>NW_024426885.1:51965601-52008124 GCF_017311325.1 Ursus maritimus
CTTTGGCTCTTTGGGCAACTAATCTTTGACAAAGCAGGAAAAAACACCTAGTGGAAAAAAGACAGTCTCTTCGATAAATGGTGCTGGAAAATTGGACAGCTGTATGCAAAAGAATGAAACTTGACCACTCTCTCACACCATACACAAAGATAAACTCCAAATGGTTGAAAGACCTCGATTTGAGACGGGAATCCATCAAAATCATAGAGGAGAACATAGGCTGTAACCTCTTTGACATTGGCCAAATGTCAACTTCTTTTATGACACATCTCTAATGGCAAGAGAAACAAAAGATAAAATGAACTTGTGGGACTTCATCAAGATAAAAAGCTTCTGCACAGCCAAGGAAACAGTCAAAAAAACTAAGAGGCACCCCATGGAATGGGAGAAGACATTTGCAAATGACACTACAGATGAAAGACTGGTATCCAAGATCTATAAAGAACTTCTCAAACTCAATACACATGAAACAAATAATCAAATCAAAAAATGGGCAGAAGATATGAACAGACACTTTTCCAATGAAGACATACAAATGGGTAACAGACACATGAAAAAATATTCAAAATCATTAGCCATCAGAGAACTTCAAATCAAAACTACATTGAAATACCACCTTATGCCAGTTAGAATGGCAAAAATGGACAAGGCAGGAAACAACAAATGTTGGAGAGGATGTGGAGAAAGGCGATCCCTCTTACACTGTTGGTGGGAATGCAAGTTAGTACAGCCACTTTGGAAAACACTGTGGAGGTCCCTCAAAAAGTTAAAAATAGAGCTACCCTGTGACCCAGCAATTGCACTACTGGGTATTTACCCCAAACATACAGACATAACATAATAAAAAATTAAAAATAAAGTTAAATAGGCACACACACACACACACACACACACACACCAGTATTTAAAGAGTAACCTTTTTTTCTTTTTTTAATAATAATTTTTTATTATGTTAGTCACCATACAGTACATCCCTAGTTTTTGATGTAAAGTTCCATGATTCATTACTTGCATGTAACACCCAGTGCACCATGCAATGTGTGCCCTCCTTAATACCCATCACCAGCCTATCCCATTCCCCCACCCCCCTCCCCTCTGAAGCCCTCAGTTTGTTTCTCAGAGTCTGTAGTCTCTCTTGGTTCATTCCCCCTTCTGTTTACGCCCCCCCTTTCTTCTTCCCTTTCGTCTCTTACTGATCTTCCTACTTCTTTTGTTCCATAAATGAGTGAAACCATATGATAATTGTCTTTCTCTGCTTGACTTATTTCACTTAGCATTATCTCCTCCAGTCCCGTCCATGTTGCTGCAAATGTTGAGAAATCGTTCTTTTTGATGGCTGAGTAATATTCCATTGTATATATGGACCACATCTTAATCCAGTCATCTGTTGAAGGGCATCTCGGCTCCTTCCACAATTTAGCTATTGTGGACAATGCTGCTATGAACATTGGGGTGCATATGGCCCTTCTAAAGAGTAACCTTTTCTAATGCATTTAAAATATACCAAATTTCTACTTACACAATTTATAGGGACTACATTATCATATAATGTAAGTATTATCATGCTGAATCTCACAGACTCTTTATGTTGTCTTCTTTCGATTTCAAGGATGAGTAAGTTCTAATGTCCTCTAATTTGTCCTGTCTGTGCATAGATACAGAGTACTTAATAAAAATGTAATAATATTCCCTAAATCAGTGTTTGTGTTAGATTAAAAAAATATATCTCTATCTCTATCTATATCCCAAAATGTGTTTATTGGGATAGTTTTCCACTCATCTTGATTCAGGGTGCTTTTAATTCTTTTTTTTTAAATTTATTTTAATATATTTATTGTTTTAAATAATGACAGTTTAAAATAGTAACACCCACAAAGCCAGTATCATTATTTTAAAAGTTTAGTATAACCAGAACCCTGCTGAGAAGTAAGTTTATGTAATTCACCCAGAGTTTTTAAATTCATTCATCAAATATTAATTAAACATCTAAAATATTCCAGGTACAACATTAAGCCCCGGGTACTCAAAGATTAATACAGCATGATACCTAACCTTAAGAAGCTTACAGCTTTTGGGGCAAGACACAACATTCTTCAGATCACTGAACAATGAATGTATGGTGGTTAAGTTAGAGATTAATGCAATGCTATGGGGTGCTTACCAAGAGTGTGAATCCAGCCTGGAGGCCTTCCTGGAGTGGAGTGGTGTAGACCTGTGAAAGTGGGCATACATGCTTTGCAAACTATAAATACTATGCAAATGTAGGCAATTATTATTGATATACATTCTTACTGAAGAGCTCCGCCTATAGGAAAAGACAGTTAAATAGTCTGAAGTGAAAAATGATTACTTATTTTTGCTAAGATTCATACTGCTCTTTCCTTGAACGGAACTGCTGGAATACTACTTAGTGACTAGTGTCAAGGGAATATCCAGAAAAAACAAAAACAGAAAAAAATTATTGGTGCATTTAGCATAGAATTTAACTTTTAAATCATGTGGCCCAGTGCTATACGTTGTAGATACTAAATAATGTATATTCAGTGACAGTCACAAACTTGGTCATTGCTTCCAAATAGTATTAAGACCTTAATTCCATCAGGGTGCTTTTAGTTCTGCTTGCATCTGAAGGAGCATCCTTCTGTAAGCCTTGCTTTTCCTCCTGTACACTGGGGAAGGGCAGTGGAGAAGCCAACACACGAAACTACTGTTTGTGCGTGGCTAACGATGGTACTGATTTTGTAGCATCCTGGATACTTCACATCCATGAAGTAGGAGTTGGGGCTCTGCATCAGGCACTTCTTGTGCTTACTTTTTTCCTACTCTGGGGATGGGTGGAGGAGGTCCTCTCATGAGGAGGTTGTCGCCACTGGAAAGCAAAAAAAAAAAAAAAAAAAAAAAAAAAAAAAAAAAAAAAAAAAAAATCCTAATGTCTTTATAATCTTTATCTAGGCTAGTTTCTATGAGACAGCATTTCACTGGGATGTATTCTTTTAGGAGTAGTAAATACACTAGAAATTATTTGCATGAGATTTACTTTTTTCTCTGTTAACATAATTTTTATTTTTTTTAAAAAGAATTTCTTTTTAAAATATTATTTATTTATTTATTTATTTATTTATTTGAGAGAGAGTACTAGTGGGATAAGGGGCAGAGGGAGAAGCAGACTCCCCACTGAGCAGGGAGCCCGATTGTGGGGCTCAATCCCAGGACTCTGAGATCATGACCTAAGCCAAAGGTAGACGCTTAACCGTCTGAGCCACCCAGGTGCCCCTGCTACATAATTTTTCATTTGCATGAGATTTTTAAAAATGCACTACTGATTTTTATTAAGTTTCTGTCCTTTTTTCATAAGCTTTAAAACAGATTTTGTTGTTTAGAGCAGTTTTAGATTACTGAAAAATTGAGATGATAGTACAGAGTTCTCTATATAGTTCCTCATCCAGTTTTCATTATTTTTAACATTTTAGAGTATTTATTGCAGTTAATGAATCGATATTGATACATCATTATTAACCATTTCAGATTTCCTCAGCTTTTATGTAATGTCTTTTCTTTGTCCCAGGGTCCCATCCAGAGCACCATGTTAATTTAGTAGTCATGTCTCCTTAGGCTCTTCGTGGCTGTCACAGACTTCCTTGTTTTTGATGACCTTGATGGTTTTGAGGAGTACTAGTCAAGTATTTTTAGGATGCTTCTCTTTTGGAGTTTGTCTGATGTTGTTCTCATAATTAGACTGGGGTTGTGGGTTTTTGAGTGTATTAATGTTAAAAGTAAAACAGTCTTACCAGCAAACAGTTTATTTTACCAGCAAAAATATGTTCATTTGGGAATAACAGAGAATTGCAATTCAGGCTGTGCAAGCTATATGGCAAAGCCATAGGCAAATCTCGCAAACAAAGGAGAGGAACATTATTTTATGGAGAAAGAGGAAGTTGGGAGGGGTTGTTTTGAACAAAAGTCCATTGGAGGAAAGCAAGAGTGTAGGGTGAATTTTCATTGCCTGAGTTGCAGTTAGCAGATTTTTTATACGAGATGTAATATACATTTCCATCTGTTGGGAGCTGTAGTTGATGATTTTTTTCCAGTGATGATTCTTCTGTTGAATTTGTAATTGACAGTTCCTCCTGTAATTGATATAGAGTGGTACAGATCCCCCTTCCAGCCTCCCCTTCTAGCATCCAGAGTCCATTTTAGTGAGGTTTCCCTTTATTAATTTTCACGGGTGGAAGATCACAGAGATACAGTGCTCTTCTTATTACATCGTATCAAGGGTATATATTATCGACATGATTTGTCATTGTTGATAATGACCTTAATCACCTGGCTGAGGTTGTCAAGTTTCTCCGCTAAAGTTAGTCTCCCCCTTCCCTTTTTCCGTGCTGTACTTTTTTTTTTTTTTTTAAGAGAGAGAGGGAGAGAGAGAATCTTAAGCTGGCTCCACTCCCAGTGCAAAGCCTGACGTGACGCTTGATCTCAGGACCCTGAGATCATGACCTGAGCTGAATCAGGAGTCAGGTGCTTAACTGACTGAGCCACCCAGGTGCCCCTCCATGCTGCAGTTTTTGGAGGGAGGTCTCCACGCACTTAAGGAGTGGGATTTATGGTCCCCATCCTTGCAGGTGGAGTATCTGTATAAATTATTTGGAATTCTCCTGCAAAGGAAGTTTGTTCTTTTCCATTTGTTTATTTAATCATTTCCTTATTATCAGTATGGACTCAAAGATACTTATTTTGTACTTCAGGTTATAATCAGATTTGGCTTTTAGAAGCTCATTCGGTTTGTCTCCTGTGTCCCTTTGAGATACCTCTGTCAATTTAGGATTTTTGTTTTGTTTTTAGCATTTCCTTAGTTTCTGACATTATAAGATGCTCAGGCTCATCTTGTGTATTTCCTGTCCCAGTCCTGGAATCAGCCATTTCTCCAAGAAACCTGGGTTTCTTTTGTTGGAGAGTGGTGTTAGAAACTAAGATCTTGTCTCTAGGTATGCTTGTTACAACTAGGGTGTCATTGATTCTAAGCATTCTCAGCCGACAGAATAAGTACATATATGTGTATATGCATATATACATATCTATAACTATTTCTAGATGTAACCATCTATATTTTTATTAAGCTAAACACACATTCATATTCTAACTCTAATCCATTACCACATGGATCATTTTAACCTTTTCTTCCTGCTTATCTGTAATCTTCCATTCCAAAAGTGAGAACACTTCTACCATCCACCATTCAGTTACCTAATTGTTCAGGTTCAGTAAATATGTATAGTGGTTTCAGAATTGTTAATCTGAACACCAGTGGGAAACAGCTTTATTAGCTAGAGTACAATACTAATGTGCAGTTCCCTGTGCTTTTAGTCTAACAGACTCCAGTAATTTCCAAAGTTATGTAGGTCAGTACCTTTATCCACTGTCCTCTTCAATGATGTTGTTTCATAGTTTTGTATATTTTTATTATGGCTAATTTTAAGCATGTACAAAAATAAGGAGAAGAGTATAATGAACCACATGTACCCATCACCAGCCTCATGAAAATTATTAAATACATGGTCAGTTGTGTTTTATCTATACTCCCTTGTTACTCCCCCTAGTCAACATGTGATTATTTTGAAGTAAATCCCATGGTTATTTTGAACTAGTCCTACGTATATTATTTCCTCTGTAAATATTCCCAAATGAGACTTACCATAATTTAACCAGTCCCCTATTTTTTTTTTGAAGATTTTATTTATTTATTTGACAGAGAGACAGCAAGAGAGGGAACACAAGCAGGGGTAGTGGGAGGGGGAGAAGCAGGCTTCCCACTGAGCAGGGAGCCCAACGCCGGGCTCGATCCTAAGACCCTGGCATCACGACCCAAGCCAAAGGCAGACGCTTAATGACTGAGCCACCCAGGCGCCCCTAACCAGTCCCACATTGACAGATAGTTTTTATTTATTATAAGTAGTGTAACTGTAAATGTCCATTTACATTTATCTTTGCAACTGCAGGGTAAATTTCTTTCTTTTTTTTTTTTTTGAACATATGGATTTATTTTATTTATTTATTTATTTTTTAATGATTTTTTTATTATATTATGTTAGTCACCATACAGTACATCCCTGGTTTCCGATGTAAGGCTCGATGATTCATTAGTTGTGTATAACACCCAGTGCACCATGCAATACGTGCCCTCCTTACTACCCATCACCAGCCTATCCCATTCCCCCACCCCCCTCCCCTCTGAGGCCCTCAGTTTGTTTCTCATAGTCCACAGTCTCTCATGTTTCATTTCCCCTTCTGATTACCCCCCTTCTTTATCCCTTTCCTCCCCTACCAATCATCCTAGTTCTTATGTTCCATAGATGAGAGAAATCATATGATAGTTGTCTTTCTCTGCTTGACTTATTTCACTTAGCATTATCTCCTCCAGTGCCGTTGCAGGGTAAATTTCTAGAAGTTGAATCGCTGAAACAAAGATATAAGTATTTAAAATTTGAGAAATACTGCCAAATTTATTTTAACACTACCAAGAGTAAATGAGAATTTATCCTTCTCTGTACCCTCACCTACACTGATTTTATCCAACTTTTAAATATTTGGCAATCCGAGATCTGAAAAACGATATGTATCTTTCTTTTGCACTTCTTTAATTATAAATGGATAGGAAATTTTTCTTATCTTTAGTGGTCACCAATTTTTTCTTTCTGTGAACTGTACATTTAAATTCTTTGCTTGTCTAAGAAAAGGAAATAAATTGTCACAAAGGTCCAGTTTCCTTTCCTAAATCATTAATACTGTGCTGTCACATCTCCCCTTTTCCTTATTCCTAGTTCAGATCACCATCTCAGGAGTGGTATTTATGTCCCTTCAATGAAGGTAAATACCTGCCCACTTTTTTTCTTCTGTCCTCTTTTCACCCACCAAAGGTTCTTAGCTCTCTGTTTTTTTGTGAACCCTGGATGCAGTCAGATTGTTTATCAAACAGATGTTTTGTTTTTTCTAAGATTTTATTTATTTATTTGACAGAGAGGTAGGGAGATAGCACAAGCACGGGGAGCAGCAAACAGAGGTCAAAGGAGAAGCAGACTCCCTACTGAGCAGAGAGAGCCCAATACAGAGCTCTATCCCAGGACCTTGGGATCGTGACCTGAGCTGAAGGCAGACGCTTAACTGCCTGAGCCACCCAGGTGCCCCTCAAACAGATGGTTTTAAGTCAGCTTCTGAGGGAGTACTCTAGGGAAATATGCCCAAGAAGCCACAGGAAGGATTTCTACAGACATGTGGGGGAATGTTTGTAATTGTTTAGCAAAGAGTATGCCCAGTGAATATCACTTCAGCCTGCTTTGTTCATCTGTTCTGTCTTTCCATGTAAACACAAGACATGCACTCTGACTTTTGCTGTTATGCCTTTTTGATGGCATTTTCAGCCTTATTTTTGTCAGAGTGAATTATCTGTCTCCATCTACTTTGGACATAAGTGTAAGCAATAGTATTATTGTTGGTTTCTTGATTTAGGGAAATGGTGATTTCATTCTGTCCTGAATTAAATGACAATGTCAGAGTGTAAAAATGTACTGACAGACTGATTTTCTTTGCTTATGTATTCTTTAAAAACAACCGTTCAAAATCTCATACACACAGAAGTTGTTTGCCAAGCGTTTGAAGCCATCTAGTTTACCAGGTGGCAGCTGCTGTTGTTTATTGGGACCTAATGTAAACCACAGACATGAAATAAAGAGTGTCCTTGTTTTTAAAAAGAGAAACTGTGATTTCTTGAAAAACAGCTTTATTGAGATGTAATTCACATACCAGACAAGTCACCCACTAAAAGTGTACTATTCAGTAGTTTTTAATATATTCACTGAGTTGAACAACCATTACTACAATCAATTTTAGAATATTTTTATTACCCTCAAAAGAAATGCTATGCCTATTCTGGACATTTCATATAATTAGAATCATGCGATAGGTGGTCTTTTGTGATTGGCTACTTTACTTAGCATGCTTTTGAGGTTCATACATATTATAGCATATATTAGTACTTCATTCTAATGGTTTAATACTATTCCATTGTATGAATATACCACAATTTATTTATCTGTTCGTAAGTTGGTATAAATTTGGATTGTTTCCACTTTTTTGGCTATTAAGAACAATGCTGCTATGCACACTCATGTTTAAGTTTTTGAAGAAATGCGTTTTATTTTCTCTTGGGTATATGGCTAGGAGTAGAATTGCTAGGTCATATTGTAATTCTATGTTTAATCTTTTGAGGATCTGCCGGACTGTTTTCTAAGGTGGCTCTACCATTTTACATTTCCACTGTAAGTGTAGGAGGTTTTAGATTTCTTCATATTCTTGCCAGCACTCATTATCTTTTTGATTATAGTCATCCTAGTGAGTGTGAAGAGGTATCTCATTGTGACTTTGATTTTTTTAAAAACATTTATTTATTTGAGAGAGAGAGAGAGAGTGAGAGAGAGCAAGAATGTGAGTCAGGGAAGGGCCAGAAGAAGAGGGAGAGAATCTCAAGTAGACTCCCCACTGTGCACAGAGCCCATCGCAGGACTCGATCTCACCACCCTGATCATAACCGGAGCCGAAACCAAGAGTCAGACACTTAACCGACTGAGTCACCCAGGTGCCTTGTGATTTTGATTTCGATTTTGTTGTTATTTAACTTGTGTTTAAAAACTTACTATTATTAAAAATTATTTTAAAAATACTTTTAAGTATATTTAAAATTATTAATTATCATTACTAAAAATAGTTTACTTTTTAGAGCAGTTTTAGATTTATAGAAAAATTGAGCAGAGTGTAGAAAGAGTTCCCATATGGTTCCCCCCCCACAGTTTCTCCTATTATTAATTTTTTACATTAGGATAGTACATTTGTTACAATTAATGAAATGATATTGATATGTTGTTTTTAACTGAAGTCCATAGTTTATTCAAATGCCTTCAGTTTTTACCTAATATCTTTTTTCTATTCCAACTTCCTATATAAAATTCCACATTTCAGGGGCGCCTGGGTGGTACATTCGATTAAGCATCAGACTCTTGGTTTTGGCTCAGGTTGTGATCTCAGTGTCATGAGATGGAGCCTTTCATCGGGCTCCACACTTGGAATGGAGTCTGCTTGGGATTCTGTCTCCCTCTGCCCGTCCTGCTCCTGCTCTGTCTCTAAAGTAAATAAATAAATCTTTTAAAAAAATTCCACATTACATTACTTGTCAGTTCTTGCTGGCTTCTCTTAGCTATAATGGTTTTGCATACTTTGATGATCTTTGATGATCTTGATAGTTTTGGGGAGTACTGGTCAAGTATTTTGTAAGATGCCCCTCTGTTGGAATTTGTCTCATAATTTTCTCATAATTGGACTGGGGTTAAGGTTTTTGAGTAGAAGATAACAGAGATACAGTGTCATTCTCATCATATCAAGGGTGTGTTTTATTGATATGATTTATCATTGTTGATACTGAGCTTGATCACCTAGCTAAGGCACTGGTTGTCAGGTTTCTCCAGTGTAAAGTCACTCCTGCCTCTTTCTGTACTCTGTTGTTGAGCAGTTTTTCAAATCTTCTTTGGAGTCGTACCTATTCAGATCCTTTTGTAATTGGGGTTTTAAAAGACGTCCATTTATAATTTGGATTGTTTTTATTATTCTGTTGTAAGAATTCTTTATATAGTCTAGACACAAGTCCCTTATATATAATTTGCAAATATTTATTCCCATTCTTTGGGTTGTCTTATTAATTTTGATGAAGTCAAATTTATCTATTTTTTCTTTTGCTGCTTATGTCATATCTAAGAAGACTTTGCCTAACTCATGGTCATGAAGATATATGCTTATATTTTCTTCTAAAAGTTTTATAGTTTTACTCATTCATTTGGATATTTGAGCCCATTGTGAGTTAATTTTTACATGTGTGTGACAGGAGTCCAACTTCATCCTCTTACATATGGATATCCAGTTGCCTCAATGCCATTTGTTAACGAGACTATTCTTTCCCCATTGAATTGTCTGGCACAACCGTTTGATATTTAATGTTCAGTTGAGCATAGGGAAAAATTTAGCATGTACATGTTAACACATTATCAGTAACTCTACCCAAAGTCAGTTGAAGTTTGCTGCAGTATGATAAAAATCTCAGAGGCTTTCACTACTGGTAGAGAGGACCAAAAATAATTCAGAAAACAATATTGCCAAAAGTATAAATTACTCTGCCGCCAGCTTACTGCAATTGTAGACTCAATTTGGTTCTTTTTTTCCTTGTCCTTTTATTTGAGTATAGTTTGACACACAATGTTATGTTAGTTTCAAGTGTACAACTTAGTGATTTAACAAGTTTTCACCACAAGTGTAGCTCCTGTCCCATTACATTGTTATTACAATATCATTAACTGTATTCCTTATGCTGTGCCTTTATTGACTTATTTATTCCGTAACTAGAAGCCTCCCTCTTCCCTTCACCCATTTTGCCCCCACTCCCAGCAACCATCAGTTTGGTCTCTGTATTTATAGGTCTGATTCTGCTTTTGTTTGTTTTTTCTTTTTTCTTTTTTTTTAGATTCCATTTATGAGTGGAATCATATGGTATCTGTCTTTTTCAGTCTGACTTATTTCATTTAGCATAATACCATCTAGGTCCATCCATTTTGTCTCAAATGGCACAATCTCATCCATTTTTATGGCTGTGTAATATTCCATTGTGTGTGTGTGTGTGTGTGTGTGTGTGTGTGCACACACATACCACATTTTCCTTATCCATTCATCTACTGACAGACACAGGTTGCTTCCATATACTGGCTATTGTAAAAAATGCTGCAATAAACATAAGGGTACATATATCTTTTCAAATTAGTCTTTTTGTTTTCTTTGGGTAAATACCCAATAGTGGAATTAAGATTCTCATTCTCCCTCTCCCTCTGCCCCTCCCCCTTCCTGTCTCTCTCTCTCTCTCTCTCTCTCTCTCTCTCTCTCTCCCCCTTACTCTCTTTCTCCCCTCTGTCTAAAAACAAATAATAAAAGAGAATGACAGATTTATTTATTTTTTACTTTATGTGAAACTAGATTTAGGTGATCTTGCAGTGTACTTGAGAGATAGTTCACATTCTTATTGCTTTCTAGGAGCTTTCAGTCTAATTTAAGAAAATTTAAGCCCTGTTCTAGAGATATGTGGCTAATATTCATAATGATAATGCTGTTTGAAGTAATTTTTAGGATGCAAGATGTAATTTAATATATGATGTTAAATGATGATGATATTGTAATACAAGAAACCCAAATAAATGGTCTCTGACTGACTTTCCTCTTTTTTTTTTTTTTTTTGAGAGAAAGCGAGCATGTGCATGAGCAGGGGTGGGGAGGGGCTGAGGGAGAGGAAGAGCGAGAATCCCAAGCAGACTCCACACCAGCACTGGCTTGAGCCCACAACCCTGAGATCATGACCCCAGCTGAAATTAAAAGAATGATGCTTAACCTACTGAGCCACCCCGGTGCCCCTTTCCTCTTTTTTTGAGTCCATTTGTATGAGAAATACACAGACGTTTTCTTGGATAGTTTTACTGCATAGGCCTGTGCTTAACAGCCAAAGTTTCTCCAAAATGTGCCCTTAGGATCAGGTTTTTTTCCTTTTTCCCTTCTTTGCAATATAACTCTTCTCAGGAATATGTATTTAAGTGAAATAATCGGATATTTAAGGTATACACACTACTTATCAACACTGTGAATAAATCTCAGAATAAAAACTAGGTACAAATTAGCTGTATAGTTTTTCTTGTTTTCCATGGACTTTCCAGTATATTCTCCCTTAGAATATAGAGTCAAAAAGCTAGAATATTTTTGGGGGGTTCCTTGTTAACTAAGATCAAGTCCATATCTTAGTTTCATTCTTCCGAAACTCCAGTTTTACAGCTCTGAATTAAGCTCTTTTTTTTTTTTTCTTTTGCTGTGAGCATATAACCTAGGGATCAAATGCTACTGTTTCCATGGACTTCCGCTTGATATAAAGCAGTCTCTTACCCTGCTCCTCCCCACCTCAATCCTCCATAGTTTATTTAAAAGTGCACAGACTTCCTCACTACCCTCTGGATACGAGAATCAAGAGGCTTTTATTTTCCAATTTGGCTCCTACTCTGGAGCCACTCGGCTCTTGCCTTTACTGCCAACATCAGCATTATCACTAGCATCTCAGAAATAAAAACCAACAAAAATGGTTTTGCTTTGGGGTTACTCCAGGAGGGAGTCACCTTGGTTTTTCTTAGAGAAATTCTGTTTCTCTTTTATGACTTTAAGAGAAGCAGAATGTTCTTTCATTAAATTGAACATTTTGCTGTACCCTACGTCGCTTGCTAGTGGAGACCGATTAGGAAAGGTTGTGGTATCAGACCGAGTAGGGACTTTTTAGGCTGTGTTCTTCCATTAAACCTGCACCTACTCCCCATTTCTCTTGATTTATTCAAGTCTTAGAGGTAGTTTCTCCCTACTAATGATATTTATATATTTTTTTCTGAGGTCTTTGTCTCTTATGGTCAAAGGAAGGCTATTATATGTAATGGTTCTTGCATAGTACTTGAACAATATGACAAG
This sequence comes from Ursus maritimus, assembly GCF_017311325.1. NCBI lineage: Eukaryota > Metazoa > Chordata > Mammalia > Carnivora > Ursidae > Ursus > Ursus maritimus. The sequence continues at coordinate 51,978,181 of NW_024426885.1, forward strand.
TTTTGTCAAAGTACAATTTAAAAAAGTACTGTTGTAACCAGTCATCCAGCTTTAGGATCCCAGGACATTTAAACATGACTTCTGAAACCATATATATCATTCTTCCTCTTGACCTAGCAATTCACAAAAACTCTCCTACAGGCAGTTTGGCACTTATCTAGCAGACACCTGTAGTTACTGAATTTATTTTAGGTGGAGAGGCCCAGTGGTTGACGCAGGGTTATCTCTGTGTGAGACAGAATCTCTTGTGTAGTCTTGAAAAGGAAGTAGGAAATGTCAAAAAATAGGGGCATCTGGGTGGCTCAGTTGGTCAAGTGTCCAACTCTTTTTTTTTTTAATTTTTAAAAAGATTTTATTTATTTATTTGTCAGAGAAAGAGAGAGAGAGAGGGAAAGAGCACAAGCAGCGGGAACAGCAGGCAGAGGGAGAAGCAGGCTCCCCGATGAGCAAGGAACCCGATGTGGGACTTCATCCCAGGACCCTGGGATCATGACCTGAGCTGGAGGCAGACACTTAACTGACTGAACCACCCAGGTGTCTCAAGTGTCCAACTCTTGATCACAGCTCAGGTCTCAATCTCACAATTGTGAGTTCAAGCCCTACTGGCCCAAGAAATAACTTATACAGGGTGGAATATGATTATATAGAAGAGTTTTATGTGAAGTATTTTCTGAGGGGCTTCAAAAGAGATTACAGTCTGTTAGGGTGAGATTTTCCTGTGGATCACCTCCCCTGCCTGGCTAATATATGAAAAGTCATTTTATGTAGTTACATTGTAACCAGTGTTGAAGATCTGTAACTCTTCCCCATTTACTCTAGTTTTATTTGATTAGCCCTACAACAAATGTATAACCATCACTGAATGACTTGATTAGAGAGCTTGACCTTGATATTTGTATACATTCTTTTTTTTGCAGTTAGCACTGATCAGTAGAAATCCTATATTTCACACTTTAGAATGACATCTCCACCCCCACCTACCACTAGGAGACCTAAGTTAGAATGCTAATGGTTAGCAAAAGAAAAGCAGTAGTATCTTTTTTTTTTTTTTTAATTTGGGCACTCTTACTGTTGTGAAAGGAGTGCTTTAGTTTAGTATTTAGTATATTGTTAAAATGTAAGAGCTTAATTAGTTTTGGGCATTGCTTGAATCTGTTTAATTTTACCAATAAATCTTAATTAAATCTTTTTAAAAGTCAGCTCATATTTTCTCTCGTAACCTATAGAAATACAACAGAACTTCATATTTGGCAGGGTTTCTGCTGATGAGGTTTTAAAATCAGTATGCTTATAAAACAACTCCTTTCAATAAAGTTGTTTTATAACTGGGTGTAATACGTAGAAGGGTGTGTGTTGGTCCTCTGGGGCCTTTGTGCCCTGCCTGCAAATATAAGTTCTGGGCTGACTGATCACATGTTTGGAGTCAGGACTCTGTCTGCTGTTTGTTCTTGGTGATATAACTTGGCTTCTTCCCTGAGAGAGGGGTGGAGATCTTTCACTGTCCTTGCCTTTGGTTTTGGGAACCTTTGAGATCCCAAGCATTTTAGAATTGATTCTTGAATTCAAAAGCTCAGTTCACGCAATAACTTCCTTTAAGAGTGTGTCGTGTTTAAGGAGGTGTTTTGCCTATTAAAGTGATATAATTTAAGTCCAGACAGTCTTGGAATTATGAATTAAAGATTCAAACAATGACATTGTTTTGGTTATTCTCTAAAATACTATGAATGTGTCTTCTAGTGCTCCTTTTGAGCGTAGTGTAAAGGACTGTTTTTTTTAGGGCTGGCCCTCTGTTTGGAAGCAGCTGCTACTCTGCAAACCTTATTGTTACATTGCTGACCTTTGTCATCAGGAATGCCCCTAGAGAAAACAGCCTCCTAATTGTTTTTCTTAAGCCTCGATGAAGTTTGTGATATGTCCTTTCAAGTTACTTTTGGTTACTTTCTTAAATTTACTTTGTTTACATTTAATTGGAGGCCCCATCTTTTTAACTTTATCATGAATTGTCAGTTCTGTGTTCCTGGTAGGTGGTAAAAAAGAATTGCCCTTTCCCTGTTATCCTGTTCTGCAGGAAGCCTTTGTGGTTTAGATTCACAGTTTCCCATTGTTGCTAGCTGCAGTTGTCTCCTCCCTCCTGTACCCTTCCCTCCCCGCAACTCTAGCTCTTTCCTTGGCCCTCCTCATTGCTGTATCCCTTGCACCACAAATGCCCTTGGGATTGCTGGAGTTTGAACAGTGCTGTCTGGTAAGTATTGTCCTTGTGGCAAAACTGCAAGTGGATGGAGTTATTTCGTCTTTGTGTCTAGTCAGTCTTTGTGAAGTGTTGCTTTTAATAGCAAAGGTTTAAACTTTGAAATTGAGGTTGTAGGACTCTCTTAACTTTGAGGAGGGCTTCTGTCATACGACTGTTGTTTTTGCTCTTCTCTCCTGTCTGTTTCAATTATTAAGGCTTTGGAAATTTGCTTTTTATTATTGGTTTAAAAAAACATTCTCATAGATTTTCTTGAGCTCATTAAGATTAAAGCAAATGTTATGGGTTTAATATTTTAAATTTCCTTCAAATGGAAGTATATTTGTGATATTTTTATATTTATTTTTAGTATTAACATAGTGATAAAAGTACTAATGAAGAGAAGATCTATTTTGTGGCTAAGCTGGAAAGTAGCATTTGCTTCTAGAATCAGAATGATTCTTTTTTCCTCTCAGCAGAATGTTTTTGGCAAAATTCACCAAGATTTTAGCAATATGTTCTTAATTCTGGGAAATGGTTTGCTGAGTATTTCAGGATAACACATGCTTCTGGGAATTATTTTTTGGGAAAGTTAGATTTGTTCATTAGCTCCTGCTCCCTTGTGGTATGAGATCTATAATCCTTTTGAAAGTAAAATATTTAATATTTAGTGTTCAGATTGAGTCAAATATCACCTTGATAATGGATTTTTTTTTTTTTTTTGGATTGTATGTTTTGATCCTCAGCTAGGAAGCTGTATGTACGCACACCTTTCGTTCTCCAAAAGTATTACTAATTAAAGTCGTTTTTATGGTAGACAGTATGAGGGAAAACTTGTCCGTGGGATGTTATTGCTGTTCAGTTGAGTCATTTATTCAAGTGATAGTTGCACTTGTACAATAATGATTTCCTGAGTTTCTGTGATGTGGCAGGTGCTAGATCCTATGCTAAGTACTTTGCATTTACTTCTAATTCCCAGTACAGCCCTGGCACATAGGTAATTATCCCTCTGGGAAGCAGTTACGCATGGGTAGAAGGAACATGGCTTTTTATTTTCTGAAAAATGAAAATAATCCCTATTTGGCAGATTTGTGGGAATTAAAGGACATACCATGTGTATGGTGCCTAGCTCAGAGTTTGTATTCATTAAGTGGTGACTGCTATTATAATTTTATAGCTAAATATCTTGATGAAGGTCTCTCAGTTTTGAGTGTTTAGAGCTAGGATTTGAACTGGCTCAAAACCTGGAGTCTGGTAGCATGTTTTTGTTTGAGTATTGTGAAAGCTTTTAGAGTAGATTTCAGTGGATCCCTGCCCATTCCTCCACTTCCTGCCCCTATAGAGTTGGGGTTCTTTATAGATGCCCTTCTTTTCTTGGTATCTACTGTCACCTTCCCAGTCATGTGCCTGGTCTCTCACACTGGAGTTGCTTGTGCCATTCAGTACCAGTGTTCTCCCAGCAGTAATGAGTCAAGCCGGTGCAGTCAGTGGCTTCCTCTTGTTGATAGAGCCATCATGCTTTCATTATTGTTTGTGCTGAAAGAATTTGGGTAGTGGTGTATTTATAATGATTCATAAATAGTGCAGAGTTGCAATCAAGCACTTAAATGAAGAAACCTTAGGATCTTAAAAAATTAAGGGAAAAAAACTCTAGCTCTAAGTTATTGAGCCAGAGGATAATATAGGGCAACTTCAAGCAACTCATAGTTATTATTTTGCCTAATATAGTTATCATTCTGGGGCCTAATTTAATTGTTATGGATTCTCTTTCCTTTAACCCCTGCTGCTACTAGTTTGGTGCTATTAGCCGTGTGTTTGAGAAAGAACATTGTGTTAGTCCTTCTGGCCATAAAGTAGAGTACCTTTGTTCCACAGACCTTTTGGAAACAGAACGTGTGGTTTAGGTATGATATGATTTAGAGAGTAGATTCAGGAAAGAGATAGAGATGATTTTTCATACTTATAATTGAGTTAATCTCTAAACTGAAAAATATGTTTCACAAAGCTTAGTTCTTCATTTATTCTTTTATTTAACAAGTGTTGAGCATCTGTTGAGTGTAAGGCGGTGTAACTTTCTATATTGTATTCTAATAAAGTACAGATATACTGGTTAGGTACTGATTAATGAAGTTCCTGGGAGGGAGGGAATAGGTCCCACTTGGTAAGGAGCTGTATTTAGACAATTCTTTGGGAAATGATTTAATATAAATGACTGTTCCTTCCTAATAGGGTGTGACTATCATTAGTCTCTATTACTGTAAGTTGCCAGCAGAATGGCTTTTTCAAACCGGTTTGCTGAGTGGAAAGGATTACTTGTATTAGGTGGGACTGGGAAGATGGGAGTGGGAAAGGGAGTAATATTCCTTATTGAGCAAAATGCTGGGCATATTCACAGAACACATCTTTTTTTGTGTGTTTTAAGGGGATTAGTGGTAGATGAGGTTGGAAACTGTACATGGATTAAGATTATAGAAGGCCATTTAAGGCCAAGGAGTTTTGACTGTATTTTGTCACTGAAGTTTTCTAAGCTAAACAGTGATTGATCAGAGTTTGCTTTTGGTAGTGTTTTGTAGACAAGATAAGAAAGGTAAAAATAGTTTGGAAGTTATTACAGTAGTCTAGGTAAATAGTATTGAGAATGCACTATTTTTAGATTACATTCGCCCTCATTTTGATACGGTTTTGGGTTTGTGCTATCAATCACAGTTCAATGTCATAGAATTTTTACTTTTTCTAATTTTTTTTTACTTTTCTAATTTTTAAGTTTATGTGTGTGTGTGTGTGTGTGTGTAAGACAGAAAGGAAGAAGGAAGAAGAGAGGTATAGGGGTTGGCCAATTATGATGATTTACTTTTTTTTAAAGTAAACTCTGTGCCCAATGTGGAGCCAAGAGTTGCATGCTTTACCAACTGAGCCAGCCAGGCACCCCCTCCAGCCATCGTAATCAGAGCTCCTATTTTGTACTGTCCCTAAGTATTTTGCATATATAATTTTGTTGAATACTCTCAACAGATCACATTTACTGTAGGTAGTAAATGATCTGAAAGTGATGGAGCAGGTTTGGAATGTAGATTCATCTTATTCTTTATCATCATCATCAAAGCATTTATGTCTCACTGATACCAGGTACTGGGCTAATTATACGTGTATACATTATCTTCATAACAATCCCATGACTTAGATGTTATTTAGTAATCCCATTTTACTGATGAGGTACCTGAGACTTCAATAACTGATTCAATAACTTGGTCATGATGTTGTTAGTTGTTAGATGGTAGACTCCCGACTTGTTCTACCTTGCTAACTCTGGATCCCTAAGTAGTATAATTCACATTGTGTTCCCTGGGAATGGTACCCCTTGGATCACCATTGTGAGCGTGGTGTTTCCTGAGGCGATGCAATGTAGTTGGCCCTGTAGAGGCTGCACTTTTAACCACTATGTTCTTTTTACTATCATGCTGCCTCCCTCAGAAGTCAGTAAATTTTCTATATAGCTCTGGATCCTTATAAGGATGGACTAATAAGTAGCCTGCAACTGTTATTTCTTAGTTTGTCCGTTATAAAAAAGTGAAACATATCTTCTCGTTCTTTTATTTTCTTCCTAACTGGTTTTGGAAAATTTGTTGTAAATGAGAGTTTTCTAAGTTCTTATAAAAGGAAAAATAAGGCTTTCTATTTTTCATCAGCATACAGTTCTTCTTGTTGTACATGATGTAATAATTTGAAGCTGCCAAAGTCCAACCCTCAGGAAATTGTTTGAGTTGAGTAACTGTATTCACTGGGGAGTTTGAGATAACCAGCCCATAAATCAACAAATAGCTTAGCTTTTTTTATGGTTGTAGATGATTATCTCTCTTTATTTTCAAGCTTGATTCAGAAGCAAATATTGATTCAATTGATATAGTCTCCATCAGAAAAAATCTGCAATATCTCAAGCTAGCTGTGGACATTTGGGGGCTCTTTTACTTAAGGAAAGTCAGAATTTATCAGGGTGTTGGAATTAGTTGTTCTAGGTACTTATCCCTTCAAACAAAAAGTTTTCTCTTTCAATTAAACTTTCAATGATTCAGTGCCTATTATATTCAACCTCTATGTAAAAAGATGCCCTTAAGGAATATATGTTGTAGTCCATGAACACAAATAACTAACGTAAGGGAGGATGGTAATGCTCCCCATGTGCTGAGAGCACAGAAGAGGATGAAATGAGTGAAAATGGAAAGGTGGGAAAGGGAGAGAATCTGGGAAGGCTTTTTTTGTTTTTTTTAAAGATTTTATTTATTTATTTGAGAGAGAGAGCATGAGCAGGGGGAGAGGCAGATGGAGAGAGAGCAGACTCCCCGCCGAGCAGGGAGCCGGATATGGGGCTCAATCCCAGCACCTGAGCCGAAGGCAGAGGTATAACCGACTGAGCCACCCAGGCACCCCCTGGGAAGGCTTTTGATGCAGCTTTTACTTGAAGTATACTTATGATTTTTAACAAGAAGAAAAGGCACTGCTGGTGGAGGCGCTGAGGAAGTAGAGTACAGAGCGTATCATTATCCAGAAAAGAGTCCAGTTTACCTGGAGTGGAGGATGAGTGAGGGGCACATAATAGGTGCTCAGTGAAATGTCTGATCAATGAATGAGTGAATAGAAGTTGTGGCTGAAAATGATGGTAAGATCTAATTTCAAACTTTGTGCAGGCACCAGACATATTGAATTCAATCTATAAATAAAAGTTAATTTTTTACTGGCAGAATATGTGAATATAAAAATACACAGTATAAAAATCACAATCACAAGCATGAGTCAATAAGGAAAAAACGCTGTCAAAGTAGGTCCAGTTGACTGCTTTGTTTTTTATTCCTTAAGTTTGCTATTTGTTCATGATTTTGCCCTGTTAGTAGTAGAATAAGAAGACAAGAAAAAGTTCAGGGAGAGAAACTTGTAAAAAACCCATCCATTAATTTTCCCCTTTGTGAATTAGAAAAATACTGTTTTTCTCTAGTGAAAAGAATGCCCCTTCTGGGAGCCTTGACGATTTTTGAAAAGGGAAGTAATGTGATATTTTAGGAGTCCTGTGGTAGTTGTATGTAGGATTGGAGGCTTGGCAGTGAATCAGTAATATGATGCCTGGGTCCAGAGGTGGTGAGGATCTGAACCTTGGCAGCAGCTGCAATGAGAATAGAATGAAAGGAAATAGATATCCAAATCTAGCCTCCATTTCTTTTTTCTTTTTTTTTTAAGATTTATGTATTTGAGAGAGAGAGAGAAAGAGAGAGAGAGAGATCGCAAGTGGGGGGAGGGGCAGAGAAAGAGGGAGAGAGAGAATCCTCAAGCAGACTCCCTGCGAAGCTTGAAGCCCAATGTGAAGCTCAACAGGACCCTGAGATCATGACCTGAGCTGAAACCAAGAGTCGACTGCTTAACTGACTGAGCCATTCAGGCACCCCTAGCCCCCCATTTCTAAATAAGAAATAGTAAACAATTATTTATTTTTTAAGATTTTATTTTTATTTGACAGAGAGAGATAGCACAAGCAGGGGGAGTGGTAGGCAGAGGGAGAGGAGAAGCAGGCTCCCTGCTGAGTAAGAAGCCCAACGCCAGCTGGATCCCAGGACCCCGGAACCATGACCTGAGCCAAAGGCAGACACTTAACTGACTGAGCTACCTAGGGGCCCTAGAAATAGTTATCAATTATTAAACAGCTTTCATATTAGGTGTCTTCAGTGATTGGTTACGTCTGGTCCAGAGTCCTTTCATTGTATCTTTAGGGAAAATGAGTTTAAATTCCACTTTTGATTTTACTTTTGTAAGAAAATTATGAATTATAGATAATATATACATGAATTATGGATAATTTAGAAAATAGAGAAAAGGGTAAAAAAATCCATTATTCCATCACCCTAATAAGACCTCTATTTTTTTACATTTACTTGGATTTATAAAATTTTCTAATAGTTCATTCTAGATAAATCAAGCTCCGAGAAACAGGTTTCTGAACTAATAAAACAACCCATTAACTGCTATACTGTGATGTTAAACATAATGAACCCAGAGATTTCACATGTAAGCTTCACTGGATCACAAACTATGTCAATGTCTCCTCTTTTCCTATAAATCTGTCTTAGTCCACCTACGTTTATACATACATATATTAATCTTCCAAATGCCCCTATTCCCCATTGGGCCCAAGGTTCCATCTCCTTCGGTGAATTATTTGCATGATTAAAGGTTTTTTTTTTTTTTTTATTTTGAACCAATTTTGGACTTATAGAAAAGTTGCAAAAATAATTCAGAGAAGGGAATTTTCATATATCCCTCAGCCAGCTTCCTCTTAATGTTGTTTTTTTAATTAAAATTTTTTGTTTATTTATTGACAAACAGGGGGAGTGAGAGGACAAACAGAGGGAGAAGGAGAGGGAGAAACTGACTCCCTGCTCAGCAGGGAGCCTGATGTGGGGCTCAATCCCAGGACCCAGGGATCATGACCTGAGCTGAAGGCAGATGCTTAACCTACTGAGCCACCCAAGGTGCCTCTAATGTTATCATCTTATATAACCATTGTACTTACAATAAGTATAATGATGAGAACCAGGAAGTTAATATTGGTATAATACTGCCAATAACTGAAGACCTATTTCAAATTTCACAGGTTTGTCCATCCGTGTTCTTTTCTGTTCCAGGATCCTATCTAGGTTCTCACATTGCATTTTAGGTGTTTTTCTTCCTTAGTGTCCTGCATTCTGTAAAAATTTCTGTCTCTCTTTGTCTTTTATAACCTTGACATTTTTGGAGAGTATTGATCAGTTATTTTGTCAAATATTCCTCAGTTTGGATTTTTCTGATGTTTTCTCATGATTGGACTGAGATCATGTGGTTTAGGCAAGAATACTACAAATAATGTTGTGTCCTCAGTGTATTATTACCATGGGATTCATGATGTTAGTATGTATGATTGCTGGTGATGTTGACCTTGATCACTTGGTTAAGGTATTTTCTGCCAGGTTGCTCCACAGTAAAGTTACTACCTTTTCCTTTGTAGTTAATAATTAATATCTTGGTGAGGATACTTTGCTACTATCATTTGCATAAATGTCATGTTCTCTACACATGAAATTCGTAATGTTTACTTAGAGACCTCATTGAACTTTATTTATTATGAAATAAATTCCCTTAAGGGACCTATCCCCTTCTTTTTTTTTTTTTTTTTTTTAAAGATTTTATTTATTTATTCGACAGAGATAGAGACAGCCAGCGAGAGAGGGAACACAAGCAGGGGGAGTGGGAGAGGAAGAAGCAGGCCCATAGCGGAAGAGCCTGATGTGGGGCTCGATCCCACAACGCCAGGATCACGCCCTGAGCCGAAGGCAGACGCTTAACCGCTGTGCCACCCAGGTGCCCCGGGACCTATCCCCTTCTAAGCTTCCTACACCTTATATCTGGTTTCATCAAAGGGCCCCCAGGCTCTGCAACAACAAATCCTTTCTAGTCTTCATTGATCTCAGTCACATTCATGTCACATTCATTATGAGGGCTCCAATGCTAGTAACCTGTAGATCTCTGAACCTCATTTACCTCCCTATCTCTTAGGGTGAAAGGCTCTTCCTGTCCCAGTGTTCCTCCAGGCCTCATCTCTCTTTATGCATAAGCCAGTTTCATTTCAGCAAACATTTGAATGACTGGGGTTTTTTAGAAACAGAGGCTAAGAAAAGCTGACTTTGTTGGTGAAGAATACAGTAGGGGATAATTAGAGTGGCTTCGGCTATAGCCTGGTTTATTACTTTGGTCTGAGAAAAATGGTAGCACATTTTGAGGTACTGGGTATACTCTTGTGAAGTAATTGTTCTTTGTATTTCATTAATACAGGGAATAAAATGTTTTTCTAAATTTAATCAGCTTCTAGAGCATTACTTCTAATGCTGGCAGTCTTGAGCTATGATCTTTTAAATTTAGCCCTGTCATTTTTATTCTATCAGCTGTGCATTCTTAGTGGAATTATTACAGTGGGCTCAAGAATGCAAAATCCAAATGTGCATCAACAGTATAATTTAGCTATTTAGTGCTAACAAACTTTATACAATGAAAAACATATTACATGTTGCTTTGATTAATATAAATTTATTAATATTACTGAATTTAAAGTAGCTTTTTGAATTATGTATTTCTCGAGTAACATATACTTTAGAAACCTAGTTTCTGTAATACGATTCAGATTCTATGGGCCCTGAAGCTCATAAAATTCAGGGGGTCCTGTTGAAGGAAAACATTTCTTAAAAGTGAAAATTAGATATTGGACCTTGAGAGCCTGTGTAAGAGAGGGACTCTGAAGCTTAATCTTCATTAGTTTCTTTGTAAATCTGCCTCTAATTGTGGGGGTCTGCAAAAAGGTTAGGATCCAGTTTTCCATCATCTCACACATGGAAAAATTTTTAGCCTGCCCATAGGAAGCTAGTGTGTTCAGATTGGGAACAATGTAGGACATACAATTTAGTATCTCTACTACACAAGGAAATAGCTGGTGGTAAGGTGACATGCTTCTTTTCCAATTTTGGCTTCTAGCTTCCTAGAAATTTACCTGATATTAGAGACAACAAAGTAAAGCAGGCTGTTTTGATCTAGTGAGTCCCAGGAGCTATGTAGTAATGATGATTAAATAAGTATAAAGAAAATTAAAGTTTAAATAAATACAAGTATTTATGTTTAGATATTCTATTTCTTCATGATTCAGTCTTGGTAGGTTGTATATTTCTGGGAATTTATCCAGGTCTTCTAGGTTATCCAATTTGTTGGCATATATTTTTTCACAGTAGTTTCTTTTCTTTCTTTTTTTTTTTAATTTAAAAATAACTTGATTTTTTTTCTTCCAAATTTTTATTTAAATTCCAGTTAGTTAACATAGTGTAATATTGGTTTCAGGTGTAGAATTTAGTGACTCATCACTTACATACCCAGTGCGCATCACAGCAAGTGTAGTCCTTAATCCCTATCTCCTGTTTGATGCATCCACCCCCCCGCCTCTAGTAACCCTCAGGTTGTTCTCTATAGTTAAGAATCTTCACAGTACTTTGTTTGCCTGTTTGTTTGTTTCTTTTTTAAAGATTTATTAGAGAATGAAGAGGGGTGGGGGGAACGGAGGGAGAGGGACAAGCAGACTCTGTGCTAAGCCCAGAGCCCAATGTGGGGCTCAATCCCATGACCCTGAGCCAAAATCAAGACTCGGATGCGTAGCCAACTGAGCCACCCAAGTACCCCAGAGGATGATTTTTTTTTTTTAAATTTTTAACATATAATGTATTATTTGTTTCAGGGGTACAGGTCTGTGATTCATCAGTCTTACACAATACACAGCGCTCCCCACAACACATACCCTCCCCAATGTCTATCAATCAGCCACCCCATCCCTCCCACCCCTCTTCACTCCAGCAAGCGTCAGTTTGTTTCCTGAGATTGAGTCTCTTATGGTTTGCCTCCCTCTCTGGTTTCGTCTTGTTTCATTTTATCCTCTCTTACCGTATGATCCTCTGCCTTGTTTCTCAAATTCCACCTATAAGTGAGATCATATGATAATTGTCTTTCTCTGATTGACTTATTTCGCTTAGCATAATACCCTCTAGTTCCATCCACGTCGTTGCAAATGGCAAGATTTTTTGATGGCTGCATAATATTCCGTTGTGTTTGTGTGTGTGTGTGTGTGTGTGTGTGTGTACATATATATACCACATCTATGTGTATGTGTGTGTGTACACACACACATACACACCCCATATCTTCTTATCCATTCATCTGTCGATGGACATCTGGGCTCTTTCCATAGTTTGGCTATTGTGGACATTGCCGCTATAAACATTAGGGTGCAGGTGCCCCTTTGGATCACTACATTTGTATCTTTGGGGTAAATACCCAGTAGTGCAATTGCTGAGTCCTAGGGTAGCTCTATTTTCAACTTTTTGAGGAACCTCCATACTGTTTTCCAGAGTGGCTGCACCAGCTTACACTCCCACCAACAGTGTAGGAGGGTACCCCTTTCTCTGCATCCTCGCCAACATCTGTCGTTTCCTGACTTGTTAATTTTAGCCATTCTGACCGGTGTGAAGTGATATCTCATTGTGTTGTTTTTTTTTTAAAGATTTTATTTATTTATTTGACAGAGAGAGACAGCCAGCGAGAGAGGGAACACAAGCAGGGGGAGTGGGAGAGGAAGAAGCAGGCTCTTAGTGGAGGAGCCTGATGTGGGGCTCCAACCGAGAACGCTGGGATCACGCCCTGAGCCGAAGGCAGATGCTTAACCACTGTGTTACCCAGGCGCCCCTCATTGTGGTTTTGGTTTGTATTTCCCTGATGCCAAGTGATGTTGAGCACTTTTTCCTGTGTCTGTTGGCCATTTGGATGTCATCTTTGCAGAAATGTCTGTTCATGTCTTCTGCTCATTTTTTGATTGGATTATTTTTTCCTTGGGTGTTGCGTTTGTTAAGTTCTTCATAGATTTTGAATACTAGCTCTTTATCTGATATGTCATTTGCAAATATCTTCTCCCATTCTGTTGGTTGTCTTTTGGTTTTGTTGACTGTTTCCTTTGCTGTGCAAAAGCTTTTTATCTTGATGAAGTCCCAATAGTTCATTTTTGCCCTTGCTTCCCTTGCCTTTGGCGATGTGCCTAGGAAGAAGTTGCTGCGGCAGAATTGGAAGAGGTTGCTGCCTGTGTTCTCCTCAAGGATTTTGATGGATTCCTGTCTCACTTTAGGTCTTTCATCCATTTTGAGTCTATTTTTGTGTATGGTGTAAGGAAATGGTCGAGTTTCATTCTTCTGCATGTGGCTGTCCATTTTTTCCCACACCATTTGTTGAAGAGACTGTCTTTTTTCCATTGGGTATTATTTTCCTGCTTTGTCAAAGATTCGTTGACTATAGAGTTGAGAGTCCATTTCTGAGTTCTCTATTCTGTTCCATTGTTATATGTCTGTTTTTGTGCCAGTACCATACTGTCTTGATGATTACAGCTTTGTAATAGAGCTTGAAGTCCGGAATTGTGATGCCACCAGCTTCGGTTTTCTTTTTCAGCATTCCTCTGGCTATTCAGGGTCTTTCTGGTTCCATACAAGTTTTAGGATTATTTGTTCCGTTTTTGTGAAAAAAAAGTTGATGGTATTTTGATAGGGATTGCATTGAATCTGTAGATTGCCCTAGGTAGCATATACATTTTCACAATATTCCAATCCATGAGCATGGAACGTTTTTCCATTTCTTTGTGTATGCCTCAATTTCTTTCATGAGTATTCTATAATTTTCTGAGCATAGGTCCTTTGCCTCTTTGGTTAGATTTATTCCTAGTTATCTTGTGGTTTTTGGTGCAGTGATAAATGGGATCGATTCCTTAATTTCTCTTTCTTCTGTCTCGTTGATGTGTAGAAATGCAACTGATTTCTGTGTATTGATTTTATATCCTGCCACTTACTGAATTCCTGTATGAGTTCTAGCAGTTTTGGGGTGGAGTCTTTTGGGTTTTTGGTCGTCTGCAAAGAGTGGGAGTTTGACTTCTTCTTTGCCAATTTGGATGTCTTTTATTTCTTTCTGTTGTCTGATTGTTGAGGCTAGGACTTCTAGTACTATGTTGAACAGCAGTGATGATGGTGGACATCCCTGCTGTGTTCCTGACCTTAGGGGAAAAGCTCTCAGTTTCTCCCCATTGAGAATGATACTTGCTGTGGGTTTTTCATAGATAGCTTTTATGATACTGAGGTATGTACCCTCTAACCCTACACTGTGGAGAGTTTTAATCAAGAAAGGATGCTGTACTTTGTCAAATGCTTTTTCTGCTCTATTGAGAGGATCATATTTTTGTTGTCCTTTCTTTTATTAATGTTGTATATCACATTGACTGATTTGTGGATGTTGAACCAACCTTGCAGCCCAGGAATAAATCCCATTTGGTCGTGGTGAATAATCCTTTTAATGTACTGTTGGATCCTATTGGCTTGTATTTTGGTGAGAATTTTTGCATCCATGTTCATCAGGGATATTGGTCTGTAATTCTCCTTTTTGGTGGGGTCTTTTTTTGATTTTGGGATCCAGGTAATGCTGGCCTCATAAATGAGTTTGGAAGTTTTCCTTCCATTTCTGTTTTTTGGAACCATTTCAGAAGAATAGGTATTAATTCCTCTTTAAATGTTTGGTATAATTTCCTGGGAAGCCATCTGGCCCTGGGCTCTTGTTTGTTGGGAGATTTTTGATTAGTGCTTCCATTTCCTTGCTGGTGATGGGTCTATTCAGGTTTTCTATTTCTTCCTGGTTCAGTTTTGGTAGTTTATACATCTTTAGGAATGCATCCATTTCTTCCAGATTGTCTAACTTGTTGGCATATAGTTGTTCATAATATGTTCTTGTAATTGTTTGTATTTCTTTGGTGTTGGTTGTGATCTCTCCTCTTTCATTCATGATTTTATTTATTTGGGTCCTTTCTCTTTTCTTTTTGTTAAGTCTGGCCAGGGGTTCGTCAATCTTACTAATTCTTTCAAAGAACCATCCCCCAGTTTCGTTGATCTGTTCTACTGTTCTTTTGGTTTCTATTTCATTGATCTCTGCTCTGATCTTTATTATTTCTCTTCTCCTCCTGGGTTTAGGCTTTATTTGCTGTTCTTTCTCCAGGTCCTTTAGGTGTAGGGTTAGGTTGTGTTTTTGAGACCTTTCTTATTTCTTGAGAAAGGCTCGTATTGCTATATACTTCCCTCTCAGGTTGTATGCCAGAGATTTTGAATAGTTGTGTTTTCATTTTCATTTGTTTCCATGAATTTTTTAAAATTCTTCTTTAATTTCCTGGTTGACCTTCATTCTTTAGTAGGATGCTCTTTAACCTCCATGTATTTGAGTTCTTTCCAACTTCCCTCTTGTGATTGAGTTCGAGTTTCAAAGCATTGTGGTCCAAAAATATGCAGGGAATGATATCAATCTTTTGGTACTGGTTGAGACTTGTGCTCATCACAGCAGGTGCACTCCTTAATCCCCATCACCTGTTTGATGCACCCACCCTCCTCCACCTCCCCCCTAGTTTGTTCTCTATAGTCAGAGTCTTCACAGTAGTTTGTTTGCTTTTCTCTTTTTCTTTTTTTTATAATAATTTTTTATTATATTATGTTAGACACCATACAATACATCCCTAGTTTCTTTTTTTTTTTAAGATTTTATTTTTAAATTATTTCTACACCCAACGTGGGGCTCAAACTTACAATCCTTTTTTTTTTTTTAAGATTTTATTTATTTGTTTGAGAGAGAGAGAGAGATAGTGAGAGACAGCATGAGTGGGGTGGAGGGGCAGAGAGGGGCAGAGAGCAAGGGAGAAGCAGGCTTCCTGTTGAGCAGGGAGCCCCATACAGGATTCGATCCTAGGACCCTGAGATTATGACCTGAGCCAAAGGCAGACACTTAACGACTGAGCCACCCAGGCACCCTCTAACTTACAATCTTGAGATTAGGAGTCACGTGCTTCACTGAGCCAGCCAGGTGCCCCTTCACAGTAGTTTCTTATGATTCTTAGTATTTCTGTGTTATTGTAACATTTCTTTCATTTCTGATTTTATTAGTCTTCTTTCTTTCTTAGTCTAGCTAAAGATTTGTCAATTTTGTTTATCTTTTCAAAAATCCAACTCTTCATTTTATTTATCTTTTCTATTCTCTTTCTGGTAAGTGTTAATTAACTTGATTATGGGAGTTCTTTGACAGTATATACATATAGCAAATCATCACGTTGTACACTTCATTATATACTACATTACAATTTTATTTTCAATTATACCTTAGTAAAACTGTAAAAATTTAGGAACAAGCTTATTTGGCTCCTCAGAGTCTATTCAGCAGTAGTAAAATATAGGTCACTATAACTTTTTCAGAGTTGAGAGCAACACAATAATAAAATTCTTATATGCTTTTTCTCCTCCTTCCACCTTTGACTGATTACTCCATAGTTTTAGCACTTGGCTGGAAATTCATAAATGTGGGTAAAAATGATGATACATTTTCTGTAGAGTTTGTGAATAAATAGCTGCCAAGTAGCCTGCTATCTCTAAATTTGTTGTAAGTCTAGGACCGTTCTTTGCAGAATGCTGTGAGTCCTTTGGTTGTTGCTGTTGGGGCGAAGTCAGAGAGGAGTACTAGGTAATAGGCTATGAATCAGTTTTAATTTAAATTTGAATACATTTGTACATAAAGCATAGTTGCCATTATCAGGTGGTGGTGGTTTTTAATTATCATCTAATAGACATAACACCTAAGCAAGATCTGTGTTTCTTTTTATTTTTTTATTTAAAAATTTTTAAAAAAAGATTTTATTTATTTCAGAGAGCACAGAGTGTGTGCGAGAGAGCACGAGCTGGGGGAGGAGAAGGGGTAGAGGGAGAAGCAGACTCCCTCTTAAGCAGAGAGCCTGACAGTGGGCTCGATTCCAGGATGCTCGGATCATGACCTGAGCTGAAGACAGATACTTAACAGACTGAGCTACCCAGGTGGCCCTCTGTATTTTTTTTTTTTTTTGAAGATTTTATTTGAGAGAGAGAGAGAGAAGGTGCGCAAGCAGGGGGAAGGGCAGAGGGAGAGGGAGAAGCCGACTCTCACTGAGCAGGGAGCCCGACAACGCAGGGCTCTATCCCAGGACCCTGAGATCATGACCTGAGCTGAAGGGAGACGCTTAACCGACTGAGCTCCCCAGGTGCCCTGAGAAATACTAATTTTCAAAAGTAATTATATAATGAATTGGAATGGCAAGTGACTGTAGGCTAGCAAGACTTCTTCTATGTAATAATCTAAATGGGAAGTAATTGTGATATAAACTAGGTGATGACAGTGGAAGTGAAAAAGAAGGATCAATATAAGAGATTTTGAAGGGATAATTGATAAGACTTTGTGACATGGAATAGGGAAGGGGGGGATGGATAAGAAGGAGTCCGAGACTACAGAGGCTTTGAGCCTGGGTAATTGGAAATGCCATTAGTTTAAAAAAAAAAAAATGAAAGAATCAGAGGAGGCACTATTTTTTTTTTGGAGGGGGGAGGAGGTGATTTCACATTTGGACATGTTGAATTTATGAAAGTGGGACAATGTGCAAATATTTGGTAATTTCGTTTTAGAGTTCATGAGATTTGTCAGATCAGAAGTGTGGTTGAAGTTCTGAAAGCAGGGGATGAGAATACCGTGGTTTGAACTATAGAGATGAGCAAGAAGTTCTGGTTTAAACTTTGAGGAATGCGCTCTTTTAAGAAAGCAACAAGGAGAGGAAGAAATGAACTACCAGCATAGTAGGAGAACCAGTGTTCTGGTTTGTCATTTCATTTTATATTTTTTAAGATTTTAATTTTTTTTGAGAGAGAGCGAGAGCATGCTTGTGCACAAGCAGCAGGAGGGGCAGGGGGAGAGGGAGAAGCAGGCTCCCCACTGAGCAGGGAGCCCAGTGCAGTGCTCAATCCCAGGACCCCGGGATCATGACCTGAGCCGAAGGCAGACACTTAACCCGCTGAGCCACCCAGGCGCCCCTGTCATTTCATTTTATTTATTCTTTCTCTTATTAATGCATTAATTTAATTTCTTATTAATGCATTTTGTTTATTCTTTTTCTTATTAATGCATCCAATGAATCCAGGATCATGTAGCATCCAGTCAGCCCATGTTAGGTGCTGAGAAAAATTAAGAAGAATGAGGCCTGTGGAAAACCCAGTAGGTTTTGCAATTAGGAGATTTCTTTAGATGGTGATATTTCATCAAGTAGAATTGTGGTGGTGGTGGAGTAAAGGATCAATACCATGTCCTGAAGAGATTGATGGTGAGCATAAAGAGGTAGCAGTTGTAAATTATTAATTATAGAGACATTTAATAGTGAAAGGTCCAAAAAAATTTAGGACAGTAGGCATAGGAGTTAATAAATTCAAGGTGGTCTTTGTTGTTGCTGTTTTTGTTTTTAAAGAATACGGGATATCTGTGTGTGGATGTCTTTAAAGGGAAAAAACTCCTGAAGAAGAAATGTTTGAAAGGTAATGGTAATAATAGCAATCATTTATACAGTAATTAGTGTATGCTAGACATTGAATTAGCACTTTGCATAAATTAACTAATTTTAATTCTTATAATAACAAGATAATATAGATGTAGTTGGGAATTATTGACATATAGAATTGAGGTAATTGCCTGTTGATTTATCAGGGCAATATAGTTTTTTTTTTTTTTTTAAGATTTTATTTATTATTTATGTGAGAGAGGACAGATTGAGATAGTGAGAGAGAGCTCGAGCAGGGAGGAGAGGGAGAAGCAGGCTTCCCGCTGAGCAGGGAGCCCATCGCGGGGCTTGGTCCCAGGACCTGGGAATCATGACCCTAGCCAAAGACTGACGGCCTAACCAACCGAGCCACCCAGATGCCCCAGCAATAGAAACTAGATATGTGAGCAACTTTCCTGGTTAACTGTTTGGATATCTCAGTGTAGTGCAGTTTGACTTGCTGATATTCTCGTTACTTTTGACATTAATCACTTGTAATGGGGCTACTGTTGCTTCATTAGAAACTGAGATACTGGGCACCTGGATGGCTCAGCCGTTAAGTATCTGCCTTTGGCTCAGGTCATGATCCCGGGGTCCTGGGATTGAGCCCTGCATTGGGCTCCCTGATTGGCGGGAAGCCTGCTTCTCCCTCTCCCAGTCCCCTTGCTTGTGTTCCCTCTCTCACTGTCTCTGTCTGTCAAAAAAAAAAAAAAAAAAAAAAGAAAGAAAGAAACTGAGTACTCATCATGGTTTTTCCATTTGAATCATTGATCAATTGGACATGGTCATTCTTTGTAGACCTTCTAAAATGTTACCCTGTTCCTTGTAATAGGCTCAACTATTTGACTTTTTACAAATAGAAAGTTAAACTTTGTATTTTAAAAATAACTCTTAAAAATAATAATTTTAAAATTCAAATGTTTCCCAAGCACGTAAATTGTTCTGACATGTCACTTGTCCTATATGAGGCCTATTGTTCTTTTGTACAAATAGAAGACTTATTCCTGGTGACTTATGACTTTCTAGTATCCTGAGGTCCCCAAACCAAAATTTACTTTAATACTTTTAGGCATTGCAGTTTACTCATTCAGTGGAACTCATTATTCATCCTTTGTTTTGAAAACTTGCTAGTACTTTGGCATGCCTATTACTAAATCTCAACCAGTGTATAAAATAGGTTTTGTGCCATCGTTTTACAGACCTCGAAAACAAAGCTCAGGACACTTAAGTAGTTAGGATTATACAAAGTAGTGAAAATGTGGAAACCGAACCCATGTCTTCTAACTCCAAGTCTAGTCCTGGTCCCATTTGTATATTATAATTACTCAACATCACTTACTCTTAGAACAGCTAGACATTATACTGTATTTTGAACTCTCCTTTTCATAGAAATAGCATTAAAGCTTTATTCCATTTTATTTTACCCTCATATCTATACTTTTTTGTATTTATCTTTCTCTTTTTTTTCTCTTTTTCTCCTTTTTCTTTTTTTTAAATTTTAGTTTGGGTTTGCTCATATCATCTGGCATGGTTATTATCTACCAGCTTAATGATTTTGGTCATTTTTGCATTGAATCATGAATATTACATACATTACAAAGTAATTTCTACATAATTTTAAATTCTCTTTTTTTTTTTTGCAGGTATCAGTTCTCTTTCAACTTAAAAAAATGATTTAAAACTTACAGTGAAGTTACAAGAAATGGTACAAAGAATTCCCATATCCCCTTCAGCCACCTTTACCTGTTATCGACATTATTGCTATATTTGCTGTACCATTTTCCCTTTCTCTCCATATTTACAAATATACACACCCATATATATATATATATTTTTTTTCCTTCTGAACCATTTCAGAGTAAGTTGTAGACAGTTTGCTCTTTTACCTCTAAATACTTGAATATTGCTTAAGAAGTTCTTTTCTTTTTAAAAATAGGTTGTTAGATTGATGTAGGTAAAACTCGTAATTGACTTTCTCATATATCTGTAGTAGATGGTACAGTAGAAGGAATATATTGTTTGGTGCTGGACCTACAATTTAAGTGAAATACTTTGGATCATTTGTTACTGCCTCTCTTGGCCTTGTTCTTTCTGGCTCTCACCTCTAGTTTCTGACACACCTAGAGCAAGTGTGAGAGCTTATTTGCCTTACCCTACATAATGCTGCCATTTAGAGCCTGAGTATCTTTTTTTTTCTGTGACTGCTTTTTTTTTTCTCTCTGCTCCCTGAACTCAGGGGTGTGTATCGTAGGGCAGGCTGAGTTTCAGTAAGCTCCTAATGTGGATACTGGAAACCCCACCTGTCTGCCAAGTCCTTTTGGCTGTGAGCAAAGTGGAGGCTTGGTACTTGTCATTTCTTTACAGCAGTTGAGCTGAAGGAATGCTGCATGGCTGGTTGAAGTTGCTTAGTAGCTCTGAGTGGAGTGTGTATAAGGGTGTGTATAGAGAGTTGAGGGTCTTTTCATCTGTGTGGGAGATACGGGATCCTTTCTGGTGCCATGCTAATCATCAGGGAGTATTTATTGTGTTCTCCTTATGACCAGCACTGTGATAGGAGCTTTTGGAATAGTTTAATAAAATACATAATTAAGTCACAGATTTATAATAGTTAAAAAATTCTAGTTCTTTCACTTACTAGTTGATTTGGGCAAGTTAATATCTTTAAGTCTCACTCTGCTCTTCTGTAAAATGGAACTATTAACACCTCATAATAGGGCTATTGTAAAGAATAAAGAATATAAATGTAGTGTTTAGTATTTGTCTGACACTAGTTAGTATTTCATTTCATACAGTCATTCGGGATATATGACTGATACCATATAAAACAAAAGAGTAATAAAAACAAATAGAGGATAATAGGACACTACAGTGTATAGTCAAATACTTTAATTGTGACACGTAGATTATAAATAGTCTGGGAATTTAGAGAAGGGAAAGAACGGTCTTGTGCAACCATTTAATGTTCCTGTGCCTCAGTTTTTCCACTGGATATACTGGGTAGTGCTAGGTGATCTCTTAGAGAATGATTAAGATGCTTAACATTTTTGCTTTTTTAGGTGGTTCATATGATGATGGGAAGTAAGGAAGGGAGAAGCTTGGGGAACTGTTGGAAACCAAATTCAACACTTACCATTATTAATTTTTTCCTTATATGGACATGGCAGCATTATAGGAAAGCTTAAAGCTGGAGATAGAAGTATTTCCTTCCAGTAGAGGTGTTTGCTTTGGTATTTCTCCTCTGTTGCCTCACTGGCATTTTAATTAGTTGAAAACTAATGTTGGTCAAGGGATGGCCTCTGATTGTGAGTGCCTCAGATTTAATCTGAGGATTAAGTTATTTGTAACCCAAATTATCTCTCTGATCCTCTGGAAAAAATAAAATATACAAACAAACAGGGCAGGAGAAGATTTAGTTCTTTTGTATTTGATGTTATGGACATAGGGCTTACTTGCCTTGAGTGTTTCCTGGAGATGGGACATCTTTCCTCAGAACAGAGTTCAGACTGATAACTTGGCCTTGCCAGCTTTAAACAGGCTTTCATAGCCATGAACATGTAAACACCTTTAAAATTTTCTTTATTCACAACATCTAACAGAAACTGTTCCAATTCTTAATTTGTTATATGTTTACCTGGTAATATTTTTGTTAGTCTGATTTTGGAAAGTTTGTATTTGGTTTTGGTTTTTGTCCTGATCAACTTCTAGAAAATTTCAGAGACGTTTCCTATGAAAGTAAATCTGCTCACACCTTTTTTTTCTCCCCCCTCTTTGGCTTTAGTGTTTCTCCTTTTTGTTGTTGTTAAGGTTTGGGGGGGTTTTTTGTTGGTCTTGTTGGTTTTTTGGGTGTTTTTTTTTTTTTTTTGGTCATTGTTTGCCAAGGTTTCAAGTTTATAGTGAGAGGTGAGGCAACGTTGATCTTGGCAGAACAGCACAAAGCCAGTAGAGTCATT
The DNA here is from genome assembly GCF_017311325.1 of Ursus maritimus. NCBI lineage: Eukaryota > Metazoa > Chordata > Mammalia > Carnivora > Ursidae > Ursus > Ursus maritimus. The sequence continues at coordinate 52,000,352 of NW_024426885.1, forward strand.
AAGTGACGCAAGCTTTTAGTTGTTTTTTTTTTTTCTTTTTGTTAAAGCTCTCTGGCAGAGCTGGCTATTCTAGTCACAGAGGAAAGAAGAGAAGAGACTTTCTGAAATTCTGGATAGAATGATAGAAAATCTTTGGGGCATATTAAAAAAAGAGCAACAGCAATAAGAATAAAACCCCCATATAATTCAAACAAATTTCTTACCTTTGTGGATTCTATGTCAGTTGCTCAGAACTTGACTGTTTACTTCAGACGATGATGGGACAAGGAATAGAGAAGGTGAGGAGGGTTGCATTGGATTCTTGCTTATCTGTCTGCCTCTCATTCCAGTTGGAAAAAATCTTCAGTCTACAAGAAGCATCATCAACAAGTCTAAGGAATATATCCTACCGTGATCCTGGATTCTGTTGGAGTTGAGGACTACAGCCACTTCACCACTATTTTATGGAGGCAATTCAAGAAAAATAGAAGGACACAATATCTAAGGATTTCTCTGTTCGTGTTAGTACTATGCCATGCTAAATTTTGGGCATTGTTTGGAACAAGTCAGGGACGGCTCTGTCATGTGGATCTAAGAAGATATCTGAGTTCCTTAAGCTACATAGATGGTGTTTGGAAGGTTGTAAACTCAAAATATTTCAATATAAATTCATTGAATTCTGGATACTTTTTTACAAGTCAGGACTTCAACAGACAGAAACTCTCTCCCAAAAAGATACAAAGTCTTTTCTGAGTTTTCAAGCTAAATGTGAATAATAATGTCTTGGAAAAGAAACTATTTTTCAGGGGGCCGTGGTAGTGTCCAAGGGATGTTTGCACCTCGAAGCTCAACCTCCATAGCTCCCAGCAAAGGCCTCAGCAATGAGCCAGGACAAAACAGCTGCTTCCTCAACAGTGCCCTGCAGGTAAGGGCAATTTCTTTCTTTCTGGTGAACCTTGACTTTTAGTTGCTGAGGCTGTGTTTCCAGTAACTTTTAAATATATTCCTTGATGGTCTCTGTTTGAGGTCAGCAGCCTGAGATCATTTTAAAATTTATCTGTGTGATCTTAGGCAAGTCACTTACCTCTTTGAGTCTCAATTACCTCATTCGTAGGAAAAAGGGATTAATAATGATAATAGAAATAATAACTGTAACTACTACTACTTAGCTGCCTGAAGGGGAAAGTCCATGGACTAAGATGATCTTAATACTTGTTTATTGACTTTCTTTTTGCTTCCTGTTTTTCTTTTTGAGACCAAAATGTATCACCCTACTTGCTTTTCTCTAGTAAAGAAAACAAAGTTCTTAAAAAAAAAAAAAAGAAAAAAAGAAAACAAAGTTCTTCCCACAAGTCAAAGACTTTCAGTTATATTACTCTCGTCTTCAGTAGAAGGCTCTTAGCATTCAGGCTATTAGTAGAATGGAGTCCAGTCTTTGTGCATTTCTTCATCTCCTTCCTCTGAGCTCTCCTGTAGTGGTTCATGATTGGTGTCTGGTCAGATATGCTTGAACAAAGGTAGTGGAAAGTGGTGTGATTATCTACTCTAGATTTTCCCTTTTGGTGTTGGTTGCCACACTAGTGATTTTAGAATCCCAAAGCTTCTTGTCTGCCTGCCTGCTTTGCCTTGTCATGCCCATAGAATATTAAGTTCATCCCTTTTGGCCTAACTTTCAAGTAATTACTTTCTCCTCTTTTCTCCTCCTCAGAATAAAAGTAAATGAAATTTGCCACTCAAGATAATTATGCTTGGGTAAAATACTAGTGTTATTGCTTCAGGTGTAAAGAGAAAAGAAGTTGCTATGAGAGAAGAAAAGACAAGACAATGTATTTGATATAAAAAACACTGAGAAACAAACTGAGGGCTTCAGAGGGGAGGGGGGTGGGGGAATGGGATAGACTGGTGATGGGTAGTAAGGAGGGCACGTATTGCATGGTGCACTGGGTGTTATACACAACTAATGAATCATCGAACTTTACATCAGAAACCAGAGATGAACTGTATGGTGACTAACATAATATAATAAAAAAAACATTAAAAAACAAAACAAAACAAAACACTGGACACTTTCTCTAAAATAAATAAATAAATCTTAAAAAAACAAAAAAGGTGCCTGGGTGGCTCAGTTGGTTGAGCGACTGACCCTTGGTTTCAGCTCAGCTTGTGATCTCAGGGTCATGAGATCAAGCCCCAAGTTGAGCTCCGTGCTTAGTGTGGAGTCGGCTTGGGACTTTCACTACTTCTCCCTCTGCCCCTCCCCCCTGCTCTCTCTTGTTCTCTCTCTCTAAAATAAATAAATAAAAAAAATTTTTTTTAAGCACTGGACTTATAAATTAGTTTTAGTGCATTTATAGACTTGCCTTGTGACCTTATATAGGTAACAGTAATAGTATTCAATTTCGTCATTTATAATACGAGAATCTTGCCAAGCTTATTTATGTAATAAAGTTTCATACTCAGGGCGCCTAGCTAGCTCAGTCAGTGGAGCATGTGATTCTTGGTCTCAGGGTTGTGAGTTCAGGCCCCACATTGGATTACTTAAAAAAAAAGTTTTATACTCTCAGTTTTCAAATTTTTATTTGAAAGCATTAAAAAATCCTATGCTGTTTAGCCTAGAGAAAGAGTTTAACTATATTCCCTCTTACTACCACAAATTCATGCAGTTGGGTGGGGCTTGTTAGGTTTTATTTCCCCAAATGCTGCATATGAGTTTTTTGAGTGACACTGCATAAACTAATAATACTTTTGTAATTTAGAAGGAGACCAAAAAAAAAAAAAAGGTGTTGATATAGGTGTGTGTGTGTTTACCTCCTTCCTGGCCAGAGCCCTGTTTTTATAATTCTGTTTTTTCCTGTATGTTCTATCTGTATTGAAACAATAGTATTTATGACTTTCTGTTCTGATTTCCAGTGCCATATGGAACACATACTACACACACAAACACACACACACACACACACGCACCTAAATCCATACTTAAAGACTGAGTCATTGATGGTTTTGGAGTGCCTTTTGTAATTATGTTACAATGTTGAAAATAATTGTTTCTATGAAGTAATATTCTAACTTATGATGTGAATGCTATGTTGGCCACAGATGTATTGAAACCATTATGTTTATTATAAAAAGGTGTTACTTATTTGGGAGTATAGTGTATTTCAAAGAACTTTTGAAATATATACTTTGAAGACACATAAGTAAGAAGAAGCTCCAGAAGTACAGTGCCTTTTCATATATGATGCCATTTAAATGTTTTCTAAGCAGGAGGAGCTTCCTAAGGCATTATGCTATATATTACACCATTTATTTTTAAACTAAAGTTCATAGTGTATTTGGATTTCCTCAGTTGTTGCCTAGTATCTTTTTCTGTTCCATGATCCCATCCAGGATACCACAGTTACATATACTTGTCCTGTCTCCTTAGGCTTTTTTTTTTTGGCTCTGACAGTTTCTCAAAATTTCCTTGTTTTTGATGATCTTAACAATTTGGAGGAGTAGTACTAGTCAAGTATTTTGTGGGATGTCCCACTATTGGAATTTGTTTGCTGTTTTTCTCATGATTAGACTGGGGTTATGGGCCTTTGAGAGGAAGACCATAAAAGTAAAGTGTCCTTCTTATCACATCATATCTAGGTTACATACTCTGAACATGATTTATCACTGTTGATATCACCATTTTTTAATTTTGTTGACATAAAGAAGGTCACACATCTCTCAGAAAGGTCCAATAATTGAGAAATCTAACAAAGACAAAATTCCACATTACAATTCAAGCTTCTAAATAAGTTTTCAGTACCATGTGATTTCACTTATATGTTGAATCTAAAAAGCAAAACAAATGATAAACAAAAAGCAGAATCAGACCTATAAATATGGAAAAAAACTGATGGTTGTGAGAGGGGAGGGAGATGGGTGGGCAAAATGGTGAAGGGGAGTGGGAGATATAGGCTTCCAGTTATGGAATGAATAAGTGATGGGGAGGGGGACTTGGCTGGCTCAGTTGGTAGAGCATGTAACTCTTGATCTCAGGGTTGTGAGTTTAAGCTCCAGGTTGGGTGTAGAGATTACTTAAAAGAGTAATAAAACCGTTAAAAAAAAAGTCATGGGAAAAAAAGGCACAGCATAGGGTATATATAGTCAGTGGTATTGTAATAGTGATGAATGTGACAGATGGCAGCTACACTTGTGATGATAAACACAGCATAACATATAGACTTGTGGAATCCCTATGTTATATGCCTGAAACTATTGTAACGTGTATCTACTTTACTTCATAAAAAAAGTTTGTTCCAAAAAAAAAATCTTTTCTTGTGTGGATCATTAAAATAAGCCCTTATTCTACAGCTTTTAACCCATACATTAATGCCTCAGGATCACATTTGATGTATGTTATACCTTATTTTCTCTGTGTAACCTTCCTTCATTTTCAAATTAATCTATATTTTAGAATATAGTTATTCGTCTCTCATGTTAGCTAACTCACCCTTTTTGACATTTGTTTTAGTATACTAGAATGAGCTTTTCTCTTGGGAATGAAGATATATTCTGTAGTCATTACCTATTTTTGCTTGAATTCTTGAATCTAAGATGAAATGGATGCTTTTTATAGAGTAATGAAGAATTTCCCCCTTTTTTTGCCAGGTTTTATGGCACTTGGACATCTTCCGACGTAGCTTTAGGCAGCTTACAACTCACAAGTGCATGGGCGATTCCTGCATCTTTTGCGCTCTCAAGGTAAGTTCTTCAAATCTGTTTCTTCTCACTACCATTAGGCTGCCAAATGATCAATATTGAGGTAGTTTGGCTAATCAGGGTGATGCTAAAGAATTTCTAAATTATCTGCCTGTGGCTTAGTGCAAAAGATTAATATGATTAGTTTTGCTTGCTTCAAAGAATTGTTACTTGGCTTAGGTAGTCTGTTTTTCTGAACCTTTTTGCCCATACAGCTCTATTTAATGTGATAGGATATTATTCAAATGTGCTTAAATTTTGAGTATTTACCTGAAGAGCTAATTCTAAATTTTTATTTTGAAAGAATAAACAACTAAGTATTTTTAGTGGAATTAACTATTGTCTGTTAAAGCTAAATTTAGCAACAAACTCTTCCTATTGAGAAAAGCCAGTACTAACATTTTTACATTCCCTAATGTTTCTTATTACCACATTTAATAGATTCATTATACTCATTTTCGACCCTATTGTCTGACTCCCAAGTTTTTCATTTCTGAATAAAATGAAACCCGAGGATTCATTTAGAGTATGCTGCAATAGAGGAAGAACTAGGTTGTATAAGAGGTCCCATTCTCCATTACTTCATCTGCTTGTCCAACATGGAGCTTCTCTGTGTTTTCTTGGTTTGTTTGTACAATGGATTATTTATGGCTGGATGAGTCTGCATGAGTTCTGATAAGCATCCAGTGTCATTTTTCAGTCTCAAGAAGTCTGAGTTCTTGACTTGTGAGAGGGATGCTTGGGTGTGGTCATTATATGTTTAATTTAGTTGTTTTTACATCTTGGGGTAAGAACTATAACAAAAAATCCAGGAGAATTTCCCAGTTTTTTTGGCTATTTGCAACAAATGATTTTAAACAGTTTTTTGAGCAGCATCACTTCGGAGTTTTAAGTCCATAATGGGCAGATATCTTTAGAAAGAGATGACTGAGTCTTCTGAACATTTTATCGCTTGAATCACAAACATCTTTTTTCTTTCCCCCTTGGAAGCATTGGAACTTTTAGCAAAATATATGTTATTGATTAATTGGGAGTTTGAATATGAATTTTAATAAAACCAAATCTTTTACAAGTTGTAACATTTCTGACTATTCCCATTCGGACAGAAGCCCAACCACAAGAGTATTTGGCTTGATTTTCTGAAGGGCACATTAACATTAAGTATCTAATTTTAGGTAAACAAGAAATATAGTGGTCCTCTGGCCAGCAAATCCAAGGGAAGTCTGATTCATGGCATTAAAACAAAAAACCAAAGTAAGATACTTGCTAGAGAAATTTGAATCCTGAAGAAATCCCTGGTAGAGGAATCTCCTAAAACTAGAAACTCTCATCTGTACCAGGAAGGGATGATAGAACTTATATGACCCCCTGACATGGCTTTGATTAGTCAGAACTCTGCCGTCCTCTTCATTGACCCAGGTGGGACTCTGATGAAGTGGCTCTACCAGTCTTGTTATGTTTTAATTTCCAGAAGCACAAATTGTTAATGTGACATAAATTAGTATCATTATAGAAGCCAAATAAGTGAAGAAAACCAACCATGAGACTTCATGAGACACCTTCTGAGATACCCAAGTACAGAAAGGAAGATGTTTTTCAACTTATGAGGGCTGAGGAAGTACCTTGGGACTCTTTCAGAGAAGCAGTTGCTTATGGCAGATAGGTAAATGGGCTTGGGGAATCAAAGGCTCTATTTTGGATCTTTGTAATTGTGGGCGTTCTAGTACTTTCCTCATCACATCATTGTCTGAGCTATCAATTAGGTTTATTTTCCTTCACTGCTTCTTTTGTTATATTGGGAGTATATTAAAAATTTGATGTTTTTCTCTAAAGTGTTTTTCAGTCCCTCAGTGCTATGTAAATGTTAAGTAATTAAGCTCTATTTTGCATTCCTTTAATTATTGTACACCTCATTTGAAGATTATAAATAGACTTACATTGGATCAATTTGACTGTATGGATGGGCTGAATGTGGTCCTAATAGTTGAGAAATTTAAATTGTTAGAATAGCCATATTCCTTCATCCAGAAGGACTTCATTTTCTGAGAGAAGAGAAGGGATGTTGAGTGTTGGGAAGAGTAAATCTCAGATGGACCATCAGCACCTGGAATGTCTCTTTTTTGTTCCCTACTTTAAGTTTTTTTTTTTTTTTAAGAGAGAGAGAGAGAGAGATGGGAGGGTGGGGCAGAGGGAGAGGAAGGGAGAGAATCTTAAGCAGTCTCCATGCCCAGCAGGGAGCCTGATGCAAGGCTTGATCTCACAACCCTGAGATCATGACCTGAGCCAAAATCAAGAGTCGGATGCTTAACCAACTGAGCCACCCAGGTGCCCCTAAAACTTGTTATAGAATATGAAATAATATGATTCATCACTGAACTAGATTCTAGTCAGGATAATAAGACAAGAGGACAGATAAAGATTAGAAAGAAAGAAGTAAAATTATCATTATTTGCAGATGATATGATTGGCTATTAAAAAAAATCTCAAAGTGTATACTGATATATCGGTAGAATCAATAAGAGAATTTAGCAGGTTGTTGCCTGTAAGATCAAGGTATAACATTCGATTGTATTTCTATATACTAGCAACTAAGAGAAAATGCAAGTTAAAAAGAGTTTTTATAATAGTAACAAAGTAGATAAGGTAGATATGAATAAATCTAACAAAAAAGATATGACTTTTATATAAAATCCCCACAGAGATCCAGGATCATGAATAATCACAAAGTGAACATCCTTGTAACAACTCTTTAGGTGAAAATAGAGTACTGCCTGTACCATAGACATTCACCCTCCCTTCTTTCTCCCAGGAGTGGCCACTTTTCTAATGTTTGTGGTAGTCACTTCCTTGTTTTATCTGATAGTTTTGCTACCTATATATCCAGTCTTAAATAATCTAATTTAAAAATTACCTGTTTTTAAAAAATTTATTTCATTGTAAATGGAATCATTTTTAGAAGATTTATTTATTTATTTTAGAGAGATAGAGGGAGTGCAACAGCGCAGGGAGGGAGGAGGAACAAAGGGGAGGGGCGGAGGGAAAGAGAGTCTTTTTTTTTTTTTT
>NW_024426885.1:52009173-52009486 GCF_017311325.1 Ursus maritimus
AACATTTGTTGTTTCCTGCCTTGTCCATTTTTGCCATTCTAACTGGTGTAAGGTGGTATCTCAAGGTGGTTTTGATTTGAATTTCCCTGATGGCTAATGATTTTGAACATTTTTTCATGTGTCTGTTAGCCATTTGTATGTCTTCATTGGAAAAGTTCATATCTTCTGTCCATTTTTTGATTTGTTAATTTGTTTCTCGTGTATTGAGTTTGAGAAGTTCTTTGTAGATCTTGGATACTAGTCTTTTATCTGTAGTGTCATTTGCAAATATCTTCTCCCATTCTGTGGGCTGCCTCTTAGTTTTTCTTGACTG
>NW_024426885.1:52010105-52063656 GCF_017311325.1 Ursus maritimus
TCTAGAATATAGATCCTTTACCTCTCTGGTTAAGTTAATTCCGAGATAACGTATGATTTTTGGTGCTATTGTAAATGGAATGGATTCCCTAATTTCTCTTTCTTTAGTCTCATTTTTCGTGTATAGAAATGCAACTGATTTCTGAGCATTGATTTTGCATCCCGCCACAGTACTGAATTGCTCTATAAGTTCTAGTAATTTGGGGTTGGAGTCTTTTGGGTTTTCTATATAGAGTATCATGTCATCTGCGAAGAGAGACGGTTTGACTTCCAATTTGGATACCTTTTATCCCTTTTTGTTGTCTGACTGCTGTTGCAAGGACTTCTAGTACTATGTTGAATAATAATGGCAAGAGTGGGCATCCTTGTTGTGTTCCTGATCTTAAGGGAAAGGCTTTCAGCTTTTCCCCATTGAGAATGATATTCGCTGTAGGCTTTTCATAGATGGTTTTTATGAAATTGAGGAATGTACCCTCTATCCCTACACTCTGTAGGGTTTTAATCAGGAAAGGATGCTGTATTTTGTCAAATGCCTTTTCTGCATCAATTGAGAGGATCATATGGTTCTTGACTCTTTTCTTGTTGATATGATCTATCACACTGATTGATTTGCGAATGTTGAACCAACCTTGCATCCCAGGGATGAATCCTACTTGGTCGTGATGGATAATCCTTTTAATGTACTGTTGGATCCTATTAGCTAGGATCTTGTTGAGAATTTTGGCGTCCATTTTCATCAGGGAAATCGGTCTGTAATTCTCCTTTTTGATGGGGAAAGAGAGTCTTAAGCATACTCTGCACTGAGCACGGAGCCCAACTCAGGGCTCCATCTCAGGACTCTGAGATCATGACCTGAGCTGAAACCAAGAGTTAGTCGCTTAACTGACTGTGCCACTCAGGTGCCCTGTAAATGGAATCATTTTATATAAATTTGTTTGAAAGTGTGTGTGTGTGTGTGTGTGTGTGTGTGTGTGTGTGTATGTCTTCTTTAGTGCAGCATGTTTAGGGCACGTTGACTTTGTTCATCTTCATTATTATATGGTATTTCATTGTGTAAATAAACCAGTTTGTTTATTCTATTGCTGGTAGTCATTTGGATTATTTCCATTTTTTATTTTTTTATGAACAATATTGCCAAGACCATTCTTGTATGTATCTACATATGTATACAGATTTTTTTTTTTTGCATATATGCCCAGGAGTGGAACTGTTTTCCAGTATTTCCATATGTTTTCCAATGTGATGATACTAATGTGTATTCTGGCCAGCAGGTTTATCCTGGAAGTTGAAAAAATTCAATTCTGAAATTCTTATGATAAATAGGGAAGGATAGACAGAACATTCTTGAAGAATAATAACAAAATGTGTGACTTGCCTGTGTATCAGTCAGAACAATCTAAAATCTCAGTGATAAATATACAAAAGATTTATTTTGCATTCCCATTACTTGTCCACTTCAGGTTAGTAGGAAAACCCTACTGATTGTAGTCACTCAGAAACTCAGGTGCCAAAGCTACAACCAAGCTGACTATTACTAGTGGCCAAGTCAGAGTGGAAAAGAACTCTGGAGGGTTTTGCACGGACAATTGAATGCTCTGCAGGTCACTTCTGCTCAGAGCTCACTGACCAGAACTAAAATCATATGGCTCCAGTGAATCCCAAGTGGGCCAGGTAGTGTGATCCTATCAAAATCCTTGGGAGAGGGAAGAACCAGAAATACTTGGCAAAAGTACTAATGACTACCATACTTTATCAGATATCAAGGCTTATAAAACTATAGTAATTAAGACAATGTGGTATCAACACATTATGACTAATAAATCTATGGATCAAAGTCAAGAGTTCAGAAATAGACCTAGAGAAACTTGCTACTTGCCCTGTGAATCAAAGGAGAAAGTGGACTTTTCAGTAAATGGTGATTAGATAGTTGGTGATCCATATAGAAAGAAAAAGGAAATTAAAACCCTACCTCATATAATTATCAAAAGCATGAATTTCAGCTGAGTTAAGGACTAAAACATGAAAGAAAACTTTTTTAAAGTTTTAGAAGAAAATATCTTCTAAATAGAATATCATGAACTCAGGGATAGACAGGACTTATTAAATAAGACATGAAAAACACAAAGTTAGAAACATTGATAACATTTTACTACAGAAAATTCAAAAACTTCTGTTCATCAGAAGACTCCAGAAGAGGGTAAAGACACAAGGCCACACACAGGTAGGAAATATCTGCAATATATTATATAACCAACAAAGTGTTGGTATTCAGCATAGAACTCCAGAGAAGAACTTCTATAATGAGTATGTAAAAGAAAATTGAGTCAGTGGGAAAATGGGCAAAAGATATAAACAGGCATTTCTAAGAACAGGAAACCCGAAAGACCTTTAAGGAGATGAAAGATTCTTATCCTCCTAAGCAATCTAAGAAATGTAAACTAAACCAATACTGTCTTCAGATTAGTAGAAATTTAAAAATCAGTTAAGATTGTTACCTGAAAGGTGGAATAATAAGAACTTACATACAATTGCTGGTTGGAATATAAATTGATACCACTCGTTAGGGAAATAATTTGATATTACATTTTTCAGGTAAAATTGAAGTAGCGTATACCCTGTAACTCAGTAATTCCACTCCTAGGTATATGTTGTAGAGAACTTCCTTGTATATACATATCAGAAGACATATTTGAGAATGTTCAAAGTAGTATTTTTTTTGTGATTGTAGAAAAATGGAAACAACCCATTCCAACTATAGTAGAATGTATTTAAAAATTATGGTTTGTTCCTAAAGTGATATTATATAGCAATGAAAATGAATAGCCTTTAGCTCTGTATATCAGCTTGGATTAATCACAAAAACATTATACTGACTGAAAAAAGCAAGTCACAGAACACTATATAAACTATGATTCCATTTATATACAAAGTAAAAATGGGCAAAACTAAACAACATGTTGTTCAGGGATACATATATGTGATAAAACTATAGAGAAAATTCATAAAATTCAGGACATTGGTTATCTCTAGAAGGTGGAGGGGGAGGAGATTATAGTCAATTGGGGAGTTTCACACTCATTGTTAATTCTTTTCATTTCTTTAAAAAATTTTTTTAAAAAGATTTTGTTTATTTATTTGTGTGAGAGAGAGAGCACAAGCAGGGGGAGCAGCAGAGAGAAAGGGAGAAGCAGGCTCTCTGCTGAGCAGGGAGCCTGATGCGGGACTTGATTCCGGGACCTTGGGATCATGACCTGAGCCGAAGACAGATGCTTAACTGACTGAGCCACCCAGGAGTCCCTAATTTTTCCATTTCTTAAATTGGGTGGTGAACTCATGGGCATTTCTTTATTATTCTTTGGCTAAGTATTTAACATCATGCTTGTTTTTAATTTAAATGATGATTTTTATTAAATGTAGTACAGGGGTGCCTGGCTGGCTCAGTCAGTAGAACACGCAACTCTTGATCTCAGGGTTGTAAGTTCAAGCCCCACGGCGGGTATAGAGATCACTTAAAATAAAATCTTAACAACAACAACAAAATAAACATACCACAGTCATTTTAGAAAGCACACTAAAGTGTAAAGAGGAAAGCTGGAAATTGCCTGACTTGCATCACAGAAATTGTCATTTCTCTTTATGCCTCCCCTCTGGTCAATGTATTTCTAGTATTAAGTCTTTCCGTCCACTTTACAGTAAAAAGAATACTTTTTTTTCAGATCCCTGAGTTGCCTCTCCATCTCTAGTATCATCCTCTTTCATTTGTTCTAACCTAAGAATATGCTGGAGTGCTATTTTGAAATTACTCCCTTCTTGGGTAACCTCGAAGGGACTCTCTATTATCTCTTAAATCGCTTAAAAATGTATGATTATAGGCATTTAAAAAACTAATTTCATACTTTCTTTTCCTTTCCTTTCCTTACTCAGGCACTCTCCATTTCAACTATGATAGCAGATGGTACACTCTCTATGCCTACCTCTTAGACATTGCAGATATTATTCACTTTGCCTGGATCCCTTGGCACCCAAAACATAACAACAATAAGCAAAACAACACATCCCTTTTAAACCAAACCACATCCAGTCCTTTCAGAACTCCAATTCAGAAACATATCTTCTCTTTTCCCCCCCAGAAATGTATCTTCTTAAGGAAATTTAAAAAATCTGACCTCTATCTAGACCCATGATTATTTTACTTAACCGTATTTAGCATGGCTGAATGAGTTTTGGGGAAGGTAGCTCAGCATTTCCTCCCTGTTGGTATTCCTTATAGTGCTTGCACCATAATATAAACACTTAACTTTTCTGGGTTCATGTATTTAAGTAGTTCTTGGGTTTTAGTTATAAAGTTTTGAGTACTTGCCTTTTTCTTCTCTTTTTTCTTTGTCTTTTATGTTCTTTCTCACTCTTGTTCTACTTCTGATTTTCATTGTGGCTTTTGGTTTTATACTTTTTTTTAGTAGGTCTACTTAATCTGGGACTTTATGCCTCATTTAGTTAGGGAAGGGTGAGATGTATATGTGTGGTGGGGGTCCTGGGGAGTTGATGGTGGGAAAATCTGCTGAAGAGTCAAAAGCCTGGGATTCTGTCAAGCAAAGCAGTTATCTGGTATCCTACAATTAAGTTACATGTTAACTTTGTGGTGTCCCAGTGTGGGTGTAATTCTATATATTTAAATCCCATTTTTTTTTCTCTGCCTCCTATTTCAAAATTAGAGGAATCTTTGCTGAAGCAAATAAGAATTCCTTTTTGCTGGTTACTTCGTGTCCTATTTGCATTCTTTAGTGCTGAGTTTGGAATGTAAAATTCTTATATCATAGATTTTTTTCAAAATAGGGAACTCCAAAATTCTTTTTTTTTTTTTTAAAGATTTTATTTATTTATTTGACAGAGACAGACAGTGAGAGAGGGAACACAAGCAGGGGGAGTGGGAGAGGAAGAAGCAGGCTCCCAGTGGACTAATGTGGGGCTTGATCCCAGAACGCCAGGATCACGCCCTGAGCCGAAGGCAGACACTTAACGACTGAGCCACCCAGGTGCCCCGGGAACTCCAAAACTCTTGAATTTGAAGTACTCTATAAGAACTTGCCAATTCTATAAAGTCAGAATTCTTTATGGTGGTACATAATCGTTTAGCTCTAGAACCCAATATTAAGAACAAAAACAGACACAAACATGTTCCTAGATGAATCAGAAGCTAGCCAACTTTCCCTTAGTCTAATGTTTGGATGTTCCCTTAGTCTAATGATTTGCCCTTCTGAGTCTGGCTAGAAGATATATATCCCTGCTTTTTCTGCACTTTTTACTTTTCCTTGCACCAACCCTTAAAATGCCTTTACTTTTGGTCTTATATGAACACCTTTTGTATAATATTTTTGCTTTTTCTTCTGCTTTCTGAATGTTTATCAGTATTTTTGTGCCTTGTGACCTTCACCAGGTACCATAGTATATGTTGTATTCAGAGCTTATAATTGCTTTTTGGTGGTTTATACACAATATTTAGGATAATCCATTTCTTTTGGTTCTGTAAAATGTACTGTTTTTTTTTCTTTGTTATCTGATACAAAGTTCCTAAAGTAATTTCAGCCTTGAAATCTTGCATGCAAGTTATTAATGATGGCTTTCATTAAAAAGAATTTGTGTTAGTGTGTCTTTCTTCCTACTTTGAACCACAATGCCTTTCAACACTGATTTAGCAAATAAGAGCGATTTGTGTGTTAATTACCCTGTTCCTTCTGAATCTACAAATTTATTCCCATCTAGTGTTACTAAAAGATATTTCCTGACCTGAACTGTTGTAATGCCTATAGCCCAGAGCTCTTATTTATTATTCATATTGAATCTACCCTTTTACCCCCAGCCCCCAGGGTATGGTTTTACTTTGGTATTGGCTTATTTATTTATCTCTGTCCAGGGGAGGAAATCCGTCCTCTGTACTTAGTATGCCACAAAGATTTTGTTCTCCTTCCAGGGATTGTACTAGAGGCTTTGCAGTGTGCCAAGATGTAGGACAGAGTGTTTTTTGTTATAGGCAAAGAAGAATGCTTCATTGATTGATTAAATTCAACAAATCTTCTTAATTAATGATTTTTCTTTTAAGAATGCTAGTACAAGGCATCAAAGCCAGGGAATGGTGGTGATGGTAAGGGTAGGTGGGGAGTAAATAGGTTTTTGTGTATAAGGTGTTGTGTAACGCAAGTCTGTAAGCAGTAAGACCGTTTGAAAGGGGTAGGAAAATCTGTGTTCTGTTCATAGCCCACCTGTTAACTGGGGGGAGATTTGAGAGTTCGGAGAATAAATACTTGAGTATATTTTAAGTGTGTATCATGTAGCTGTTCCTCTATTGGGTATTGAAGCATAAGCACAGGGAATAAAGTGGTATAGGAAATTACTCATTGTTCATTATCATCAGTCCAGTCCTTTTTTTGGTAGATTATTGGAATAGAAGATTCTTCATTGTCCTATAGTCATGGTTAATATCAGAGAAGAGTAAATCTGTTATGCTGGACTATTCAAACAGGGAAATTAGATTTCTAATATGTTCCCTGGAAATTTTGGCTAGTGATAAGCAGCCCTCACGTGAAGAAGGTATATCCCTTTGTCTAATGCAAATATTATCTACTTGAGTTGAACTTCTTTGTTTTGCTTATCTAGGTGTATGAGCATATGTGTGTCATCTTTCGGTTAACCTTTCTTAGTCTTAAAGTCCTATTAGGCTGTACTGAAGTATTCTCAACTAATTTAACCGTTGGCTTAACTTGGATAGTATAAAGTTGAGTCTTTTATCCTTTTTAAAATTTGGAGCTTAGAATTTTACATGATATTCAAATAGAGGGGTATGGCTGCAAGGACAAATATAGTATTATGATTCTTTCCTTTTCAGAGTTTATGGCAGAACCTGAAACTTATACAATCTCAAAATCTTTGTGCATGTCCAGAAGGGTCCCCCTTTTCATTTCCCCTTTGGGGTAAGTGGTTATGGTATTGATTCTCAAAATTTGATTTAAATACTGTTGGTAATCTCTAAGGTCCTATATTTTTTATCTTGACAAAAATTAGCAAATTGACTATTATATTTTGTAAAATCTCACCATTAGTTTATGATTTCCCACTAAAAGCAATTCTCTGGTGAATTTGGCCTGTCTCTATTCTGTGGCTCTCTGTTCAGTGTCTTGAAGTCTTGGTGTTTCTTTCTGTGTCTCTGTCTTTGTGTGTATGTGGGTGTCTGTCTCTTTTGCCCTGATAGCAGGAATGAGTGTGATAGGTAGCTTTAATAAGTCTTTAACTTCACCACTGCAAGTCCACAAAGTATTAGGTTATGAACTCAAAGAGTACAAATAAAACCCTAAAACTCAATGGGGAGATATGGTATTGATAACTGAATTTACTTAAAAGGACTGAGGTAGGATATGCGGGTAATTTTCTAATCGTGAAGTCCAGAAAAGGTAGGTATTTTTAGACATAAGGTTAAGGAATCCCAACGGAGAAACTAGCCAGCTGTTCTGCCTTCTTCGATGTTGGAGCAACAGTTTCTATTAAACTGACTGGATATTTGATGATTAAGGAATTATTATTACCTTTTTCTAAGTGTGTTAATTATATTATGGGTATGTTTTAAACAAAAAGAGTTCTTATTTTTTAGAGGCATATCCTGAAGTATTTACAGATGAGTAATGTCTGGCATTTGCTTCAAAATGATCTGGGAATGGGATAAGTGAGTGGGTTGTATATATGAAATGAGATTGGCCACAGGCTGATAATTGTTGAAGATAGATAATAGGTACATGGGAGTTTGTTGTGGTATTTTGTCTACTCTAGTATGTTTGAAATTTTCTGCAATAAAATGTTAAAAATCTAATGTTATTGTTTTGGGTGCCAAAATGGCAAACATTTATATGTTTTTCCCCTCTTGAAAGAGAATGTTTGCGATTCTTTTGAACACATAAAACTAGTGAGAGTTCTCTTTTCCAGTAGTCCTCAAGGAGTAGTAGCTCCGTTATCTTTCTTTCAGAGGATTGTGTTTACAAACAGGCTTGATTGGCCACATTCAGGTTTACAAGTTATTTAAGTCTCTGATTTCCAGGAGGTGTGGAGAAAAGGAGTGATTATGAGAGCCAAAATGATGAGAGATTTGGGAAGCCCAGATCAAGAAGAGAAAACCTAAGAACTGAGTTAGTAGCAGTGCATAAAGTGTGTCGTGCCTTTGCAAAAGTTATTGTTGGACACTCTTCAGGGATTAGTTAGACTACTAACTTTCGAAAAACCTAGGGTCCATAAAGCATCAGATTTAGTGATGGCCCTTCTCCTTGACCCCCATCTTCTCTACTCATGACTTCTTTTAGATGCAAGTCTAGGAAGTCCTGAGAGATAAACAGCTGTTCCCTGCCCAAAAACAAAAGTCTGTGTTTTAGGGGGGAAAAAAACTTAAGCAACAGCTGCATTTGTAGATGCCAGAGCGCAAAGACTTTCTGTCTTTATGGCACTTTTATCTTATTTACATGGTTTTTACTAATCCAAATAACTATGTGCTCATGTGGGTAGAATTGTTTGCTCCATGATCCAAGAGAAATGGGTGGGGAAGCACCTGCTTTTAGTCATTAAAGTCTTATTGCTTTTGCACTGTATCCAAGAAAATAGTTAACAGACAAAAAGTAATTTGCCTTTCCCTGAGAATGAAAAGGAAGACCTCTTTGGTTTCACTATGTGAAGAAGAGCAGAGAGAAACCTCAAAGGTGGGTTTTCTCTGTTTATTGAAATGAAACCATCAGGGACCCCATAGGGAAAAATGACTCCTGGGTTTTGGTTCTCCTGCCCTTTCTCACTCCCTGCCACAGAACTCAGCAATTGGAAGAATACCAGTTTTTGTTCCTTATTGGTGCTACCACCTGTTCTTATTGCTGAACTAAATGTTCTTGGCTTTCTTTGGTGTGAACAGGATCTCCCTCTGGGAAAGGTGGGAGGAGGGTGAAAAAGGGAACAGGAGGAGGCCCGTTCCAGCCCTTGTGCTCATGTGAGAGGGACACACAGGGGTTAGTGTGCTGCCCTAACAGAGGGGCTTTGTGCTACAGCTTCTTCCAGAACTGCAGCTCCACAGATGCATGCTGGGACAGCTCAGGCTTCTTCATCCCTGATACACTTGCTTTTTCCTAACAATAGCAGAGCAAGACTGATAATAATAGTTACAATAAAATAAAGAAGATGCAGGCATTCTGAATACATTTAGATATTCATTGTGAATGGAGAAAGTTGCCTATAATTAAGAGATGAGAAAAAGTATAGTTTGGAGACATTGATGACACCGAACACAAGTCAGATCTGTTATTGCATATCCACTGTGCATGTAAGCAGAGCTCTGACTTTAGGTCTTTCCCTTTCTGTGCTGAAACCTTTCTTATATAGTCATGAGAAATCTGCCTCTCTCGAATGAGAGCAACAGAAAGAGAAAAGTTTGGTCCTTCCTATCCAGATTTCAGAGACTGAGGAGGTAGCTCAAAGTAGATGCATTTCTGACCCAAGGTCAGCGGCAGACAGGATCCTTAGTAACCTAAAATATAATGACAATAATCATAACAACAACAACATTACTTGGATAGCACTTCTACAGCCAGGCATTAGTCTTAAGGAATAGATAGAGATATAGATAATTTATTTAATCCATAAATAACCCTAGGAGGTAAATACTATTACTAGTCTTCTTTTAAAAGAGGAAACTGAAGCCTAGAGAAGTTAAGTAACTTTTCTAGGGTCACAGAGATGGCAAATAACAGGACTGGGATTTTGAACCCAGATAGTTTGGTTCCAGAGTCCATGCTCTTAACTATTATTCTGTACCATCTTTCAGTGGAGTTCTGTCCTTTCTCAAGCAGAGTCATCTGAACCACAGAACACAGAACATGACTTGAGCGACTATTTTAATTCTCTCTGGATAATAACATAACTACTGCTATACATAGGAGAGAAGTTAGTCATTAGGAATTGTTGATGTCTTAGAATATTAGGGCTTGATTTTTCAGGGAACTCAGTTGAGAAAGACTAAAGGAGCTGTATTTTGCAAATATCACATTTGTATAGAACTATCCTGGAACTAATTTCCCATTGGTTTGTTTTGAAACCTGTTTTGGACTCTGGACAAAGGACCAAACCTCATCCATCCCATGCTCTAGAAATAGAGCCTTTGTTAGCAGTAAGATCTTAGCATTAACAGTTGAGAAGAACGGCAAGTTAGGATGTGATTGTGGTCACTTATTGTTGCCAGTGGTCAAACCACTATTATTTGTAGAAGCAGTCACTGCTTCTTTGGCCACCTTTTCCTTTGTTTCTGTGTTCCTCTGTTTCAGAATCCTATAGGTCACTTGGTATAGATACCAATTGCTCTCTGAGAATGTTTAACTGTGGACCTAGACCGTTCCTTTTGGTCTAGTTTAAGGGTCACTGGTAGACATTCTTCTATTTCCAGTAACAAATTATGGAAGGTCCTGCCTTGCCTTCTTTACGTGCTCTTAAATATATTTGTGAAAAATGTCTAGATTAATCCAAAATAACTTATAATAGATTTCCCCCAGCTCCTAGCTTATAAAATAATACTAAATATGTATTATTAGTACTGTTTCCTCCACATCATATGAAGTCCTTTGTAGGGAAATAATAGCAAGTTATGTAGCAGATTGCTCTTGAGCTGCTTTGGGATAGATGTTCAGTGTGTATGAGGAGGAACAGTGCTAGTAAGAGAGTAGAATGAGGAAAAAACAGTTCTAGCTTGAAATTAGCAGAATGAGATTTAACCCTATTTTGCTTTAACCAGTTATATTACCTTAAGAAAAATTTTCAACATTCCTAGGTGATTCTTTATCTTCTTTAAAAAAAAGAAGGGATACCTGGGTGGCTCAGTTGGTTAAACGTCTGATTCTTGATCTCAGCTCAGGTCTTGATCTCTGGGTCGTGGGTTCAGGCCCTGTGTTGGGTTCCCCACTGGGCATGGAGCCTACTTAAAAAAAAAAAAAAGAGGGAATGTAATATCTTAATAAGACTTACCTATATCACATCATTCATTCATTCATTTACTCATCCAGAATTAGTTATCAGTTGCCCTCTATATGCCAGTACCTTCTAGGTGTTGGGAGTAATATAGCAGGGAATTAAAGGGCAAAAATTTTCTGTCCTCACACGTAAATTCTAGAGAGTGTAGTCAAACAGTAAATAAGTAAAATACATGGTATTACAGATGATAATAAGTGCCACAGAGAAAAATAAAACAGGTGAGGTTAGGAGGTTTGGGGAAGAGGGGGTAGAGCTTGCAATTTTAAATAGAGTGATCAGGGGACGCCTGGGTGGCTCAGTCTGTTAAACGTCTGCCTTTGGCTCAGGTCATGATCCCAGAGTCCTGGGATCGAGTCCGCATCGGGCTCCTTGCTCATTGTTCTCCCTGTGCCTGCCGCTCCCCCTGCTTGTGCAGACTCTCTCTTTTCGACAAATAAAATCTTTAAAACAAACAAATAAATAAAATGATCAGGAAAACAAATAAATAAAATGATCAGGAAGTACTATATAGTGAGGGTAATATTTGGATAAAAATCTGAAGAGTGAGTGACTGAGCTGCTTATGAGGACCAAGTAAGATGAGGACCAAGAATTGACCATTCTAGGTTGGTGAGCCTCCTATTCTTAGATCACATAAGTAAGTTTATTAAATTGTCTCATTTCTAGTCTCATTAGTAAGTTTGAAAAATAACCATGGTTGTTCTTTTTTTTTTTTTTAATGAGGAAATTACTAACAAGAATTTCAAGTGAGTGACATTCTTTGGTGTGTTGATATGTAACTCATCGTTGAATTTATTGTTTATCTGGGTGGTTTAGTGAGGATCTGGGCCACGTGATGTCAAAGGACCATATTCTAGTTTTTGTGGGGAAAGTCAATACCACTTGAGAAGAATTCATCAAGCCAGGTGCCACTTGTTGCCACCTTTTGTTTCCATTCTCTGGACATCACATTCATCATTGTTTCAGATCAGGTAAAGATGGAGAAGATAGATACATTTAATTACAACGAAATTATAAAACTTCTCCACATAAGAGACACTAGAAGACTAGAGAAGATATTTGCCAAAAGTCATATTCACAAAAGACCCAGAAAAACTAAATGTAGTTAGAAAGACTCAAATTAACCAGTCTGAGTGTATTTATTAATTGCTGACAAGGATATGGGTAAATTTATTTATATTAACTTACTGGTGGAAGTAAAAGCTGAAATAGCTTCTTTATAATGGAAAAAAAATGGAGGCTGCCAAAATGTCCGTCAATAAAGAAATGTATAAATAGATGTCGTATAGGCACCTGATAAGATACAACACAGCAGGGAAAAAGGATGAACCGTGTGTGTGTGTGTATGTATGTGTGTGTGTTACACATGTATAAATTATGGACAGATCTCAAAAATAATGCTGAATTTAAAAAAGTAAAAGTTAGTGTGATACTTTGTATATAAACAAAAATATATGTAAAAGTATACTATGTGTTATTTAAGGATATATATCTATATATACACGCACGCACGTATGCGCACACACACACACACACACACACACACATACACAAATACCCAGGTGTATAGAAGTATTAAAAAACAGAAGATTGTGCAACAAACTCATGATAGTGAATGGCTGGTAAAGAGTGGGTGGTCTTAAATGGAACTTCATCTGTAGATTTGAAATAAGCATGATGGAATGTTTATTTCTGGGTATTAGACAAGTAGGTCTTTGTTATATTATTCTTTATCCTTTGAGTAATTCTAAATTAAGAGAAGGGGGCCAAGTTTCATAGGCTAAGCCCCAGAGAATTATTTACCAAACCATTTATATATAATTTGTCCTTATTTACTGTGGATCTTCTACCTCTGGATCAGAGGAAATGAGGTAACCCTGTATTAATTAACTCATGACAGTGGTCTCTCCTAATGTGTTCTTAATGGTATCACGGTCAGATGAAAGAGCAAGGATCTTTACTAGCACAGATCATGCCCTTTATTCTGACTGTTGATTTTTTGCTTTTTTGTTACCAACTACAAGCATATCAACTCATGGGAAGTATATTTGGTTCCATTGTCAAAAGCATGGAGATGCTAGCTTGACAGACTGGGATGTGTAGAAGCTTAATAACAACACTGTGCTTTTTTCCCCTGTCTAACCTCTTCCCTACAGGGAATCTTTAACCAGTTTCAGTGTAGTAGCGAAAAAGTGCTTCCATCTGACACTCTCCGCAGTGCTCTGGCAAAGACTTTCCAGGATGAACAGCGTTTCCAGCTGGGAATTATGGATGATGCTGCGGAGTGCTTTGTAAGTGTTGGCCTCTGGCCCTCTTTGATTTGGGGTGAGACTGTTGATGGTCTCCATCAGGGACTGGGTACTTTACTGTAGTATTTACTCTGCCCTAGTATCTACAGTTAGAACTAAGAATTTCCCTAGGTTTTCAGAGCTCTAGGGTGTCTCTGCTAATGAAGTAGGAATTGCATAATGGGTTTATTCTTTTTCTTTCCTTCGGGCTTAGAGTAGTTTTGTGCTTGCCATTGCATAAAACAGTGGCTCTCACCTTCAAAGGAGACAGGGCTCATTAAAATACAAATTGCTGTGTCCCACTCCCTTGAGTTTCTTATTCAGTATGTCTGGATTAGGGCCCAAGAATATCTAGCTTTAACAAGTTTCCAGGTGATGCTAACCCTGATGCTGCTGGTCTGGGGACCACCGTACTTTGTGAAATCCTGCGTTACTAATGATAATTAAACAGAGAGTAACTGAGTCCCTAACACAAGTGTAATGTGCTGTTTAGGTAGCTACATTGCTCCCAGTGACATTTAGTAGAAGGCTCTTCTGAACTCTGGGTTCTACCCATCAACCTTCAAAAGACTCTCTGTGTGCATCCATTAAAAAAATCTGAGAGTGATCTATATTCCATTACAGGGTAAAATGTCACCAAAATCAGAGAAACTGGATCACTTCTATATTGCTGATAGGAATGTAAAATGGTATAGCCACTCTGGAAAACAGTTTGGCAGTTGTTTAAAAAACTAAACTTGCAAATTATCATATGGTTCAGCAGTTGCATTACTGGACATATACCCCAGAGAAATGAAGACTTAAGTTTTCACAAAAACCTGTACATGAATATTCATAGAATCTTTATTTGTAGTAGCCCCAAATTGGAAACGACCCAAATTCCTTTAATGGTAAATAGTGAAACTTTGGTACTTCCATGCCATGGAATACTATGCAGTAATAAAAAGGAATTACTAATTTACACATCAGCTTGAAGGGATCTAAAGGGAATTATGCTGACCAAAAAACACAGTATCAAAAGGTTATATGCATACCATATGCTCCCATTTATATAATATTCCTGAAATAACAAGTTTATAGAGATAAGAGAATAGATTAGTGGTTGCTAGGTATCAAGGTTGGAATTGGGTGGGTAAGGCTATAAAGGAATAATGTGAGGGAACCTTGTGATGGAACAGTTTTATATCTTGATTGCAGTGGTTGTTATATGACTCTATACATGTGAGAAAATTGCGGAGAGTTACACACACAAATAAGTGTATGTAAAACTGGTGAAATCTAAATAAACTCTGTAGACTGTATTGATGTCCATTTCTTGGTTTGGTTATTGTACTATAGTTATGCAAGATGTTACCATTGGAGGAAAGTGGGTGAAGGGTACATGGACCTCCTACACAATTTTTTTTGAAGTTTCCTGTGAATTTATAATTATTTCCAATTAAACAGTTTTCAAAAAAGCAGAGGTATTCTTACCTTCCAAGCGGATTACTATTTCTCTGAGTAAACTGCCTACCAATTTGTGCGTTTTTCTATTAAGTATCACTGATATACTGCTTTTGTTCTTTCCCTCTTAGGAAAACCTTCTGATGAGAATTCACTTCCACATTGCTGATGAAACCAAAGAGGATATATGTACTGCCCAACACTGCATCTCCCACCAGAAATTTGCAATGACATTGTTTGAACAGGTGAACCTTATTTCTATCTACATCACTTCTTCTTCAAGAACACTTTATGCTGGGATGCGGGGTATTAGATGGGTGCCAAAACAATCAGTGACTGTGGCTGCTTGGTTTTGCTTTTTTACCTGGGCCCAGTGTGTGTGTACTAGCTGTGGCGCCACTTCTGATCCGCTGCCTTTCATCCAGATGGTGCATTACATCTCCACTACTTCCCTTTGGTGAGTCTTAAAGGGTTCTCTGTTTGTGCCCTTAGGTACTCCTTAAGGATTGAGTTTTCACTGAAGGCATCCAAATAGCTTACGTTTTTATTGTTAAGACTATGCTATATTGTAGGAACTCAGAACAACTTTAAAGTAACCTTTGTTGTTCCTCCTCCTCTCCCAACCATTTCCTTTTGTTAGGTTCAGTTCTGGTCAGCAAGGTGGGAGGTGAAATGGGGACTCTATGAGCTTTGGATTTGGGGACAGGCAGGGGCACTCATTATGTTTGGGACACTGAAGCTGGCTGGTCAGGACAAGGGGCTTTGGTATAGTGGGCAGAGGAAGAAAATCAAACATGTGATTTAGGAGTTTGTATGAATAATCTATTTGATTTAGTTTTAAGTCTGAGTAACTCCTACCATCATTCCCTTCCATTCCCTATCTTAGCAATCAGGCTATTTGTATGCTGGAAAGACGAGAAAAACCCTCACCAAGCATGTTTGGTGAGCTGCTGCAAAATGCCAGCACCATGGGGGATCTGCGGAATTGTCCGGTGAGTTAAGTCAGGGGTAGGGTTCAGAGTGGGGAGAAGAGCCCTAGGGTTAGTGGAATTGAGGCAGAGCCAGTAGGAAACATCTCAAACTTGTCTTATATATGTATTTCAGAGCAACTGTGGAGAAAGGATTCGGATTCGCCGTGTGTTGATGAATGCTCCACAGATTATCACAATTGGGCTAGTATGGGACTCAGACCACTCAGACTTGGCAGAAGATGTCATTCACAGCCTGGGTACCTGCCTTAAGCTGGGTGATGTAAGTATTACTACCTTTATCTCTGACTTAGAGTTCTTGTGTCTTAGTATTGCTTAAGGGCAATGAACACTAAACACAAAAGTATATCCTAGGTGACAAATATTATAGAGTTTTGGACAAATATACCTGTTATATGTGTACACATACACGTGCATGCATTACCTGCTCACATACCTCCTTTGGGTAGGTGGCAAAGGCTTTTTAGAAAAAAATGGGATGATATTCGCCTTGAAAGACAGGATGGGCAGAGCTTAGCTACTGATAAAAATCAAGCCATTTATAGAGTTATTGTGTGCCCTACTCATTATTTGTTTGTACTGGTGTAGGGTAGGGAGGTATATTCAACCACAGGTCAAAGAAGTGAGCAGTCCTGACTAGAGCTGCTATGGGAAGTGAAGGGGTAGAAGTTGGTGACCTGAGTTTTACAATACAAAATTTACAGTGAGGAACCCAATGTCTGTTGAGAAGGCAGTGAAGTAGCTTGGAAGAGAATTTAGTGGTTTAGTGGTTTTCTGTGCATCTATTCAGAGAAATAGGGGAAAAGATTTCAAGCCTGGGGTCCTTAACCTTTATCAGCTCCATGCCCTACTATAGGTATAGCCAGGGTTTTCCTTCAGTTCAAGAGAAGAGCCAGAAATTCTGTGGTTTCCTTTCTACTGGTTTCTTTCTCATAACAGTCCCGTGACTAAGGAGATTCCTTGTCATTCTTTAATGTCACTAAGCCACAACTGAGAATAAATGAACTATCTGGGATCTTATTTTAGGTCTCCTTCCCAAGGAATCTCTGACATGAGTAGGGTATGCACAATTAAATCTCACTTTTCTAAATTTCTGTAGTCTACGTCTTATGTATTGTTCTAGTTTTATTTTATTTTTATGATGATTTTCTCATTCAAATAAGTTTCTCAAGTCAAATATCCGTTTTGTCAAGTTTTTTTGGTATGTTCTTCGAAACTATGGCAGTGCTAGACATCTACAAATTACAATGCTGATAACCAGGATGGTGGTATTGCTCCTACTAAGGGCATTTTTACCCCTTAGTTCGGGTCTCAGAAGGAAATTTATGTTTATGGCACCAGCTGATAAGTAACTTTTGAAACTTGAGTGTTTTGTTTTTGTTTTGCTTTGTGTTTTTCAAATTTCTTGGCTCTTCTTATGATAAGCACAAGCAATAAAATATTATTGAAAGTATGAAGAAACAGCACCACCTTACCAGTTTACTGGCTTCTATCTGTCTTGCTTTTCCCTACATTTTGTCTTTTTAGGTTCATTCTGATGATTAATACGAACTAGGGAAATTTTTAGACTGAAGAGTGGAGAAACAAGTCAGTACCTTAACAAGAAATGATGGAGTCTGCTGAGAGATGATGTGAGAGGGTTGAGTATGTGACTGTTCTTCCATTCTCTTTTTTCCCCACAGCTGTTTTTCAGAGTGACAGATGACCGGGCCAAGCAGTCTGAACTGTACTTAGTAGGAATGATCTGTTACTATGGCAAACATTATTCTACATTTTTTTTCCAAACAAAGATCCGCAAATGGATGTATTTTGATGATGCTCATGTCAAGGAGGTAGGAATATTCAAGCCCTTCTTAAAGTGTTTGGTGACTGCAACAAAAAACTAAGGATAATTACTTGTCTACTTGTCTTCATAATTTTGATGTCTGTTTACCTATCTATTGAATTTATGAGAGTGTCAGTCTTAACTTCTCCAATTAGATGGTAAGTTCCTTAAAGATAGGATCGATATATTCCCTGTTATTTTCTCTGAATCTTCTCACCATGCAGTCAGCACAGTTCTGTGTTTACTAGTTGACAAAGTGGTTTTTTTTGTTTTAACGTATTAATTGGTTGATTTGAGTGAGAACAGTTTAATGCTTCAAATTAGGTTAGAAGGTTAGCATGAAGTTCAGAATTTCAAACTGAAATTATCAGTGGGTAATCCTTTATCCCAGAGCTGCTATTGATTATTCTCTGATTGCTACCTCCCTGAAGTGCCTTAACATGTTTTGGGGATAGTGTAGGGGAAAAAAATGGGGGCTATGAGGATATTTAAAGCTGGAAACTTGTTACTATCTAAATCACAGAGTCTGTGACTGCAGTAGTTAAGGTGATCTGCATGAGTTAGGAAGCTTTTGAGATAAGGTTAGCAGCTAGAAGATTCCTGACTATAATTTACACCAGTCCATGGACGGTAAGCAGTGTCTTCTACAAATAGTAAAGTCTGTCAAATTTCCTGATTGTCTATCTCTTTTTTTGCTGTTGTAGTTTAGGGCAATTTATATGAATTCTTTGAGCTTTAGCATTTTTATTTGAAAAATAATACTTGCCTTATAAGATATTAAATAAGATTTGTATGTAAAAAGGATATTTGTTTTAATTAAAGTAATAGTTATAAATTTACTGAACATCTATTATGAAATAAGCACTATGCTAGTTGTTCAACTCTCTCAAGAGCACACCATCTCAGAATGTGACTGGTTCACGTTTAAGAGAGGGTGAGTTTAGGGATTTGATTGGATTGTTGTTTCCATGGCTCTTCTGTCACTCTTTTCCACTGCTTTGGCAGTGCTGAATCCAGCTCAAAGCTAAGGCCGAGGTTCAGCTGTCTATTCTAAGCAGTTTGACATTTTATGTCCTGCCATGTGTGAACTCTGAAATGGAATGTCATTTATTCTAAGGCAGTCTGTGAGAGAGTTTCTGCCTGCTCTTCAGCTTCATAAAAGCGATTTTAATATTTAGGCAAAAATTATATAATTTATAGAATGATAGAATTGCAAATTTCCAACAAGGGCTTTAATCTGTGAAAAGAAATTGATCACCAAGGCAGCTGAAGTCCCCTCACATAGCATATTCACCTTTGAGAACTTTCATTTATATTTCACAACTGAATTGATGTTTCACAGAAATAAAAGTAATTTTATTCATCATTCCTACCTCTTACAGGGTTTTACTGCTTTCTAAAAGGGTTTAGCAAAAAAAAAAAAAAAAGAGATTTAACAAAAAATTTATGAAATTTAGGTCTAAGGTCTCTTTGTGGTCTCTTTACCCAATTTTTGTCTTTTTATCTTTCTTACTTTCTTTAGAAAAACAGAGTAGGAAGATATGTTTTGAATTGTGGATATGAAGTATAACTGTCATGTTCTTCTGATTGTTTCTGGTTCAGATTGGGCCCAAATGGAAGGATGTGGTGACCAAATGCATCAAGGGGCATTATCAGCCTTTGCTACTGCTTTATGCAGACCCCCAGGGTACGCCAGTGTCCACCCAGGACCTGCCTCCCCAAGTTGAGTTCCAGTCATACAGCAGGACATGCTATGATAGTGAAGATTCAGGTGAGCAGTCTGGCTCTTTACCTCTTTCTTCTCCTTTCCAATGTGATCACTGGACAGTTAGGACTCATATATAATCATGAGCCTAGCACATAGCCTAGCCTGTAGAAAGAAAATCCATTTGAGATGGAAAGAAGTGCCAATTCGTGCTGAAGCCCAAGGTGTGCCAGACTTTGTTTCCTTCGGCCTTCAAGAATGTATTGCCTAAGTCCCCTGCCCCTGATTCACAAGTGAGAAGGCAATTAGGTTGATTTGGCCTGAAGTAATAAGTTTCAGGGAGACTCGGTGTTTAACCTTCTAATAATGGTAAGATGACTAATTCTTACTATCAGTTTAACAGTGACTTCACCGAAGTGTTAAGACCAAGAAAAATTATAAGAGTTACTACAAAACTAGTCATTTTGTTTGGGAAGAGAGACTTTTGTTTTAAAATGCCAAGTGTAATAGCAATATTCCTCAGCCTATGAATCAGTTTTTCACTTCTAATTCAATCGTTTGCAACTTAAATCATGTTTTCCTGTAGAAACGATTTGCAGCTTGATGGCTAAAGTCTGAGGTTAGCTCATAGAGGCTTATAATATATTAGAAATATAATCCTAATGGTTTTGGCTTGATTTCTGAAAAGGAAGAAAAAGAAATATTCATTTCTTCTTTTAGATCTAGGACTGTCCCAGAGTATAATTTTGAAAGAGAAGACACTTGTCCTTGGAATTTTTTTCCCTCCCTTTTGTGCCTCTCTCCTGCTTGGTACCTGGTGTTCTTCCCAACAATGTACCTACCCAGACCTGCTCTACTTTTTCTCCCTTCAGTCAAACACCCATTTCCACTTTTGTGCTTATCTCAGCAAGTTGTTCAGAGAAAAGTAGTCTGATTGAACTACTTTACTCTAAAGTATAAATAACAGCCCCATAATTTCTCAGATATATTAAAAATGCTTACAATGTCAATTAAATTTTTTAAAGTGACATTTCTGGCAGTATAGGAGAAAAATTATGGGATGGGAAGCAACTGGTTATGTATGCCAGGTCGGCCTGGGACTCTCCATCTAAATAGATCTTACTTTTCACAACTTTTTCCTTTCTTCCACTTTTCCCCATAGGTTTTCTAAAAGCCCCACAGTTTTTCACAGTGGCAGGCAAAGTGAGGGCTTCCGCAAGGTAGGGGCAGGAGTGGGAGGAATTGTTTGTGTGTCTGGGTTATCTGGAAGTTGGGTGTTGGGAAGAACGGCTCTGGTATATCCTTCTCACCCTTCCATCTAGGAAGTTCTTGCGTTATGGACCTTTGTTGACAACCAACTCTTTGCCTTCTCTCTGTCACTATCCTCTCTTTCCTTACTTTTGCATATGTGTCTCCTCCTTCCCTCAGGGAGGGAGCCCTCCATCTCAAGTGACACTCGAACAGATTCCTCAACGGAGAGCTATCCCTACAAACACTCCCACCATGAGTCTGTGGTCAGTCACTTCTCTTCTGATTCTCAGGGGACAGTCATCTATAATGTGGAGAATGATTCCACGTCTCAGAGCAGTCGGGACACAGGTAGGGAGTTATACAGTGGACCCTGCTTGCCTGATTCAGTTCCTACATAGAGATTCTCCCAGGAAAAAGAAACTGGGGCAAGTCAGAAATGTTTGTCATGCAAAGGGAAAAAGGCACAGAACTCGGGTAATTGGGTGGGATGAAAAGAAGCAACACAACTCCGAATGAACGATGATATTCCATTACAGATATTTCTATCAATACCAGCATATCAATAAGGATGATTATAATGTGATTATTGATGTGATTGCTTACTCCAAAATCTGTTTTTTGTTCCTGCTATATTCTTGATCCCTGTCCTTCTCATAGTGTTCCAGTAAACTTTCGTGGTCTTGCACCTCATTATGTTTTCATGCCAGGCTTTATCCCAAGTGGAGGGCTTTGAGAGAAGGGGCATATTTATAGGCATGGGACACTTGCTTATCACCTTGCTGGGCTTCCTGAAGGACAGAAAAGCAAAAGAAAGAAAGCTAGTCTGTTTGTTATTGTGAGTTCCATGTAGAGAATATTCTTGAACTGTTCTGTTAATCTGTAGAAGAATGTACCTGTTGTCAGTGGAAGAAATCAATTCAGTACATGAAAGGAAGAACAGTGAGTGACTCACTGCTGAGATGAAAAGTTTATCACCTAATGCATAGAACAGTGCCCATACTCTTAGAGACTTGGGAATTAGTGAGCTCATGGCTTTAGATTGGTGGTTCCTACTCTGTGCTTGACTTTTTTTTTAAAGTTTTTATTTTAATTCTAATTGTTAGCATACAGTATAATATTAGTTTCAGGTGTATAATGTAGTGATTCAACACTTGTCATACAACACCATCACAACGAGTGGCACTCCTTAATCCCCATCACCTATTTCACCCGTCTTCCCACCCACCTCCCCTCTGGTAACCATCAGTTTGTTCTCTTCAGTTAAGAATCTGTTTCTTGGTTTGCCTCTTTCTTTTTTCCCCCCTTTGCTCATTTGTTTTGTTTCTTAAATTCCACATATGAGTGAAATTATATGGTATTTTTCTTTCTCTGATTGACTTATTTCATTTAGTATAATACTCTCCAGCTCCATCCATGTTGTTGCAAGTGGCCAGATTTCATTCTTTTTTTATGGCTGAGTAATATTCCATAATAGCCAATGGATAAAGAAGATATGGTATGTATGTATGTATACACACACACACACACACACACACACAATATCATACACACACACACAGATATGATATACCATATCTTCTTTATCCATTCATCAGTTGATGGACACTTGGGCTGTTTCCATAATTTGGCTATTATAGATAATGCTGGTATAAACATGGGGGTGCATGTATCCCTTTGAATTAATACTTTTATATTCTTTGATTAATACCTTTTTTTAAAAAATAGGGAATTTTAAACATTTTCAGAAGTATACAGAATAGTATACTGCTCCTTCATGGACTCACCGCTTAATATCAGTAAGTATAACTCATGGCCAATCTAGTTTTATCTATACCTCTACCTACTCCCCCTACTCCTGGATTATTTTGAAGCAAATTCCCCATATTATTTCACCTTTTCCATAAATATTTGTAGTATGTATCTCTAAAATAAGAAATCATTTTAAAACATATTATTATCACACTTAAAAATATTAATAATTCCTAAAAACCACTAAATAACCAATAAGTTTCAAATACACAAATATCTTGTAAATTTCATCATCTTTTAATGGTTTGTGTGCTTGATTCTGAATCCAAGTGAGTTCTACACATTGGGACAGATTGATAAGTCTTTTACGTTTCTTTTGAACTGTAGGTTTCTCTATTTTTCCTTGCAGCTGATTGTTGAACAACTAGGTGTAGTTTGTCCTATAGATTGCCCACATTCTGAAGTTTGGTAAACTATGGTAAACTCTAGCATGTTTCTCTGTTCTCTGTATTTCTTGTAAATTGGCAGTTGGATCTAGAGGTTTGGTTAGATTCATGTTGGATTTCTTTCGATGACTACTGCAGAGGTGACTACTGCAAAGTATGATTTTTTTAAAGACTGTATTTCTGAAACTGAATCAGGGAGAAGCCAAATAACAGGATAAAGAAGGCATATTTTCCAGCAGAGTCAGGTTTATGTTAAAGGTTTGTGAATGGCTGGGGGTAGGAGAGCATATTCTCATTGGTTTAACATTTGCAGACTTAGTTGCTCCAAGTGATTTCCTCCTTTCCTAAATCTTTCTTTTGGGCCCAGAGGTAGCAAAGTATCAGATAAAAGCAATAAAATATTACATTGGTAATTTCTTG
Source organism: Ursus maritimus (assembly GCF_017311325.1). Lineage (NCBI taxonomy): Eukaryota > Metazoa > Chordata > Mammalia > Carnivora > Ursidae > Ursus > Ursus maritimus. Next base: position 52,033,254 of record NW_024426885.1, read on the forward strand.
AAAACAGGTAGCCATATCAGTACACTGCTGATACCTGAATACGTACAAAAATTTTCTTATACTAACATACGAAAACGAATTAGCTCTGGGTGCATTTGAGAACCTAGAGGATTTTCTCTAAACCTGTTCTCTAATTCAGTTGTTTAATTCACTGTTGGCTTCCCGCAGGTTAGATGATGATATCTTTTAGAATCTGACCTTTGCTGTTATCCAATCATACATTTACATCCTGTGGGCTTGAAGCAGGGCAAGTTATGTAAAAGAGCCCATATCTCCTGGGCTTCTCAGCGATCAGTACTGAGGAATTATGAAGTGTAATCTCTGGGTGAAGTCAAGTTTGGTAAAGCACTCATTGGGGGATGGGAATGAGAATTATTCAAAGTTCAAATGTCCTTTTACATGATTTACATTTAAGGAAGATTTAGAACTGAATCTTAAAGCCACCCACAATTGGAGCTCTTGTGGGCAAAGGCTGGGGCACCTGGGCCAATACCAGATGTAGTAAAAATTAGGCTTTACTTGGTATGTGTTGCTAAATGAAAGGAAAGCTCTGTCTTTTATTTATGAGAGTCAAAATATGTTGATACGTGACATTTTTATACAATCTTTAAAACTGTCACCTTTTAAAAATTACCAAGTAGTGTGTCCTTCTGGGTCACCGGGAAAGATGACAAGCAAGATCAAGACTGGTAATTGCTCAGGAAACACTGTAAATTTGCAAGCTCCCATTAAGTACTTGAGCTTCTCTGCATTTATTTATTGAGAGATTCCTGCTACACTTAAATCAGATAGTCTTGGCCCCTACAGCTTCTGATTCATGAGTATACTAAATTTGTGGCACTGCTGTGAATCCCAAAGGGAGACTATGTTCTCAAGAGGATGAAGGTCAGTCTCAGATACCAGCTTACTCCCATTTCCTTGTTCTTTCAGGACACCTGACTGATAGTGAATGTAATCAGAAACTCACATCCAAGAAAGGGTCACTGATAGAACGCAAGAAGAGCTCTGGCCGGGTTAGGAGGAAAGGCGATGAGCCACAGGCCTCAGGGTACCACAGTGAAGGCAAGCCACTCTGCACTGTTTGTCTTTCTTCATTCACTCTGGCAAACTTGTGTCATACTCCACTCTGGCTTTTCCTTTCTGCTTTCACACTTTGGGGTCTGGGTATCTATGATCATTTTAAACATTTATATTTGTTTAATTCTTTGTGTTTTTAGGAGAAACACTGAAAGAGAAACAGGCTCCTAGGAATGCCTCTAAACCATCCAGCAGCACCAATAGACTAAGGGATTTTAAAGAGACAGTCAGCAATATGATTCACAACAGACCATCCCTGGCTTCTCAGAGCAACCTAGGATCTCCCTGTGTGGGGAAGGGAGGAGACCAGACAGACAAAAAGCCTCCTAGAAACCTGTCTTTACACTCTCGTGACTGGGAAGTAGAGAGTACCAGCAGTGAGTCAAAATCCAGTTCTTCTAGCAAGTATCGTCCAACATGGAGACCCAAACGGGAGTCTCTGAATATTGACAGTATCTTTAGTAAGGACAAAAGGAAGCACTGTGGCTATACCCAGCTTAGTCCCTTTTCTGAGGATTCAGGTGAGGAGATAATTAGGGAAGAGTTGGGCTTTTGAATAAAGTTGACTTATGTATTTAAAAAACCTGGATTTTCTGGTAAACTCAGCAAGGTACTTTTTTATGCTGATGTTGAGCTTTTTGGAGCTAGGAGTTCAGTGAAGGAGGAGCTGGAGGGAGGGGTTGGTTATGTCTTAATTTGAGGCAGATGCTAAATCTACCTCCTTTCCTATACTTGTCCTTTGATCGGGATAGCTAAAGAATTTACACCAGATGAGCTAAGCAAGCCACCTGCTTACGACATTAAAACTGGTGGACCAAGCCCCCAGTACAAGCCCTGGGGCCCAGCACGACCAGGCTCTCACCTTTTAGAACAGCACCCTCGCCTAATACAGCGAATGGAATCTGGCTATGAGAGCAGTGAGAGGAACAGCAGCAGCCCTGTCAGCCTGGATGCAGCCCTGCCTGAGAGCTCCAGTGTCTGCAGGTATTGTTTGGCCTCTGAATAGTGGCATTGTCCCTTGCAGCAATGTGAGCCACCAGGAGGCTTTTCAACTCAAGATTATCAGCTTTTTTTCTTTCTTTTTTAAAAAATTGAAATGAAGTTGATAACATGTTATATTAGTTTTAGGTGTACAACTTAGTGATTGGACAATTCTGTATATTACACTATGTTCACTGCAATACATGTAGTTACCATCTGTCACCATAGAATATTATTACCATATTATTGACTATATTCTTTGTGCTGTACTTTTTATCCCTGTGACTTATTTATTTTATAACTGGAAGTTTGTACCTCTTAATCTCCCTCAGTTATTTCACTCTTCCCCCAACCTTCTTTCCTCTGGCAACCACCAGTTTTTTATATTTGTGATTCTGTTTCTGTTTTTTATTTGTTTGCTCATTTGTTTCGTTTTTTTAGGTTCCACATATAAGTGAAATCATACAGTATTTCTCTTTCCCTGATTTATTTCACTTAGCATAACAGTACCCTCTGGGTCCATCTATGTTGTCGTAAGTGGCAAAATTCCATTCTTTTTTATGGCTTCGTAATATATGTGTAAACATACCTTATCTTCTTTTCCATTCATCTCTTAATGGACACTTAGGTTGCTTCCATATCTTGGTTGTTGAAAATAATGTTGCAATAAACATGTGGGTGCTCTGTCGACTTTCTATGACAACAGCACCCTCTCCTGGAAGAAGGAGCAAAGATTTGAGAAACAAGAGAGCTGTATTATACGTAAAATAATTATTTAGTAAATAACTTGTAATGGAAGAATTCATGAATCAAAACATAGTTCTATGATCAGAGAGAAAATACAGTTGTTATTTATTCTTTCATTTAGGATAGTTTTTTTAAGGGTTACAGGGATTCTGTGTTTTATAAGTCAATGATATTCATAATTCCAAAAGATAACAGTGATGATTTAATAGTGCTCATTGTACCTTGTTCTTAGGGCCCAGTTTGGTTAAATTTCAGATCTTCATATGTTGTTTCTACTGAGTTTCCACAGAGGCAAGTTTCTTAACAGAGTTGCTGCTTTGCAAAGAGTGATTATATCTTTTACAAGGGTGATGATCACATCCTCATTTTTTCCCACTGCTTATCCCTTGACATGGGATCCAGAATTGTCCAATCACCTGTTGAGGTTTACACATGAGAAGATGGCTATAAAGGCATAAGAAAGAGGAAGGCAATCATATGAGAGCTTATGTTTATTAATTCATTAAATAAATTTTGTGCCAATACTGTGCTAGATGCACAAAATGTGAATAAGGTAAGATAAGATGGGGGAACTATTTTCAGAAGTAGTTTAGCAGATACTTTAACTATATATTATTTTGATTTTTTTTAAAGATTTTATTTATTTGAAGATTTTATTTGTCAGAGAGAGAGAGAGCGAGCACAAGCAGGGGGAGCAGCAGGCAGAGGGAGAAGCAGGCTCCCTGCTGAGCAAAGAGCCTGATATGAGACTCGAACCCAGGACCCTGAGATCATGACCTGAGCTAAAGGCAGTTGCTTAACCGACTGAGCCACCTAGGAGCCCCTGTTTTATTGTTTTTTGAGGGAATTTAGTCTTAGGAATGCTGCAAGTTATCACCCTTCTGATGTTTTCAGTAAACTCTGGTTTGTCTTTTGAAGGGATCCAAGTACTAAGAGATCAGCTGGGTTGGCACCTTCCTGGCGTCACATCCCAAAGTCTCACAGTAGTAGCATACTGGATGCAGACTCCATAGCATCCAGGAGTAGCTGGACAAAGAATCAGCCTCTCTCAGGTAAGCAGAAAGACACTGGCTTTGGAGGACTGGATTTGACTGCCAATTCTATTTGGAAAATAGCCTTACCTGAGCACATTCGAAATTAGAGGACAGTTGTACTTTAAGTTTTCCATCAGTATTTAAATATGGAGGCATTTGAGCCATTCCATCTTTGGACTTATCTATTTTTTGTTCTTCATCATGGCTTGCCTGATGGTTCTTTCCAACTTGGGGAGAGCCCTTGTGGGAATAAGAAGGAACAGAAATATGGTGAACAGTGTTAGTAGCACCGGCAATCCTCAGAAGAATAAGTTCTTGGGTTTTTTTCCTTGGTATGGAAGAAGCCTCATGAGAATGGATTTCTTATTGTTTAGTTGTATGGGTTGAGATGCCAAAGGGAGACACAAAGGCTATGGGCATAACTGGGGAATAAGTAAGTCAAACCTATCCTTATCCCTGCCTCTATATCCTGTCCAGTATCCCTGTTTTCTTTTCCCTTCTTGAGTGTGCTTTTTGTCCTCAGACTCTCTCCTCCTTTTTTTTTTTTTTTGAAAGAGCACACAAGCAGGGGGAGGGGCAGAGGGAGAGAGAGAGTCTTAAGCGGACTCCACACTGAGCGCCGAGCTCCATCTCATGACCCTGATATCACAGCTTGAGCTGAAACCAAGAGTCAGATGCTTAATTGACTGTACCACCCAGGGGCCCCTTGATCCTATCATTTTAGTCTGGCACAGAACAAAAAATTTTGTCTGGTAATTTTGATCATTCATTTAAAAAATTACTGAAGTAAAAATAAGTCCAACAATTTAGTAACCTCACCTTTCCCTCTTCAAATTGAAGGAACTAGTATTATCATCAGGATATATATATTTTTCTACATTTTTTTTCCATGCCTATACAAGTGTATAGATAAGTTTATTACCACCATTTAAAAAAAAAAATGAACACCTGAGTGGCTCAGTCAGTTAAGCATCTGACTCTTGGTTTTGGTTCAGGTCATGATCCCAGGGTCTGGGGTTGAGTCTCACATCAGGCTCCCTGCTCAGCAGAGACCCTGCTTCTCCCTCTGCCTGCCGCTCTCTCAATGCTCTCTCTCTCTCTCTGACAAATAAGTAAAATCGTTTTAAAAAAATAAAATGAAGCCATACTATGCATATTATTCTGTCACTTGATTTTTCACTTATATCACAGACATTCTTTTAGGTCTGTTTGGTTCCATCTATGAACATTTATAAAATTGAATTTTTATTGGATATTTTACAAACTTTTTTTAAAAGATTTATTTATTTTTAGAGAGAGCAAGCAGGTGAGGGGAGAGGCAGAGGGAGACAGGAAGGACTGTCAAGCAGATTCCCCGCTGAGTGCAGAGCCTGCCACTGGGCTCAGTCTCTCAACCCTGAGATCATGATATGAGCTGAAACCAAGAGTCCAACGCTTAACTGAACCACCCAGGCGCCCCTACAAACTTTTTTTACTGGGTATTTTACAAACTCTTTAAAGAGATGTTGGAAGTTAAGGCTGAGAAATTGACTTGCTTGAAGATTCCCAATGAGTTAGTGGCAACACATAGCTGAGAATGCTGTCTAATGGTTAAGAGCATGGATTTTGAATTTAACCTGTTTGACTTCAGTTCAGCTCTACCATTTACCATCTTTGTCACCTTAGGCAAGTTATTTATTTATTCTCTTTGTATCTCTGTTTCTTCATTCCTAAAATGTGGGTAATAATAGTATCTACTTCATAGGTTGCATGAGAATTAAATGAAATAAAAAGAATTAAATGAAATAAAAGTGCTTAAAACTGTGCCCATCACATAGTAAATGCTCAACAAATGTTAGTTTTCACATTGTTATTGTTGTAATAAAGCTGCTCAATAAATAGTTTACCATCATCATTATGATTCATAGCCCAGATTTCACCGTGAATCTGATGTGGAAAGCACTGTCCAAAACATGAACTCCAAATTGAATCAAGAGTTCCAAAGGAAAGGCAGTGCAGTGGCCATAAATACAGCAGGTGCCTAGTCTTAGTTATGGTAATGTGACAATTTCTCTTCTCCCTTGCTTGTTTTCAGGTGGGGAGATATCTTCCAAAAGCGAACTGGATGAACTGCAGGAGGAAGTGGCCAGGAGGGCCCAGGAACAGGAACTTCGAAGGAAACGGGAGAAGGAATTAGAGGCAGCTAAAGGATTTAATCCTCATCCCAGCCGCTTCATGGACTTGGATGAACTGCAGAATCAGGGTAATTGTTGTGAGCATAGGTTGTAGCTGATGGGGACAGAGAGAGAGAGAAAACAAATATTCAGGCTTGTAAATTCCTGTCTTCTGTTTAGCTAAGTTGTATTTCATCATAATTCACACATTTTAGTGAGAACTAGTGAAAGCAGGAGGTGACAGGCACTGATTTTGGGCTCATCTATTGAAAGTCTATAGTTTAGAGACAGGATATTGTTCATGAAAAATATTTCCCATGAACATCTGTAGAAGGTGTAAATAAAACTAGTCACAATTCAGAAACAGCGGAACAGGGCAGTGAATGAGCCACACTGATGAGGGAAATTCTACTTGCTGGGCAGAAATATACCCTTGAAATTGCCCACCTAGAGCTTCAAGGAAGTAGGTCTATCAAACAGGTTGTAAGAACACAAAGCTTGATTGCCTTTGATCCTCTGATGATTCATTTCCCAATCTGATACAATTTTCATGGACTTTACAAGGCTTCCCCAACTGCCCCAAACTAGTTACTTTTTTCCTTCAGCTGCTTTACGATGTCATTTTGTACCAGGAGAGACTAGTCTTCAAAATAGGAGTTTAAAAAGACTGAGGTATATACTGTAAATAGACTCCTGAAACTTATATCTCTGTTTTTCTTTCTATGAAATGAATTTATTGTTCTTATTATTCAGAATCCCCAGATGTAACAAATTATGCTACAGAAGTGCAAAGAATAGGAGTCAGTGCTGTTTTGGGTGGTTGCTTTCTTGCTGACCACTTCCCACTTTTTGTCAACACTTAGAGAAGCTTAGTGGGCTAATTTGGGGCCTATTTTGGGACCATTTTTCTCCTCAAATTTTACTATCTTTTGATTTGAGGCAATTGTTTCTTTATATTTCCCAAGGCACTGTATCTGTTTCCAAATTAGTTTTAATTTCCTAGTTCCTTAGTTGTCCCTACATTTGGATAGTCTTCTTTTCCTTTTCATCCTCAAGCTATGTCACATTTGGGTCTCAGGTTTATATTGTTTCTGAAGGAGGAGTCTTGTCATCTCCTTTCCTTACCTTTTTTCCTTCCTCTATTAATTGGGTAATACATGAAAGTTGAGAGAGAATCCTTCTGGCCACATTTCATTGTGAATTCTCCATACACTTTGATTCGCAATCTCCTGGAAGAGCAAGGAATGGAATACTAAGATTCTAGAAGATTAGAATTAAAAAAAAAAAAAAATCTTGTATAGTGATGATCAACTATAGTCTGCCTATACATCTGTAGAGAACTTTTTTTAAATGGCTCTCACTACTATCTCTGATGGTAAAGATTGTATAGATTTAGTTGATGTCAAATATTATGAGAAAACTTTAGGCCTGGAGGGTGGGGTACCCATATCTCTTGGTGGGCCTGAATGCCAGGTTTTTCAGTACCAACTTAACTACTTCCACTGCCTACCCATTGCTCTCTAAAAGCCACGGTGAATTAAGGAGTGAATGTTAGGGGTTTGGAAGAGCCTTTCTTACCATGTCCAGCTGGAGGTAAGTGGAGGATGGGGCCATTATGAGAGAAATGACTCTGACATTTCGATATTTTTCCTTGTGAGCTTGTGGAAACTCATCATTAATCCCAATCGTGGGTGAATTTACAATACGGCTTATTACCAATTTATGGTTATGAGTGAGTAAAAGCCAAGGGGTACATAAACTTGAGTGTTCTTTTACAAAAGTTGCCCTTACAGTACTTTCTTGCTTTTTCATCTGGCACTGTATTTGAACTCTTCTGCGCCTGCTTTGGTACACATTTGCTTTCAGAGGAGGAAGGAATATTTCATGCTCACAGTATGGGAAAGTGACTGTTGCAGTCGGTTTGGCGAGCAAGGATATGATGAAAGAAAATACCTAGCACTGCTGATGAAAAGTGTGTCCTTGCAAATAAGCAACAAGGGCATTTCAACTGCCCTGGTAGATATATTGAGGTTAGGAACTGTAGAGCAACTGTACCCAAGAGGTGTACTAATTTTCCAGTTGAGGGTGGCACAGAGAGGACTGTGAATTGATGTAGGAAAGAAGTTTTACAGATGACTTTCCACAGAGTTGTGAAGCCACTTTTGCCTTAACACAGCAGTAGAGGTCTCCATGGAGGTCTGGGACATTTTGACACTCGTTGGCAAGATGTATCTTGTTGCATTGTGGAAAAACAGATCAGTTTCAGGCATAAGAATCCACCCTTCTGCTGTAGAGAATACTTTATTCTTTTCTTGAGAGTCCCCTTAAGAGCTCTTGGAATTGGAATACGTGGTGGATAATGACATACTCCTCTTTCATGGCCTTGGCAATGTCTTGGCTAAGGCAAAAACGGATGTCCTACTTGTTTCAGAGAATTCTTCATAGCCGTGGAGAGTTAGAATAAGGGTAGATCAAAGGCTCAGCAGCAAGGAGCTATGTGCACTGAGGGGAAACATCACTACATAGAAAAAGTTGGAACGAACTGTAATGAAAATGAAAAGTGCTGGCCCTTTCAGGGAGGAGTGACGGCTTTGAGAGGTCCTTGCAAGAGGCAGATTCAGTGTTTGAAGAGTCGCTGCATCTGGAACAGAAGGGAGACTGTGCTACAGCTTTGGCTTTCTGTAACGAAGCTATCTGTAAGTAACTCTCACTGCTACAGCTATGGCAATTTTAACTAACTTCGTGATAGGTATCGTTAGAGTCATCACTCAGATGGGATGAAAACACCTTTAAGTCTCCTCACTGTCACTCTCCCAAACTGAGGTCCTTTAGGCTATCTTTGCCCTTCAGATTTCTAAGGGTGCCACGTACTATTGCTGTGGCCTATGGATATTTACTGGAATAACCTCAGCCGGAGTCCACAGATGAACTATCCAGCCATGCCTACCTTCTTATCCCAAGATGAAGTCAGACCTCAGATTTGAGGTTAGTCTGCTCTTTCTCTAGAAACTGACTAGCTAGGTGGAGCTTATGGCAAGAAGAAATGAGTATATTGACTTCGACTTCCCAGGCCTGTGACTTTGCACCGCATATTTGATTCGTTTCTCTCCTGCTTTCCTGGTATGCTGCACCATAAAGTTACAGTGAAGGACTAAAGCTTAGAATTTGTATCTGGTTCTTAAATGTGACCCACAAGAAGCTGTGTTCTGTAAAGACAGATGCAGATTTGGATCTTATTTCTGCTGTTGGCTGTCGGGAAGGGGAAGTTGGGAGCAAAATGTGGAGACCAGAGTCGGACAGGTCAGTTGCAAAGGACGAGAGTGGCAGTCTCTAAGACGGAAGCACCAGTTTCTCTTCCTGACTCATTTTAGTTTTAGCTTTTTGTTTGTTTTTTTAAATTCGAATTAACCTGTTTGGCCTCCATGGCTTCCATGAATGTTCCTTAGAGCCAGAGCCAGCTCTGTACCCTGGACAGTATGTGCATGGTCCACGCCTTGCATTCCTGCTGCATATTTTGAGTTTTACTGCATATCTTTGCTCATTTTTGGTTCAATTTTATTTTTATTTTTGTTTGTATTTTGTGTTCTGTTTCTGCTATATTTTCTTTTGCATTTTAGCTAAACTAAGACTTGCCCTGCATGGTGCCAGCTCTAGCACTCACAGCAGAGCCCTAGTCGATAAGAAGTTGCAAATCAGTATTCGAAAAGCACGGAGCCTGCAGGAACGCATGCAGCAGCAGCAATCATCGCCGCCGCCGTCGCAGCCCTCAGCCTGCTTCCCCTCACAGGGGGCGGCCCTCCCTCAGCCAACAAGGTAGTGCCTGGGATCCACTGTAGTTTATGGACACTAGGGGAGGAAGTGACCATGGGTGCTCCATAGTCAGAGTTCTCCTTGTCTTGGTGACTACAGAGGACAGAGAAGAGTCCTCTGGAAAGATTTTCTTCTCGGGTCAGACATAAGGCGGAAAGCTCATCCCACTGCTGGTCCTTTTCTTAATAGTTCCTAGAAAGATACAGAAAGTATGGCATAATAAATAGACCATTTGTCCATATTTCCTGTGGGTGAATTTGTCCCTGGACTTGTGTAATAACATGATTATTAAATTTGTACATATTGTGTTCTCAGACATGGCAATCTGAGCTCTATTGCAATAGAACCATATGGTTTGTTTTGGGGATTTCAGTGCTTCCTGTCTCTGGTGGAAGCAGAGAAAGCCGTCTTTGCTCTGATTGAACCATAGAGAGGAGACACAAAGATTCCCTTTGTTTTGCTTTGCTATGGGCAGCAATAGGAAAAAAGTCCCTGGGGCCACTGATGTAGTTTTCACACTTTAGCTCTTGAATTTGGTTCTATTTAAAATACATAGATTTAAGTTAAAATTCATTTTGGCCATTTAATAAGCCTGAGTAGTTCTCAGAATATAAATATTATAAAATAGCTAAAGTTTATTGAACATTAAAAAAAAAAGATTTTACTTATTTATTTTTAGAGAGAGAGCAAGTGAGAGCGAGGGAGGGCAGAGGGAGAGGGAAAGAGAGAATCTCAAGGACACTCCACACTGAATGCAGAGCCCAATGCAGGGCTTGATCCCATGACCCCAAGATTGTGACCCAAGCTGAAACCAAGAGTCGGACGCTCAACCGACTGAGCCACCCAGGCACCCCCATTTATTGTACAGGCGCTAAGCTAAACACTTTCTCACGGTAACCTTAGGAGATAGGGACTGTTACTTAGTGATATTTTATAAATGAGGAAACTCAAGCTCAGGGGTATAAAATACATAAGATACCCAAGATTGCTCAGCTAGTAAGTAGTAGAGGCGTGGACTTCAAATCCAGGTCTGTTTCATTCCATTAGGTCTTCTCCATAAGTATAATGATATATTCTCCATAATGTCGTAAGTGTGACTGGGTGGCTATCCCCACGAAAGATGATAGAATATTATCATTCAAATTTAATGCTAATAGCTGGGATCTTCCTTTTTCTTCTTTTCTCCTACAGTATACTCTAGTAGTTGAATGCTGATCTGAGAATCTGATGAGAGATATGTTTTGAATATAAGCAATTTAGGCAGCTAAACTCTTTGTAGAAAACTTACACCACTTGATGTATGTAATTGAGGCTTTTGTTTAAGTGCTTCTAACACTGAGTTTTTTAGGTCAGAAATACAAAACAATTAGTAAGAAACCTAGTAAATGCAGTTAATTTCTAGTCTTACTCCCAAATCTCAAGAGAGTCATAGTGCATTACTTTGAGAAAATATCTCCGTGAATAATACAACCAAATCCAGATTATGAAAACACACTTGAAGTGGTTGAATTCTGTGTAATCCCATGAACCCAAATTATCCTATACTCTGTAAATGTGCCTTTTGGTTCTTTTGGCTGGTCTGCCTCTCAGGACCCCCAGGTATGAGTGATTTCTAGGCTTTGCTCACCTTCCATGTCATCTGCATGTGGGATTAGCAATTTTTGTTTTTTAATTTGCTAGAAGAATATGATTGGAATGGGACTTCAGAGGCAGTGAAGAATATTGACAAGGACTTCACTTAATATTACTGTGTGCAGCTTTGGTGAGGGCATTGGATAAAGAGGATTAATATTACCTATTGCTTGGGTGTGAGCTGACCATGTGCCTGCCTTCTCTTGTGAACCTCTGAACTGTCGACTCTACTTGTGCTTGTCTTTCTGTTTATTTTTACCATTCCCTTTGTGGATTGCTAGAAATGGGAACCAAATGAACAGGTCTTTTTGTAAGTGATTTTGTCATTTAAGGCAGCTTATGACTGGCTCTCTCCATTTATTTCAGTGAACAGCCTATCCCGCTCCAAGTATTGTTAAGCCAGGAGGCTCAACTGGAGCCCTGCACGAATACAGAGTTTGGGGCCAGTTCTTTCATCCACTCACCTGCTTCCTGCCATGAGTCACACTTATCACTATTCCCAGAGTCATCTGCCCTGTCTGCCCCACAGCACAATTCCCCTAGTAGGTCTGCCTCAAACCTTCTGACTTCAGTTGAGGAGGACAGCATTGACCCCTCTGCACTCCACAGGCAGGCCTTACCTAAAACCCCAGGGAGGACTGAGAAGAATGCTCATTATGGTTGGGAACCATTGGATGTACCAGAGGGTAAGCTGCAAGGCTACAGGGGTGACAACAGCAGCTGTACCAGGTTCCCCGCACAAGAAGGAAGAGGCATTGATCAAGAACAGCGATTCCAAGAAAAGAGGGATCCTGCTGTCTCATCCCAGGTGATGCCTTGGTCACACTCAACTGGAACAGATACTTCTGAGAGAGGAGATGTACACAGCCTTGGCTGTGGTCCTTCAAGTTCATCAGTTCAGCCCAGCCTTCCCCTGTACAGGGCCTGCCACCCCGTAATGCCTGCTGCTTCCTCACCTATGCTTCACTCTCCTGATACTGTGCAGAAAACTAACCAATGCCTCCAAGCCAAAAGCCTCAAAACTTTGTTGACTTCAAAAGTGGATGCAGGCAGTGAGGATCCCTATAGGCCAGAGTTTCCCAGCACAAAGGGGCTTGTCCGCTCACTAGCAGAGCAGTTCCAGAGGATGCAAGGTGCCTCCACAAGGGATGGCACAGGTTCCCAGGATAGAAGTTTGACAAATAGTCTAAGGAAGAACTCTTCCCCTTCTGACTCTAAGCCTCCCTTCCTACAGGGTCAAGTGAAAGGCCACTGGCCTTGGGCAAAACAACAATCCTCCTTGGATGGTAGGGACAGACTACCTTCCTGGGAAGAACCTGCTGATTATCCTTCTCTTGCCTTGAACTCTGGGCTGCCTAATAGTGAAACTTCTAGGGGAAGACAGCCCAGGTTGGCAGAACCAAGCATGAACCAAGGAAAGCCATCTCAAGTGAGAGATGCTAGGCCTAAGGAACTAGGCAGCAGTGTCGACTTGGGGACTTCCTTGCCTTTGGACTCCTGGGTGAATGTCACAAGGCTCTGTGATTCTCAACTTAAACATGGGGTCCCTGGGCCAGGAATGAAGTCCTCCCCCCATGATTCCCATACCTGTGTAGCCTATCCAGAAAAAAACCACATCCTTTTGCATCCACATTGGAACCAAGACACAGAGCAGGAGACCTCAGAATTGGAGTCTCTCTACCAAGCCAGTCTTCAGGCTTCTCAAGCTGGCTGTTCTGGATGGGGGCAGCAAAATGTGGCCTGGCACTCATTTAACCAAACAGGTAAGAATGCAACCATGGGCAGGGGGAGTAGGGGGACATATAAAAGCTGAAAGTGAGAGGACAAGATTAGAAGAGGGTTTGTACTCTGTCCAGATAACATCCCCAGCTTAGGAGGTGGTAGCAGATCTTCTGACTTTATTCATAAAGACTTTAGGACACAAGAGCTAGACCTTTTTCTGGCTAGAGTAGAATCAGCAGGGTCTAGTTTCCTCCTTCTAAAGGAAGAGATCAATGAGTATATGCCCAGGGCTTCTGCAGTATGCAGTGCTAAGGAGTAGTTCATAGGTTTTTGAGAGGGACTTAGCATGAAGTAGGGGAGGCTGAGAAGAAAAGTCATCCTTCTATGGTTTAGGAGCTGAACTAATCCAAGATCCAGCTTCCAGATCCAACTTGCAACAAGAGTGTCCACATGGAGCCATATCTCCCAATGTGGCATTTCCAGATCATACTGAACCAGAAATATCACGAGCTTCCTTGACCCCTCAGGAAGTACCAGGTGTAGAATTTTCAAGATTGTATGCCCGTAGGATTCCTGTTCACTGACTACCCCTTAGATTATATTGTGTGAAGAATGATGTCTATGCCTTAAACGTACTTCACAGACTTAGTTCTGGAAACTGAAAACATAAAGAATATTTATAACTTAGATTGATGTACTTGAGAACTCCAAACCTAACTATTGTCCTGGTTACATCATTAACTGTCAGCATAAATCTGGACAAGTCACTTAATATCCCATGGCTAAGTTTTTACATGTAAAATTAGAGAGTGGGTTCAATGATTTTTTTTTAAAGATGCCTTCAAACTCTTAAAATGATATATATGATTCTGTAAAATTGAACTCAGAGAATTTTATCTTTAGTTCGGTATGACAGTTTCCATAACAGTACAGGTTCCTTGCATGCTGCCAACTGATGTTTAAATACTGCCATACAAGTATTTATTGAGTACCTAGAAGCTGTTCCTAGAAGCTGTTGGTGGGGGGAGATCACATAAATATAAGATTTGATATTAAGGTATGTTTTTTACATGGGATGGGGCAGTATGGGAAGATTCTAAAGAATGAGGAAAGGCTCGCATCTACCTCAATTAGCTTCCTGTGTGAGGGAGAAAGAATATGCAAATGTCAAGTATTTTCAGAATAATAATAAATGCATATAAAAGAATATATTGCAATGAAAATTAAACTAACTGAATGTCAAGCATTATATTACCCCTCCCCAAAAAGCAACAAACATAAAAACTCTTACATTACCCAAAATAGGAAATTTTTCATTGTAGATACTTTTTTTTTTTTTAAAGATTTTATTTATTTATGTGACAGAGAGACAGCCAGCGAGAGAGGGAACACAGCAAGGGAGTGGGAGAGGAAGAAGCAGGCTCCCAGTGGAGGAGCCTGATGTGGGACTCGATCCCATAACGCCGGGATCACGCCCTGAGCCGAAGGCAGACGCTTAACAACTGCACTACCCAGGCTCCCCTCATTGTAGATACTTTTGAAAATATATAAAGTAACAAAAATCATTGATAAGCCCATTCCTAATTTCATGAGTTTATTTCTGGCTTTGTTTTTTTATGCATATATACTATATATTTATTTTGTTTTGATTTTACAAGCAAATCGTTACAATATATGTATGTAGTTTATTCTCATGATATTTTTACATTATAGCCATGAGCATTTTCCCTTTCTTTTAAGGACTGGCAATATGCTGCATATGAATGTACCGTAATATATTCAACTATTTTACTATACTTTATATACTTACAATTTTTAGATAAATAGATGATGAATACCTTTATATGTAAGTGTTTGGCCACAATTCTGATGAGCTTCTCAGAATAAATTTTTAGAAGGATAATAACTAGCCGAAGGTTTGTATACTTCTAAAAGTCTCTTGATATGTACTGGTAAATTAGCCTTCAGGAAGATTATACTTCTGAAAACAATTTGAAAAGAGTACCTACTAAACATTATTTTTTTGCTTAATAGTGAACAAAAATTAATTTTAAAAAATCCATCTGATGAGTCCTCAAAGTCCTTGTCAAACCAAACTAGCCTTTATTTTGACCTAAAG
Organism: Ursus maritimus; assembly: GCF_017311325.1. Taxonomy (NCBI): domain Eukaryota; kingdom Metazoa; phylum Chordata; class Mammalia; order Carnivora; family Ursidae; genus Ursus; species Ursus maritimus. The sequence goes on from NW_024426885.1 coordinate 52,048,529, forward strand.
AAGTGATCAGGTGGAATAAATCAGGAAGTAGGTAATGAAGGGAAATGCCAATTAGATATGTATGTATATGATAGAATATATCTTTAGTGGAGTCCCTCTTTATCTTATTGTAAAGCATTTTTTAAGTACCAAGGTACTTTCTCCCCCCAGCTTTATTGATATAATTGACAAATAACATTGTATAAGGTTAAGGTTTGACACGTAGATATTGTGAAATTACCACAGTAAGGTTAGTTAACACAACCATCACCATGGATAAATTGTAGTTTTTTTGTGAGAACTTTTAAGATCTACTGTCTTAGCAACTTTCAGGTAAATAATACAACATTATTAACTACATTCACAATCCTATACATTAGATCCCCAGGATTTATTCATCTTATAACTGGAAGATTATATCCTTTGACCTCACCTCCCCATTTCCTCCACCCTCCAGCTGCTGCCAACTACCATTCTGTTTCAGTGAATTTGTCTTTTTTTAGATTCCACATATAAGTGAAGTCATGTAGTATTTGTTTTCCTCTGACTTATTACTTAAAAAAGAAAAAGCTTTATTAATAAATAATTTACATACCATACAATTCACCTACTTAATATGTATAATTCTGTGTTTTTTAAGTATATTCACCTACTTAATATGTATAATTCTGTGTTAATTTTAAGTATATTCACAGAATTGTCCATCCATCACCACAGTGAGTTTTAAAGTGTTTTAATCACCCTGTGGGGTGCTTGGGAGTGTCAGTTGGTTAAGTGTCCAACTCTTGATTTTGGCTCAGGTCATGATCTCAGGGTCGTGAGATCAAGCCCCATGTTGTGCTCTGTGCTCAGCGTGAAGTCTGCTTGAGATTCTCTTTCCCTCTCCCTCTCCCTCTCTACTCTCCCTCCCGCCCCGCACAGGCTCTCTCTCTCTCAAATAAATAAATAAAATCTTTAAAGTGTTTTCATCACCCCAAAAAGAAACTCAGTACCCATTAGTAGTCACTCCCTATTTCCCCCTATCCCTCGCTCCTCCAGCCCCAGGCAACCTGTAATCTATTTCCTGTCTATAGATTTGCCTGTTTTGGACATATGATATAATGGAATCGTACAGTATATGGTGTTTTGTGACCAGATTAATTTTGACATTATGGTTTCTAAAAAGTTACATAAACATTGTCCTTGACCTATATTTCTAAATTTCATAGAATTTTGGAGTCAGGCAGATACCATCTTAAAAATAACTTTTTGTTATAGAAAATTTCAATTATATTTAAGAGTGATGAGTAAATGTTACAATAGCCCTCCAGTAAGCTAGTACTTATCACTAGCTTCCACAGTGATTATCTTGACCAGTTATCAACATATGGCCAATTCTGATTTACCTATAGCCCCCCCTTTCCCCTCCCTACTGAATTATTTTACTATTTATTTATGTATTTATTTATTTATAAATGTTTTATTTTATTTATTTATTTATTTCCTTAAGTAATCTCTACACCCAGTGTGGGGCTGAAACTCATGACCCCAAGATCAAGAGTTGCACACTCCACTTACTGAGCCAGCCAGGTACCCCTCTACTGGATTATTTTAAAGCAAATTCCAGACATTATATTATTTCATCCATAAATAGTTTGGAATGTATCTCTAAGAAATAAAGATTCTTTTTTTAAAAGGCAAAACTATAATATTATTATACCTAGAAAATTAACGATAATTTTTAATATAATACAGTAACTAGCCAGTATTCACATTTTTTCAATTGTCCCATAAATGTCTTTTCACAGTTGGTTTATTTCAAATTAGGAGTCAAACAAGATCTACACTTTGCATTTTGTTGATTTGTCTCAAGGCTTTTTTTAGCCTATAAAATTCCTGTCTTTTTGTCCCCTTAGCACTTATTTATGGAAAAAATTTGGTCATCTGAAAAATCCACATTCTAGATTTTACTAATTATATTCTAGTAGTTTTTTCTTTTTTAAAACATGTTCTTCTACCGTTTTTTTTTTGTTTGTTTGTTTTATTTTATTTTGTTTTTTTGTAATCTGGTAGTTAGGGCTAGAGGCTTGATTAAAGTCAGGTTCAATTTTTTAAAAATTTTTATTTATTTAAGTAATCTCTACACTCAATGTGGGGCTTGAACTCATTACCCCAAGATCAAGAGTTGTGTGCTCCTGCAACTGAGCCATCCAGGCAACCCTCAGTTTTTTTGTTTTTAATAAGACTATTTTAGAGGTAGTACTTTGTATTTCTTTTTCTTTTTTTTTTTTAAGATTTATTTATTTATTAGAGAGAGAGAGTGCATACGTGCATGAACAGGGGGCAGCAGCAGAGGGAGAGGGGGACAGAATCTCAAGCAGACTCCCTGCTGAGTAGGGAGCCTGACATGAGGGCTTGATCTCAGGACCCTGAGAGCATGACCTGAGCTGAAATCAAGAGTTAGACATTTAACCCACTGAGCCACCCAGGTGCCCCTATTTTGTATTTCTTGTATCAGGAAGTGCATGATGTCTGGTAGTCTTTCTTCTTGTTACTGATGAATCTTGTACTGATGTCTACATGAGTAGACATCATCTTAACTGTACCTTCTATCAAATCCATATATCTCCTCAACAGTACTCCTTAAAGGTTCCCAGCTTTACCTCTGGTGAAATATCTTTAAAAGAATCAGTCTATTCCCTTCAGGAGGTTCCAGTGGCCACCTCCTTGTCTAGCAATCAGACTTTATTAGAAGAACACCACATTCTAACCAATATGGCTGTAATTCTTAAATCTGGCTGCCCATCATAGTCACCCAAGGAGTGGCTTTTTAAAAAACACAGAGAAATAATCTTATATAAATGGGATGACAGCACATGTGTTGTTTTTATTGTAGACATTTTCTTGTTTATCTCTACTCCTCTTACATAAATTCCTACCTTTTATCCTCCACCTTTCAGGTAATAATCTAATGTGCATATTTCTGTATTTTTCTGTTCATATAATCCTATGTAGATCTACACATACAGTGGGGTTTTTTGCTTCAGGATAGTATTACAGATTTTTTTTTTCCTTTTAACTTAACAATCCTTCATGAAAATCCCTCCAAGTCATCTAGTTTAACTCAATTCATTCTTTTTAGCGAGTGACTGGGCATATTTGATATTGGAGATACCTTCGTGTATTTAGCCATTCTGCTATAGGTGGGCATTACTTTATTTCTAGTTTTTTGGCCACTACAACTAAGCCTTAGTAAACTGGTATTTTTGCTTCTTATTCCTAGGAGTAGAATTGTTGGATAAAAGGGTAAATCATATTTTCAATTTTAATGGATATTTCTAAACAGCTTTTTTTTTTTAGGAAGACTATAACGTTTCAAATTTCCTTCAACAATGTTTGGGGATATTCTCCTATACTTTTCAGGGAAGCCTTTTGTTTTATTTATTTTTTAGATTTTATTTTTAAATAATCTCTACGCCCAAATCTTAACCCGGAGATCAACAGTCACATGCTCCACTGACTGAGCCAGCCAGGTGCCCCTCGGGGAAGCCTTTTAAAAAGAAATATTCCCAGGCTCACCACAAAGATTCTGATTCAGCAGGGCTGTGGAGAGAGAGAGGAATCTGTATTTTTAAAGTTCCTAGATGAATCTGAGGTGGTATTAGAACCTCTGTACCAGGAAATACTAAAAATAATATCTTTGCTTGGTATCAGGAATATCCTCCTTTAGCCAGATACATGTATTAGGATCAGAATATCAGATCAAGACATGAATTGGTGATAGACATGTACATTAAATGTAGATCAAGGGCATGTGCATTTTCCGAATGGAAGGCTTAATTAGTTGTATTGGGGCGAGCCTCTTGGGAGTCACATATCTAGTTTGGAGCAGTTCTTAATAATCTAGCAAGATTTTGAGGAAGAGATAAGCATTAGTGATTGTTTAGGATTTAAGCAGTCAGTGATCGAGAGAAGCTAATGGGGAAATAAAAGAGCTTTACACATATAAAATGTTGTTGAAGAGTTCCTGCTCATAGTAATAGGAAGTGAAATCAAGAGATTTGAATTTTAATTCTGATTAATCTATTTACTACCTTTCAGACCCTGGAACTCATTTTCCCGTTACATAAAATGAGGAGGTTTGATAGATGATTACTATATTCATTTCAATTCCTAAGTAGACTGAAGAGAATGTTCCCTTGGTCATCACAAACACTCTAGAGAACAACTATGTTGGACAGTTTCCTCTGTATATATTTTAAGTCTTGGGCACAAATCCAACCTTCAGAAGCAAAGCTGATTGTGTTTAAAAAATTGAAATGAAGCAAAATGGGGATATTCAGCTGTCTTTCTGCAGAGCCCCTTTTGTACAAGTTCTTCAAAGCCTGTGTTCTGAGACCCTTGTTGGCCTATGGGAAACTATCCATTTCTGAAACTCCTCTTTCTACATTGCAGGAGCACATCTCCATTCAGTTCAGGGATACATATTTGTTATTTCATGAAAAGAACTCCTGAGGTTTGTTTGTTTGTTTGTTTGCTGTCAGGCTGAAGTTAGGCTGCAGGAGAAGAGATGGCTTCAACTTGTATTTATGTTTTCCTCCTCAGGCTCTGCAGATGGTGTGGGGAGGAGGTTGCACTCAGCCCCTGGCCTTGGTCTCTCAAAGACCCCAACAGCAGAAATGGAGCACAGTCTCCATGAAGCCAGCACAGTGCCTGCTTCTCAGGTAGCAGCCTCAGGTCCTACAGTGCTGACATGGGGTGGTGTGTTGGGAAAGGAAGTGTGGAAAGATATGAGTGGTAGGGTTGGTGGTAAGGCAGGAGCATGGTGATGTGGGGCTGTTGGAAGAGAACAAGTTCTATGATTGGACTTCTTTTAAGTGAGAGGAGATTGCCACATGGCCACTACCTTTCAAATACATTTAATTCAGGTCTTTCGTAGTGAGGTCTTACCTATTTTCTCTCATACCCCTGGGGACAGGGTCTGTGGGAAAACCATAGGTCTGGTGTTTCGTGTCTGCCTGTGTGTGTCTATGTGTTTGAAGGCTGCACCTTGCCGAGGCCCCAGGAGGGAATATGGGGAGGATGATCAGTATGGTGCAGAGAACTTTCACCGCATCTCACGCAGTCTCAGTGGCACCGTTATCTCAGAGAGGGACGAGGCTCCAGTCTTTTCCCACAGTTTTGTAAGTAGAATCAGGGTCTATCTATTCAGAGCACCCTCTTTCTTTTGCTAAGGTGAAAAAACAGTGTAGGTGGAGGGGCAGGGGAAACTAAAAGTTGTAATTTGGGGGAAAGTCATGTGCACTCAGCAAACATGATGACACATAGTCATTACTTTATTGACACACATTTTGTTGGAGCCCAGAGGAATGTCCCTTCCCTGTAGCAGTTCTGGAAGGTATATTATAGGGTTCCCTAGAGTGAGAAGAGTCCTAGTAGCCTGGTAGCCTTGAGTGTCAGAAGTAATGGCTGCTGATTGGGTCAAAACCCATTGCACTAATCAAAGGAAGGAGGGAAGACATGGGATGGGGTATTGTTTTTGCCTTTTCCTCCCCACTCCAGTATAAGACTGAATGGGGTCCAGTATGCTTTCATGCTAAAATGAAGCGTGTGCATTAGTAAGAAAAGGAAAATGATTTAAAATCTTCCTCCTGAGGCTTTTCATATGGAATCTATGTAGTGAAAGGGACAGGGACACCAAAGTCAGCAGAGATCAATAACTCAAATATTTTTAGTGGCTGGGTTTATAAATTATCCTTTTGAGAATTTCACACACTTGCCAAAGGCAAGTTGAGTTTTGATTACAATGGAGGTCAGGATGCAAAGCTCCAGTGTGTTAAAGCTTGTTCACCAGGTCAGTTCAATCAAAATTACAAACCAGTTTTAAATACATGATATAAAAATTAAAAGGTATAAAGGATATACAGTGAAAACTAATTCTCTGTCCTACTAGTCTTTCAGATCCAGTTTCCCTCCCAAGCAACAGTCATTTTTTCCAATTTATTGTTCAGAGTTTCCTAAACAACTCTAAACAGCTTGCCATTCTTTTTGGGAAAGGTGGTTGTTTCTGCCTAGCATTTGTTCTCATGTACTGTTAGTGAATTTAATGGAAAATTGTTATTTTTCTAGGGAGTTGGCTTCCTTTCTCCTGACTTCTATATCATTCATTTATTCACTGATTCATCCTTTTAAACAAATGCTTATTGGGCTTATGTTCTAGGTATTGTGCCAGGTGCTGGGGATACAATCGTGAGTTAGATGTAGTCCCTGCTGTCATGGCCTTCACAGTCTATCTGCGGAGACAGATAAAGAATTATAATATGATAGGATTTAATGCTATGGAAGCATAATAGAAGGGACATCTAAACCAGATTTGAGGGATCAGGGAAGGCTTCCTGAAGGAACTAAAACAAATATAGCAGGTAAAGGAACTTGAAGCAGATATTCACTGAATCAAAAGCAGCTCATTTGGTATGGCAGGATTAGATTCCGGTGAGGGAAGGACAGTGTTGACAAATGAGACTGGAAAGAATATAAACAAGAGTCATATCATGAACCACAGTATGGAGTTTGGGAGGATAGAGAGAAGTGGACATGTTGGAGAGCCAAAGAGGAAGTAAAAATCATTGGGACTTGGTGACTGATTGGATATGGGGAGGGGAGAATCAAGGAGAATCACCCCATGAATTATGGGTTGATAATGATGTATTTGAGGGAAGAGATATGTATAATTTTGGATATATTATGTTTGAGATACCTGGTAGGCCTTTGGATGTGACACTTTTTTACTTGAAGTCAAGATTCAAGAATCATAGCCACTGAAAAGAGGAAAAGAATATTGTGAAAAGAGGAGAGCAGCCAGGACATATCCCTGATGAGTATCATATTTAAATGGTTCATCTGAAGAACGCTTAAAGGAGTGAGGACCAGAGAGATAAAAGGGAAGCCAGGAAAACGTGGCGTCACTTTCTTCTGTGCGGAAGAAAAGAATAGTTGGCTGTGTCACATACTGAGAGGATTGGCACCTGGTTCTTGGGCTGTACGGTAAATGCCTGTTATGTACACCCTGCTGTGGTAGGTGCTATGAGCATACACTGATGAAATAACACAAATTCTGCCCTTGAATAACTTACAACTTAGTTAGGAAATAAGATATACTGGTATATAGATTATTGTATTTATTATTTATTTGGTGCCTATAATGTTCCAGTTCCTGTTGAGAGGACAGTATTGGGTTCTGTTGACAGTATTAGGAATACCGGAGTAAAAAGAAATGTATTCTATCAGGAGAGAAAGACAATAAACAAGTAAACCCCAGATAATGTATAATTGAGAAGAATAGAACAAAGCAGGGGAGAAGGAGTAAAGAGGTAATAGTGGTTATTTTCAGGGCTATTTTTGATAGAGTAGTGAGGGAAATCAGCTCTAAGAAAATAATATTTGATGAGAGACCTCAGTAATATGATGGTGTGAGCCATGGGAAGACTATTCCAGTTAACAGAAACAGTAAGTGAAAAGGCCCCCTGAGTTGGAATGAGCTTGGTGTGTTTGAGGAACATGAAGAAAGTTATAGTGAAAAAGGCACAGGAATGGTAGAGATAAAGTGAGAAAGATCAGGGCGCCTGGGTGGCGCAGTCGTTAAGCGTCTGCCTTTGGCTCAGGGCGTGATCCCGGCATTCTGGGATCGAGTCCGACACCGGGCTCCTCCGCTGGGAGCCTGCTTCTTCCTCTCCCACTCCCCTGCTGTGTTCCCTCTCTCGCTGGCTGTCTCTCTGTCAAAATAAATGAATAAAATCTTGGAAAGAAAAAAAAAGTGAGAAAGATCAGGATTGCTATCACATAGCAACTTGCAGGCCACAATAAGGAACTAGCAGGCCTGGAGATAGGAAGATCAGATTGGAGGCTGTTGCAGTGGTCCACTTGAGCTTAAATATGAAACCTGTAGGTAGAAATGATATTTCTTGACAAAGGCAACTAATGGAATCATGGATGAGAAGTGCAAAAGTAAGGGCATTGTCAAGGGCAAGTCATCATTGAATTTAGATGACTTAGGAAAATGTGGTACCAACAGGTGGAATTTGGAAGGATGTTGGTTTGATTTTGTACATCTTAGTGTTTTAGGTGTTAAAGGGGATATTTCTGAGACTTTGCCACAAAAGTGAATGACGAGTGGAGTACAGAACAGGGCACAAGCATCAGTGGTTACAAACTTGACTGGCAAGAGAGGAGACTGGAGTGTAGCAGTGACAGGAGAGAAGGTAGAGTAGTAGAGTTCTTGATTGTACATTGAAAGAGATACATTTTTAGTTCCCAGTATTTAGAGAGTGTACAGAATTTTCTTTTTCAGTTTCTTGGGCTTTCCGATTTTTTTTCTTTCTTATTTTTCTGTTTTTAAATTCCTGTCTCGAACTGATTCTACTGTTAGCATTAAAGAGTTTGCCAGAGACCTAGATGGTAGGGTTGGGAAGATGAGGGCTATAGAGAGACAGGTTAAAGGAAGAAGATCTGCCGTTCCATGTTTCCAGTTCGTAGTAGTCTGGATGTTCCTAGAGGGGCTGATGGAAAGAGTAACGGAGTAAATTGGGTCCCTGTACAGAACTAGGCATATTATCCCTCCATCTCTCCCTTTTTGCCTCACTGTGTTTACCTAGCCATATCCAGCTGTGTGTTAATCCTCATCTTTATGTTTTTTTGTCTTGTCTCACTATAAGGATTCATCAAATGCGAGGAAAAAGCTTTTGGAAACCGGGCACCGTTGTTCCAGCTCCTCTTCCCTCCCTGTCATCCATGACCCTCCTGTGTTTCTCCTTGGTCCCCAACTGTACCCACCCCAACCACAGTTCCTGTCCCCAGATGTCTTGATGCCCAGCATGGCAGGGGAGCCCCATAGACCCCCAGGTAACTCTCCCCAAATCTAATTATCATGTGCCATAATGTGGTACTTTTCCAGAGACAACCTAGAAAGATCAAATCAGTACACCTATGGGGGGGGGTGGAGTCCCAAAGTAGGTAGTAATGGGATATGAATTACCACTTTAAGATCAAACATTGGTCAAGATGAATTGTGATTGAATCATTACTTGGTTAACATGGTTGTCTGGTCTAAATCCTTAGTCTAACTACCCAAGAGAATGAACACATCTATCACGATAAGATAAGCTTTTAAGCGACCAAGGGGAGTTAATACCCAGTCTTTAGGATCCTCCCAGAACAGAAAGTATCGTATCTATTAGCTAGTTCCTCTTCTGCTATCCTGAGTCTCAGCTGTGGCATTGTCTAGAAGGACAAGGAGTGAATGGGAGACCTGGAGAGACCCTGTGTATGGAATACCTGTGCCATGTATACAACCCAGACAATCTTGGGGAAGGTGGATAGCATCCTTCTGGCTTTCTTTCACCCTCCATAGTAAGATTTGCTACTTTTCTTCCTCATGAAGAGGCTGAGTCTACTTAAAGCCCGGATTCTCATTGGGAAAGGGAAGGTACTACTGGCATCTAGTGAGTGGAAGCCAGGGATGCTGCTAAACGTCCTACAAGGCACAGGGCAGTTTACCTCCATGACCCCCCCCCACCCCTCCAAAAATAGTTAGTATCAGCTCAAAGGATTGGTAGTGTTAAGGTTGAGAAATCCTGGCTTACACATGCAAATGCCCTGGGGCAGGGTGTGGTTGTGGTTTTAGAACAGATGGTAAGAGTAGTATTACTGATGTGTTCACATTTTAGGGAGGTTTAGATAAGCAGGGCTTCTGGGTAGATAACTTCCTATTACTCAATGGAGCAGCCAGGTAGCCACCCCTCTCTTGCTGTTGTTAGGGGCATCTGTTGTATCAGGCAACGTTTAGTGTAGCCTATTCTGCACTAAATGCTATAGTGAACATAGGGGAGAAAGAAGGCAGCTCTCTGTTCTTAAAGAGCTCAGAACTGCAATAATCAGAATATACATACATACAAGAGTATACTGCAGATGTTGATGGGTTATAAAATAAAGAATGGAAAGTATTTTTTAGATTTTTTTTTTTTCAGGACGCCTGGGTGGCTCAGGCAGTTGGGCATCCAACTCTTGATTTCAGCTCAGGTCTTGATCGCAGGGTCATGAGTTCAAGCCCTGCATTGGCTCCATGCTGGGCGTGGAGCCTTCTTAAAAAAAAAAAAAAATAGAAGTGACTTTTTAAAATTATATATTTTGTTTCTTAAGTAAAGGGGAATTAATGTATAGAAAAGGCATTCCACACTGTGTATGTGGTAGGAGTAGTGTGAACAAAAACAGAGATCTCAGGGACTGAGCAAGAATGTAAGCAGAAACAGATTAACTGGAGTGAAAGTACCATATTAAGAAAAGCAGAGTGATGTTTTGGAGTGGTGGCTCTAGGAGTAGAGTTGTTACAGTGAGAGTATATATTTGTAATATTAGGGAGCCATCCATGGGTAGGGGGTGAAGGAAGTAGAGTGAGGTAGAAGTATGGCAACATTTGCCCAGGTTGGAGGTAAGAGACTTGATTTTGATGTATATTAAGAATTTTTAAAAATGAGATTAAAAGCAAAGCTAGGCTTCTTCTTTCCCTTACGTGTATGCTCTTATGGCTATGGGGAGTTGAGAGGAACAGTCAAGAACGGTCCTTTGGGAAGGAGAATGGTTTACTGAAGATGCTTAATCTTTGGGTTTCTTTTTCTCTTCCCAGGAACTTCAAGAAGTGTCCAGCAGTTTCTGGCTATGTGTGACAGGAGTGAAACTTGCCAGGGGGTCAAGTACCCAGGAAGAACTCTGAACTACCAGAGTCTCCCCCATCGTTCCAGAACAGATGCCTCTTGGGGGCCATGGTCAGAGACCAACCAGCATATTGGGGCCAGATTCCCGAGTACTCCAGCGTGCAAGCCTCAGCTGACACACACTGCCACACTCCCAGAAAGGCGCCAGGGCCTTCAGGTTTCTCATGCTCAGTCCTGGGGGGATCTTTTCCATTCTTTCTCCCACCCTCCCATTGTGTACCCTGTGTCTCCACCATCAAGCAGTCTTCATGTACCCCTGAGGTCAGCTTGGAATGTGGGTCCTGTTCCTGGGTCTCGAGCCCCTGGTCCTCGAAGAGTAGATATGCCCCCAGATGATGACTGGAGGCAAACCAGTTATACTCCACAATCTGGGCACAGGAGGACAGGGGGAGAGGAGTTTCTCTTTGTTCTAGCAGATGCTCCTGGGAGAGAGCAGATAAGGACAAGGGCCCTGCAGCACAATAGGTGGTAAGAGTCACCCCTTTCCTTTCCTGGAGCCACAGCTTTCTCTGTTAAACTGTACTGTGGAGGAGTTAGCACCCTGCATCCCTACCAGGGTTGTGCTAGTCTCATCTCAACATAGAGTTGGCAGTTTCTCCTAGGGGTAACTGGAATCCCTAACAAGACCTGGCTCCTTGAGAGGAATATTTGAAATTCCCATTTCCATTCACCTAGCAAAAGGAAGCAACTGCCATTTAGGGCTTTATTTGAGCCACTTTAAAGATGAATCCATATTACTCTGGACATTAGCCATTCCTTAGGATCTTAAGGTCACCATTTGATTCCTGGATCCTTTATGCCCCCACCTGCACCTGAGCCTTCATCCTCTGTTCCCTCCTATACTGCCAACTTCTGTTCTCTGTTTTACCCACCTATTCTTATTACCTGAACTTCTGCCTTCCCTATACCCTATCCTTGGAGGGGCATGTAGCTGTGTGGTCATGGTCCTGACCATATCATTCAGGGCAGCCTACGTGCCCAGGTATTATGGACTGTCAGCCTTCCCTGTGCCCCCAAACCTTAGGCCTAGAATGCAGAGCTGCCAACATAACACTTGTCCTTCTGAACAGATGGAGTCAGGCACACTAATACACCTTCCTGTCCTCAGCAGCAGAGCCATTACTGCCACTTGCTCAGTCACTGTTGTAAACCCTCAGAGTCAGCTAAACTATTTTAGGGCCAAACATACTGTTTTTGTAAAGTATTTTTCATTAATAAATCTTTAAGATAGTTGTATTTAATTCCTTGTCATTTGGTTGTCTATTTAATGCCTTTTGTATGCTCTTGCTCTTTTAAGGGTTGGGGGAAAGGCCTGGATAAGCAAAAAATACCAATTCCCAGTGGCCTGGGGCTCCCAAAGAGCCATGGCACAAACATATATATATATATATGTGAGTGTGAGCATGTGTGTGTGTGTATGTGTGTGTGTGGCTTTTGAGTGAAGGTGAGGAGCTAAATAGTTTAAGGATAGTTGAAGGATATATACTGAAGGTAGGAATCAATGGGCCCCTAAAGTGGAGTGACTTTCCTTGTTATTATTGCTGCTAGTATTATTTATTCCTTTCCTGCTAGGAGGCACTCAGTATATTACAAGCTTTCTTTTTTCCTCCTTAGGGTGATTTTCTTGGGATTCAGACCCTCTTAGAAACTCACTCCTGATCTATGTACTCTGGGTGCTCTCCTTCTATAAGTTTGTGATGTGCCTTCTATTCCTTCCTTGTTCTCTTCCCATGGCTGCCCCTCCCCTTGCCTTCCTTGTGGAATTTCTGCACTTCCTCTGGTGGTCCTCAAATCTTTGAAGCAGGTGGTTATTGACAGTGAAGTGGAACAATTATTGCTCAGAAAGATCCATTTTCACCTCTGCCTCATTCCTAAATTCTCCCTCTAAAAGATATTTTGTGGGCTCCCTTTTCAAAGAATACCCTTTGGACACTTTCCTGCTCTTTTACCTCAGGTCTCAAATCATTGAGATTGACAGAAAGAAGAGGTAGAAAGGTGTTCTTTGAGACCTTTGGACCACTGCTTACCTAATTAACATCATCCATTATGAACAGATTCTGAGCACTTCTACTATTCAGCAGGAGGACGGGCAGGAATTTCTCACCCCATTTGGATCCTATGTCATCAAGACATAGATCTCAGTGGACACACACGATTCAGTACATCTCTTACTGTCATATACACACCTAATAATTATTGACTGAACAGTCAATCAGTTCTTGTTCCACTAACCCCTTTCCCATGAAGGTCCATCCCTATAAAGTTTCCATAAGTTACCTGGGCTCAGATTGTGTATGTGCACAGAAGTACCATATGAAGTATTTCTTATGAAAAACTAATTTCCAATTCTCTGTATCTCTGCCTTCCAAATCTCTATTTTCTGAATGGATCGAGAGGGAGACTGTGTCCTTCTCAGGTGAATTCTGTAGACTGAACATCTCTTGGTGTCATCCCTTCCTTTCCCCTTACCTGCTTTGATTCTTAACCCTTGGAGGCTATTCTGCTCTAACTATATTTTAACCCTGTACCTTCAGACTCTCGACAGTTCCAGGCTCTAAACATAAGGGCCAGCTTCTCAAACTCCATTTTGAACAGTCACGTCTCTAGAACTTACAATGCCCCGTCTGTTTTCCTGTCCGTTACCAACCCAAGTACCCAGATTTGGTAGCCAAATTGTTATACATTTTTTTCTCTGTTAGTAGATTCCGAGGTTTAAGTCTCCCCATCGTACTAGGAGCTCCATGAGAACCAGCGTCATGTTTCTTAGCACTCATTCACTGCAGCTACCAGCAATAGATAGCCCTCCCTCTTCACTCTCTATTGTTTCTGCCTGCCCAGAATTTTAACCTGATCCCTTGGCCTCGTCCTGTTTCTCTCTCGGCCTCAGTAATTTTGCCCAGGTCCCTAGAGTCTGCCCCGCCCCCGCCCCCGCAAAGCGCAGTGCATGCCGGTCTTAGCCCCTCTGTAGGGAAAGAGGGTCCGCCATGTTCCCCGGCGGCGCCGCCGCTTGGCTCTGGTAGCCGCCGCCCCCGCCCCCAACCCCGCCCGGCCCAGCGCCTAGCCGAGCCCCGGGCCCAGCATGGCCGCCCCGGAGCCGGCCCGGGCTGCACCGCCCCCACCCCCGCCCCCGCCGCCCCCTCCCGGGGCTGACCGCGTCGTCAAAGGTGAGAGGTGGACGAAGCCCTGGGGGCCTGGCCTGAGGAGCTGTGTGTGAGGGCGGGCGAGAGACCGTCCCCTCCGGAGCGGGCCCGGAAGGGCGGGCGAGTGACTGGCTGCCTCCCTTGGGGAGTGGCCCCTGGGCGGGCCCCTGCTGGGCTGGGCTGAGTCGGTAGCGGCGACTCCGCGGTCTCTCGCATGCCTTCAGGCCCGAGGCGGGGGTTTCGCTCTTGAGGTCTCCTAGCCATAGGGGTGAGTCTCCTAGCCGCAGTGACCCCTCTTCTTTTTCTCCTGGGCCTGTCAAAGCGGCCCAGAGGCCGCGATTAGCTTCCTGCCCCGCGACAGCTGCATGCCTGGCTTGCCTGGGCGGACCGAGGGGCTTGGAGACCTTCAGCCACGCGGGGCCGGGCGATAAGCAGTCAGAAATCACCTCGGTTTTGGCCCACGCTTGCTCCCCAGTGACAGCCGTCAGCCCGATTCGCGCCGAGTTAGCGCCAGCCGCAGGGGTTCGCGCTTGGCCCTCAGGTGTCACTCCACGCGGAAACTGGGGGAACCATGTGGGATTGGACAAGGGTGAAGAGACGAGGCAGGATTTGGGGGCCCCGGCTTTAAGTGCAGAATAGATGGAGAAAAGGCAGCATAAAAGAGGAAAAAGCATTTACTTCGCAAACCGGTCAACACTGTTTGGTCAAAGGCCAGAAGGGGTTACCCCTCACCTTGCAGAAAAACACCCATAGAAGAGAAAATTAAATATTTCTCGGCTGAGGCAGAATTTATGTATGTTTACCGACAACAGATCAGCAGATTAATTTAAAATAGAGATATTGAGGGTAAATTGTTGCTTAAGATTTCCATGCTCTCTGGGAGAGCCCATCAACTTCAAACACCGCCGTGGAGGTGAAAAACAATCTGAAATGATTTTTCTTTACTGTGTAGCTTGGTCAATAAATTGACATCATTTTAGGATAAAGTTTTCTTTGTTGTATTACGTTTATTTTTGAAAGCTAGATACTTCTTTTACTTATTTATTTTCATTCAGCTTCTCAAATATACTGGCACAATGTTTAAACACTGTTAGTCCAGTTTTTGAAATTTGACTAGATATGTTTCCATTAAAATATTTAAAAACAAGAAAACCTTTTTCCTTTGTGTTTTTTTATTTTAATTTATCAATTTGAGCCTCCTTTAATAATAACACTGATTTGTATCCGGGCTTGTGTAGACAATTTTTAAAAATTAGTAGTATAT
>NW_024426885.1:52063666-52130194 GCF_017311325.1 Ursus maritimus
GCCCCACCCCCGCCCCCGCCGCCCCCTCCCGGGGCTGACCGCGTCGTCAAAGGTGAGAGGTGGACGAAGCCCTGGGGGCCTGGCCTGAGGAGCTGTGTGTGAGGGCGGGCGAGAGACCGTCCCCTCCGGAGCGGGCCCGGAAGGGCGGGCGAGTGACTGGCTGCCTCCCTTGGGGAGTGGCCCCTGGGCGGGCCCCTGCTGGGCTGGGCTGAGTCGGTAGCGGCGACTCCGCGGTCTCTCGCATGCCTTCAGGCCCGAGGCGGGGGTTTCGCTCTTGAGGTCTCCTAGCCATAGGGGTGAGTCTCCTAGCCGCAGTGACCCCTCTTCTTTTTCTCCTGGGCCTGTCAAAGCGGCCCAGAGGCCGCGATTAGCTTCCTGCCCCGCGACAGCTGCATGCCTGGCTTGCCTGGGCGGACCGAGGGGCTTGGAGACCTTCAGCCACGCGGGGCCGGGCGATAAGCAGTCAGAAATCACCTCGGTTTTGGCCCACGCTTGCTCCCCAGTGACAGCCGTCAGCCCGATTCGCGCCGAGTTAGCGCCAGCCGCAGGGGTTCGCGCTTGGCCCTCAGGTGTCACTCCACGCGGAAACTGGGGGAACCATGTGGGATTGGACAAGGGTGAAGAGACGAGGCAGGATTTGGGGGCCCCGGCTTTAAGTGCAGAATAGATGGAGAAAAGGCAGCATAAAAGAGGAAAAAGCATTTACTTCGCAAACCGGTCAACACTGTTTGGTCAAAGGCCAGAAGGGGTTACCCCTCACCTTGCAGAAAAACACCCATAGAAGAGAAAATTAAATATTTCTCGGCTGAGGCAGAATTTATGTATGTTTACCGACAACAGATCAGC
Source organism: Ursus maritimus (assembly GCF_017311325.1). Lineage (NCBI taxonomy): Eukaryota > Metazoa > Chordata > Mammalia > Carnivora > Ursidae > Ursus > Ursus maritimus. The sequence goes on from NW_024426885.1 coordinate 52,064,513, forward strand.
AGATTAATTTAAAATAGAGATATTGAGGGTAAATTGTTGCTTAAGATTTCCATGCTCTCTGGGAGAGCCCATCAACTTCAAACACCGCCGTGGAGGTGAAAAACAATCTGAAATGATTTTTCTTTACTGTGTAGCTTGGTCAATAAATTGACATCATTTTAGGATAAAGTTTTCTTTGTTGTATTACGTTTATTTTTGAAAGCTAGATACTTCTTTTACTTATTTATTTTCATTCAGCTTCTCAAATATACTGGCACAATGTTTAAACACTGTTAGTCCAGTTTTTGAAATTTGACTAGATATGTTTCCATTAAAATATTTAAAAACAAGAAAACCTTTTTCCTTTGTGTTTTTTTATTTTAATTTATCAATTTGAGCCTCCTTTAATAATAACACTGATTTGTATCCGGGCTTGTGTAGACAATTTTTAAAAATTAGTAGTATATCCAGTTAGGCCAGGCATTGGAATGAGCTGAATAAAGAGTTATGGAATCCTTGTCCTGAGAAATCTTTATAAAAAGAGAAGGGGAAAAAAAAAAAAAGGTAGTTCAGATTGGTGGTCCTAACATGAAATCCTGGAGTTCTGTGGGGGTTGGGAACAGAGACATGGGCTGCCTCTTCATTTTCTGACTATGCATCTGTGTTGTATGTTCATTCCCCTGGGTACTTTTCACCCTACTGTTAGTTAGATAGGATAACCAGTCGCATTCCCGAGCATTTGTGCTATCCTTATGCTTGTGAATCTTCTTGTTTTTGTCATATATGTGATAATGTTTTCCTGTACTGTACTGCTTTAATACAGTAAAAATAAGATTCCAAACATAAGGCGTATTCCTTGGGGGTGAGTTGTGAATCCAAGATGGTCTCATTTGCAAGTTACTGATATGGAATAAAAGTCATTTGATTTAGGTAAATAGGAAAAGAGCTTGTTGGTATAGAAAATTATAGTTAAATAGAGCTCGTAAGTAAAAGATCTCATGTGCCTAGTAGTATATTCTTACCAAGACAACTTTTATTTCTTTATGGAATTTGTTAGCAACTGGAATGCCTGATATGGATCGCATGTTTAGAGATGGTGGCAACAGAATGGTTTGCACTGTTCATGGAGTCTCTGCTCTGGCTTCCTCAGAAATTACTGGGAAATTCACCTTTCATACAGAAATCCACTTTTGGATTATATCTTCAGGCTTCTTGCCTGCCTTCGTTCAGTAATTGTACCATGATGTTATATTTGATGATAGAGAACACCCTTGTCAGAACATATATGACCACAGTGCTAGTTCGACTTAAGTTCAACTTGTTAAAATCCAGATTTCTTATAAGTTTAGTATGTGCTAGTTTTGCATCTGTATCATTTCATAGTAGTAATATCATGGAAACCATTGTTGGCATTGAGTACAGGAAATCATTTACTCCCTGAACTTTTCCTTATTGTTTCCGAATTTTATACTCTTACACTTCTAGTCAGGAAGCCTATATTTATGGTCATGACGGTTTTGAAAGGACTATAGATCTTTCTGTGTTTAATATCATGTGCCTAAAGTTCACTTCATATGAAGTTTGAGATCTTGGAATACTGTAGGTGATTCATGTATTATTTTAATTAGCTTTTCACTGAAATTATTTAAATTACTAATGGTGATTCCATATCGCTGATTATGGACAATTAGGTTTCGTGGCTAGTTAAAGCAATTTCATTTTTTTTTTTTTTAAAGATTTTATTAGGGAGCAAGAGAGCATGGTGGGGGCAGGGGAGGTGCAGTTAGGGACAGAAGGAGAGGGTTGAGCAGACTCCTCACTGGGCGTGGAACCCGATGCTGGGCTTGATCCCAGGACTCCAGGATCATGACCTGAGTGGAAAGCAGAGCCACCCAGGCTCCCCAGCAATTTCATTTCTGAGCGTACTCCAGCTGCTGCTGACTCAGGTCAAATTGTCTTTGAAAGTTGCTGTAACCCAGTGGTTTAGGTGAGATAGTATGCCCTCTTAACTATTTTCTGTTAAGCATTTTTCTCTTCTTCAGCTAAGATAAGTTGGAAATAAGAAAATGGAAACAAACTAGGAAAAACGGCTAATTGTATCTGCATGAGTGCCTTACTGCCACATTAGCAAAATTGGTATGGGTAATTAAAGCATAAAACCCTGAATTTATGTATATTGCTCTCCTCCCCAAATTTATCCAGACACTACCCTACCTTTTATTTCCAGATATTTTAAAAATGTACTTTTTGCTATATAGATGAGGTCCCAGATTTGTAAAACTCGACTGTCTCTTGAGATGATTGAATCTCTTAGTCTTGATATAAGAATCCACCTTTACCACTTAGAGGGTGTTGTCTGTATTGTATATATGTTCATTTTAGTATGCACATTGTGACTTTCCTTCGCATTCAATATATTTTCTTTATTTCCTAGGTTATATTAACCTTATCTCTTAAATTATCAGACTTTCAGATTGAACTAAAATGCTGAAGTGTGTGTCTGTGTATGTGTGTCTTAAGCTGATATATTCCTGTGTCTGTGTATGTGTGTGTTAAGCTGATATATTCCTGATAGGCAGCTTCGTGATTCATTTTGGTTCTGTTGCCAGCTGCCCTGCTTATAAGTCTGAGGTCATTTGGCTCAAGTCTTTTCTAGTACGTAGCTTTATTAGGATTGCTTATTTTCATTACAGATTGTTAGATGACCCACATAGGTCTTTGGGTCACATGGCTACTTCAGTGTTTCTTGCTAGTTCTATTTCATCATATTTTAAAGCAACTTGAATTTTAATTTTTGTTTACTAAATGTATTTTGTGGACTTACCTATCTAAAAAGATAACTCTTGAAAATGATTTTTCTTTTTCCTTCCACCCCCATTAAACTGTTAAACATTCTAAAATAAATCTTCAGTACCATGTGTCCTAGAGAAAGCAAAGGAACAGAGAAAATAGTGTCTGTGAGTGTGTGTGTATGAGAGAGACAGAGACAGAAAGATGAAGGGAGGGAGGAAGGGAAGGAGAGAGAGCACTGTGGTAACAAGTCATCTTAGAAGGAAAATGCCAAGGAGGAAATATAGCTGCTCAGTAGTAAGGCAAAAGCTTTAGGTTCCAGAGTTATTGAATGAATTAGCAAGAATTGTAAGGAAAAGTTTGATGAAAAGAATCTTGATTTATTAAATGAGGTGTACTTTAGTACCAATCATATGACTTCATTTTATCATAATGTTTATTTATACACAGATAAAATTGGCTGAAGATAATTGGGCATCCTTGTATGTTATGTAAAATTTATTTTGGAACATCAAAGTAATCAAATAGCAAATATTAAATGCCTGCTGTATGCTATAAACTGTAGAGAGACAACAGAAGTATAAAAAAAATGAAGAACAGTCTTGGTCCTTGGAGAAATAATACTTATGAAAAGTTATTTATATATGTCATAAGGATGGGTGCCATTAATAATTGCCAGATAAGTGACTGAGCCAGTGACTTGTTTGAGTTCAAAGGAGGTTGTGATGACTCTGGACTTGGAATGGTCTAACAAGCGTTTATACAAGGAAGAAGGCCTTGAAGGAAGGGTAGGATTTAAATAGGCAGAGGATTGGGACCATTTATTTGTGCAACATTTATTGAGTACCTGCTTTGTACCAAAGCATAATAGGCATTGAGGATACAGAATTGGATTAGATATAAGTAAGATTCTCTTGGAGAGCTGGCAGTCTAGTGGGGGAGACATTATTGCAAATAAATAATATATAACAAGGTATGTACAAAGTGCTACTGGAGCTCTAAAGTAGGAGTTGACTCTTATTTGGAAAAAAAGCATCAATGAGAGGATTATGTTTTGAGGTGGACCTTGAAAGATGAGTAGAATTTTTCCAGATAGAAGGTAGGACTGGAGTAGAGGAAACAGCAGCAGAAAGGCATGGAGTTTAGGGAAAAAAATAAATAAAAGCTTGAAAATGTGTGACAGAAGTGTGTAAGTGCTTGGCTATGAGTGGCAGGAGATGATGTTGGAAACCATCTCTTGTACACTAAGTTGAGGAGCTGAAACTTAAGCTAATAAGCAGTATAGCCTCTGGATGATTAAGTGGCTTTGGAGCCCAATTGCCTGGGTTTGAATCCTAGGTTACCTTAATAACCTTTTCACTGGAGACAAGATACTTAATATCACCAAGCTTCAATGTTCTCATCTGTAAAATAGAATTAGTAAAGTATTATTATGGGGTTTTTGAAGGATTAGTGGAGATAGTCCATGTAAAGTATGTACCTTAGAGCATGGTCTGGTACTTGATTGTTTCTTGAAATTATTGAATCTGTTAGTCTGGATATAAGAATCCACCTTTATCACTTAGAGGGCATTGTCTGTATTGTGTATATGTTCATTTTATATGCACAGTGACTTTCCTTTGCATTCGATACATTTTCTTTATTTCCTAGGGTCTATTATCTCTTAAATGGTAGCTATCATCATTATTATTGAAGGTTTTAAAATAGAAGAGTGATCCAGTATCTTGGTTTTTGAAAGGTAACGTGGTATTGTATAGAACAAAATATTAGGAGGGGAGAGGCTTAAATCAGGGTGTCAGAGATTAATTATTGAATTTTTAGAAAGAGAATTCTAAGTGTTGTAGAGTGGGCAGAATTGAAAAGATTGTAGTAATTCTAGGGGGGAAAAGTCCTTATTCAGCATCTTAGGACCAAAGAAGTCCAAGTGCAGAATGACCAAGGCATGCGTTAAGATGCAAATTCTGAATAATTTTAAAAGTAGATATATTGGGGCTTCTGGGTGGCTCAGTCAGTTAGGCGTCTGCCTTCGGCTCGGGTCATGATCCTGGAGTCCTGGGATCAAGCCCCGCGTCAGGCTGTCTGCTCAGCCGGGGACCTGCTTTTCCCTCTTCCTCTGCTGCTCCCCCTGCTTGTGCATGTGCACACGCTCTCTCTTTTTCTCTCTCAAATAAATTTAAAAAAAAAATAGATATATTGGATCAGTGATTGGGTGTGGGAACAGGTAGAAGGGCAAAACTTTTTAAGGAAACAATTAGACTAATTTTGCTCTAGGGATTGATTAAATTGAGCAATTGTAGTTAGAGGCAGAGATTGGAATGACATGTAAAAGGCTGGGAATGGTCAAATAGGGAAGGATCCTGGAAATAAGTTTGAGGCTTCCCCCCCCTTTATTCTTTAGTTCTTAAGAAACTACCCCAAATTTTTGAGCAGGTTAATCTAGCAGTGTTTTGTACAATCAAGGAGGAGGGAAAGTAGAGCTGAGTTAGATTTTTTTAGTACACAAAATAATAAGAACTTGAATTAGCATTGCAGCAATGGAGTTGTAAGAAAATGAAGAGAACTTGAAGAATCAGTAGGACTTGGAGTCTTGGAAGAGAGCAATGACACAAAAATTTCAAGTTCCAGTGATGGAGTGGTGATAACCATGTCAAAAATAAGACAGGAAGGGGAACCAATTTTGAAGGAAAGGTACTATATTCAAATAACCACCACAGATTAAAAGGAACCCAAGGGATACCTTGAAATTTTGAAGAGTGTAGCGTAGGATTTATTGAATCTTTTTTTACAGCATGTGGCCAATGCATGCTTCTAATTCTGGCATCAGAGTGGGTAATACCCATTTTCATGATGAGGAAACTTTTGATGACTCTTTGAGCCAGAAGAGCATTGTCGTTTTGTTGGTGTAAGACAGTTTGTATTGGAGTAGCATTCTGAAGACCTGAATTTCAACCATGGTTCTACCTCTTACTAGTTGAAACACCTTGAGAAAGCCATTTAAGTTCTCTGAACCTCTTATCCCATTTGTGAAATGGGGATAAAATCTGCCCTACCAAACTGCCAGGATGCCTCTGAGAATCTTACAGGTTTGTGTATGTGAAATTACATACTTTGTAAACTGCAACTAAAGCAGTATAAATATATTGTCATTGCTATATAAATTAGTGTCAAGATATACAAGTATTTTAGAAACTATATATCATTAATTCAGTAAACATTGATTGTTAGCAATGTTCTAATCATTAGGTATGTAGTGATGAAAAACATAGCTTCCTCCCTTCAAAGAGTTCATAAGCACATGGGGGAGGTATATTTACAGTGCAATTAATAAGTGCCATGATATAGGTGTGGATTATATGCTATGATATAGGACCGCAAAGGAAGGGACACCATTAACTTAGTCTGGGAACATGGGAACAAGAATTGGAACACTGAAATGAGGTTTAAGGACAAGAAATTAGGTAAAAGATGGGAAAAGTGTACCCCCGAACAATAGGGCATGAAAAAGCACAGAGATTTTTAAAAAGTGTTTTAATTTTAAAATGAAAATAAAGTATCTGGAGTGTAGAAAGTATTTGGAATGTGAGGTAGTGACAAAAGATGAGGGTTGGAAATGTAAGCAAGGTTCACATCACAAGGGATCTTGCATGCCATGTGAAGATAAAGAATTGGGATTTTGTATGATAAAGCCAGTCGTGAAACAAGAGAATTTTGAGATTTGAATTTTAGAAAGAATATACTGAGTGTTATAGTAGGCAAAATTGAAAAGATTGTGTAATTCTAGAAAAAAAAAAAGTCTTTACTTAGTGTCTCAGGACCAAGGGAACAGAAACAGATCAGAGAATTATTTAGGACTTATTGGCCATGTAGGGTGAGGAATAAAGGGAATTCTAGGATAATTCCTAGATGGGTAACTATTGGTAATGGTTTAGGGGGAAAAATCATACCCTAAATTCTGGACATACTAAGTTTGAGATATGTATGGAACATCCAAGTACAGATATTTGGTAGTTTACAAGGAATCGAGTTTAGGGGAGGGATCTGGACTGAGCAATCTATTTGAGGGTCCTCAAAATGTAGATTTTAGTTGAAACTCTGGTTATGAATGCGATCACTAGTTCAGAGCAGTGTGATAGGAGGGGCAAGGACACACTGACATTTAAGGATCAAGAAAAAGACTAGAAGTCCATGGAATAGAGCAATCAGTTGTGACCGGAGAAGTACAAGAAAAACCAGGTGAGTGATTTCAAGAACTCAAGAGAGGAGAGAGTTATTGATGGAAGAATAGAGCAGAAGCCAGATAAATATGGATTGAGGAAAATAGACAAAAAGTCAGAAAATGAAGATTGTAGATTTGAATACCCTTTCTAGAAGCTTAGTTGTCAAAAAGGATATATATAGCAGAAACGGATGAGGAATAAGGGAGAGTTACTTGTTTGGATTTTTAAGATCTTAAAGATGTTTTTATGCTCCTTTATATGCTCAAAGGAAAGACCCAATGGAGAGTCAGAGGAAACAATAGGACCATGGGAGGGGTGGGGAGGGTGATTGAAGTTAAGAGGTTGGGGGAGTGGGATGCAGGACCCAAACAGTGTTTAGTAAAGTACAGAAGGAGTACCTCTTCTCTGAGATGGGGAGAAATTTAAAGATGCATAGTGGTGTAGATGTGGATGGAGAGGAGCAAGAAAGTGAAGTTTGGTCTGAAGGCCTCAATTTTTTCTGAAATTGGACCCAAAGTTGATAACTGAGTAAGAGATAAAGTTGAGTGAAGGGTTCAGGAAAGAGGGGACCATTTGAAATCACTGAGGAGCATGGGAGAGAGAATGTTTAATAGGATTGGTGAGAAATGCACATGACTAAGTTGAAGACACTGAATTTGTAGTAGCACTGGGCCATTTTGATGACTTTATACTAAGCACCCAAGTTTAGAAGCCAACTAATCCAAGAATTGCAATTTTCCCTTATAGGTAGAATAGGACAAAAGGGCAAAACAATTTAAGATGTTTTTTTAAAAAGTGCGTGGATGATGGAATACCTTTAAAATTGTAAGAAGCAAGGGTATCCAGAAGGGAGGATGATAAGGAGGGGCTGCCAGTTTCTTTTTCTTTGTTTCTTTCTTTCTTTGTTTCTTTTTTTTTTAAAGATTTTTATTTATCTATTTATTTTAGAGAGAGAGAGAGAAAGAGAGAGTGAGTGGGAGTAGGAGCAGAGGGAGAGGGATAAGCAGACTCTGTGCTGAGCTCCGAACTTGACATGGTGCTCAGTCTCAGGACCCCGAGATCATAATCTGAGCTGAAATCACGAGTTGCTTAACAGACTGAGCCACTCAGGCATCCCTCCAGTCTCTTGATAAATTGAAGAACAGATGGAGTAATGGGAGCAGAACTGGAAGGATAGGAGGTTTTAATCATGGAGTGAGAGATTGGAGTTCAGAATTTCAGAGGCAGAGCAATAATTACAGCCAAGGCTGAGGAACTGAAGAACATCTCAGTTCCTAAGTTTTACGTAGATCATCCCACATGGACATCGATGATGGAATTGAGTGGAGAAGGCTTGCAAGCCAGGAACCGGAGTTGCATGTGAGAGATGACTAGAAATTTAGTAGATGGCAGGGACAAGGATAAGGTAGCTGGAAGGCATGAACCTCAAGGAGAAGATATTTTTTTTCTTCGTTGGAGTGATGAAATTGGAAGTGGTAATGTGGAGCTGCACTAAGACCAAAGCCCTCTCTGGTAAGAGTAGTGGAGTGTAGAAAAATGGGCAGCATCCGTTTTGAAAAAAGTGTTTGAAAAGTGTTGTCCTTCAGGGTAACTAAGATTTCTTTAAGCTAGAGAAATGATAACATTACATGAAGATCTGAAGAGGGTGTGTGTGTGTACAGGGGGAGAGGGGTGAGTTAAAAAATATATAATGGGAATTCAAAATGAAAAGGATTGAGAGGGAGGAGAACTGCCAGCGATAGCATGGTGTAAAAGAAATACAGAGATAAATTCAGAAATATAGATGACAGGAGGGACTTTATTTGGATAGTTGCCAATAATGGTAATGATGAGAGGCCCACCTAAGTTGTTCAGTTGGCATAGGCTGCAGGCACTCCATTAGGTGTTGATGGCCTCATGGGGCTAGTAATTTGTAGCCTTTGCTTGGAGTTGGGGAACAAGTTTAGTTAATTTCTAGGATTCCTTACCCAGTAGTAGAAAAAGTAGTATCTGGGCCCTTCCCCATCCCTGATCAATATGTATCCCTGGTTTATTTTTCCAGCTGCCTAAATTAAGACCTGCTTTAGAGTTTAGACTTTTTTTTTTTTTTTTTAGCCACTTTACATTAACTTGTGAATGTTATTGATTACCATACAGATATGTGCTTCTTTCCGAAATTTGGGTTAAAGGAAATTTTCCAACAGAACAGTTCGGTCAAAATGAATACTACCAAATCAAGTTTTCTAGTGTTGGAAACTTAGTGATTTGAGATTATTTTGTAGCTCTTTAGCTTATTCCAGCTAATCCTCCTTTTTAGCCACTTCAGTTATTGACCATTTACATTACATTTACATATATTTATGTTCTGTTTTTCCCTATCACAAATATAGAGGAGTAGGAAAAATATCTGAAAGTAAATAAGGAGAGGGCACCTGGGTGGGCTCTGTCGGTTAAGTGTCTACCTTCCACTCAGGTGATGATCCCAAGGTCATGGGATCAAATTTTGCATTGGACTCCCTACTCAGAGGGGAATCTACTTCTCCCTCTGCCCACCCCCTCTTGTGTGTGCATGCGCGCGCACACACGAGAGTTCTCTCCCCACCCTCGTGGGTGCACACGTGCAAAAATAAATAAATGAAATCTTTTAAAAAATGAAAATGAGAAAAAAATATACAGGAAGAAAATCCTAGAAAAGCAAGAATCAGTGACCGAAGATGAATTAGAAGTAAAAAGAGGGGTGCCTGGGTGGCTCAGTAATTAAGTGTCTGCCTTCAGCTCAGGTCATGATCCCAGTGTCCTGGGATCGAGCCCGCATTGGGCTCCCCTTGCTTGTGTTCCCTCTCTCGCTGGCTCTCTCTCTCTGTCAAATAAATAAAATCTTAAAAAAAAAAAAAAAGAAATAAAAAGAAAAACCATTTAAAAGCCTGAAAATAGATGGGAATGCTTTGAAGTGCCTTAGGAATTGCAAAGAATAGTAGTAGCTGAGAATATTAATTTTTGATGAAAAAAACATTTTTAACTCTCTTGGCCAGCAGGGTCAATAATTGACCCCCATTAGGCTAAATCCTATTTGGTTGGCTTTCTTTTGCCTGGTTAGATCACCTGCCATAGCTCTTTTATCCTGCCTCCAAAGAGGACATGCTTTTTTCCTCTTATATCTTTCTGCATGCCTTTTCTTATGTACTGACATACTAAAAGGTACTCTTTAGAAACTTCATTTTCTACTTTTAGTGTTGTGTTGTTAGAACAACACTGATCTTCTGTAGTGTTCATCTACTTTAATTTATGGTGGCATTTCTTCACCCTTCCACCTGTATACATTCCTTAAAATGTATCCCAGCTGGTCTTGAAATGTAAAAGCATGCCTTGGGGTACCTGGGTGGCTCAGTCGGTTGAATGGGTTGAATGTTGAGCATCTGCTTTCGCCTAAGATCACGATCTCAGGGCTCCCTGCTCAGCGGGCAGTCTGCTTCTCTCTCTCCCTCTGCCCTGTGCCCCCCACTTGTGTCGTCTCTCTCAAATGGATAAATAAAATCTTAAAAAAAAAAAAAGCATGCCTTGAGTTGAAAAGAAGTGGAAAAGCATAGGTCTATAGATGACTTACCCATGAGCATGAAGGCAATGTATGCTTTTTTTCAGAGGAATAAAGACCTGGCTATTTGTTAAAGAGGGCAATACCTCAGTGTGAATTGCAGTGGATCATTCACAATGTACATGAAAGAATGAAGTAACACTGGTGACTGGTTGAGTTGAGAGGATGGGAAGTGGTCTCCCAGTTGGGTTTTTAGGAAGTTTTGTATTTTGCATAGAATTCAGCCAGTGGTAGAATTATGTTGTTGATTATTAGAAAGCGTACATAATCTTGAATGCAGGATCTTAAACAGTATCTGTTTTCCTGAATAGAGTGATAAAAAAATTCTCTTGACCCGATGAGAAAAATATGATTCCATCTTAATCGCAAAAATTTGTACTTAAGAGGTATTTAAACTTTTCGGGGCGCCTGGGTGGCACAGCGGTTAAGCGTCTGCCTTCGGCTCAGGGCGTGATCTCGGCGTCATGGGATCGAGCCCCACATCAGGCTCCTCCGCTATGAGCCTGCTTCTTCCTCTCCCACTCCCCCTGCTTGTGATCCCTCTCTCGCTGGCTGTCTCTATCTCTGTCGAATAAATAAATAAAATCTTAAAAAAAAAAAAAAAAAAAGAGGTATTTAAACTTTTCATTTTTATGATGTCCAAAGTAACTTGTGATTTATTTAATAATCTGTTATTAAAATCTGTAGTTTTTAAACAGTTGGTTTACTGATAGGGGCAAATTTGGTTTGTTTAATCTTTGGCTAGAGAAAAGCATACTTTAACAGAGGGTTTTTTTTTATTAGAATCTGGACATACTATATTTGGGGGAACAAAATGTATTTTAATGCTTTGTTCTAAATGTAGTGAAAAGTAGTGGGTATTAATATGTTCTAATGAAGACAAAATAAGGAAGTTCAAATTTTATTTTACTGAGTGTCGAAGAAAGCAAGAGGGACTGGCAATTTCAAAGCCTTTTAGAATCGGTTGACAGCCTTCTGCCTTAGTTCTTGTCTCACTTCTAAAGTATTGAGTTCTTCCTGATTTGTTTTCCTGGTAAAATGGAACATGGTTATTTGTGATTGTTTCTCAGGTCATTGATATAATTCTAACCCAGGCTCCTCTATTTAGTTTTTTTGTTTAAGTTGAAATGTGAAGAAGCAGTTGGTCCTATACATTTCCAGTCTTCTATATAATAATTGATCATTACAATGATGATTCTGAAACATCAAGAAAATACTATATACTGTATGTCCAAATATAAAGTGAGTTTTTTCTAAAACAATTTTTATTTCTGAAAAGAGAGGGCTGCCTTAATTTGAGTCTATATATAGACTCTTACTCTAAATTTCTCTATTGCTTTCTTTATTTTGAAAAACAAAGTGCTATTTGGTAAAGAGCCTAAAACTACTTCTAACTGATTTCAATGTATAATGAAGTCACTTGTTGGAGTCTGCGAAAAAGGAATCTAATAAGTTTAACAGGTATATAGTAATTTTTCCTAGGTATGTGACCCCAAATTTTGCTAGATACTATTGAAAATAGACCTTATAGTTTTCCATTCCATATAACAAATATCAGTTTTAAAGAGTACAGTTGGTAATTAATATATATGGGAAGTATGACTTCGGATAAATTTGCAGTGATAGCATTTTATGTATATTCAAAAAGTGCTATATGAAATAACTTAAATGGAAGTGAAGATGATTTGCCTTTGAAAAGAGTGTTAGATGACTCAAAAATGACTCCAAAGATAAGGAATACACTGATGTCAAAGATGTGCATAAAGATTTTGAATGAAAGTGTTTTGTGAAACATGGAGGTAGGAGAAAAAGCAGTATTTCAAAATTTTCATGATTTATTAATGTTTTAAATGTATATGTGCATCTAAATTAATTTAAATTGTATAAGTATTTGACTGTTTTATCTATATCTCTAAAAGTTTCTTTTTAAGTTGGCCAGAAAACATCACTTTTAACTTTCTTAGAAACATGGTAGTTCACCTTATATTTGGGACTTCTTTCTATTCAGGCTTATGTGGTAGTAAGTTTACATTTATTGTACTTCATTAAGGTAAAGAGTGTATAATATGATTTGTGAGTTCTGCCAAAAAATGTAATGGCTTAGAGAAAACTTTAGTTACCCTGAAAGAGCTTTTAATTTTTGAGGCAGTTCATTTCTCTAATAATTCTCAACAAAGAACATGTTATTATATATAGATTAATAAAAGTATAATTTGATTACTTTTTAAAAAACCCTTTAAAAATATTAACACCTCTATCCAATAAATAAAGAAGAAATAAAAACTCCAACTTTTCAGGTTTTACTCTTATTTACCTAGATTCATTGGTTAGTTGTTATGTATTAATAGTGATTTATTTTTTATTAATTAAAAAAAAATTGCAGCTGTACCTTTCCCCCCGACACATCGCTTGACATCTGAAGAAGTATTTGATATGGATGGGATACCCAGGGTTGATGTTCTGAAGAACCACTTAGTAAAAGAAGGTCGGGTAGATGAAGAAATTGCACTTAGAATTATCAATGAAGGTGCTGCCATCCTTCGGAGAGAGAAAACCATGATAGAAGTAGAGGCTCCAATTACAGGTACACTTGTTTATGTTTTGGATATTATTTTTTTGATTATACCATTATTTAGTTGCTTGGATATAAGACCGTTTACTCTCCAATCTGTGGTATACTAAAATAATATTACAAAGACATTATCATGAATTTTGAAGTTATTTTTTGTAATTTTTTTGGTTTTTGCTTGTTTTCAGTGAATAAACATGATCTTTAGTAACCTGAGTGCAGAAGTTGGTCTAGTATGCTTTTGTGAAGGTTTCATCAGTTGTGTTGGCCATAATTCAATTTGATTCAACAAATTCTTATTTACTTTGCTTTCAATTATTAGAGGCAAATACCTCAGCGTCAACATAGCAGTCAATAGAAAGTATTGCATTAGGATGGAGATTTTACTGCCACTATTATAATTTTTGTAATCCTGAGACCTATGCTTGGCTTCCTAAAGAGGAGCTTTATAAATTTAGGTGAAAATTTTGTCACTGACTACAAATTTCATTATTTTTGTTATATCTTGTTCTAGATCTTGAGCACATGAACACTTGGGTACACATTATCCCTATTAGGACTCTTCATAGATTCTGATTTCCTGCTGAGACCTTTCTTGATAGAATTTACATTATTTCTTATGTAAAAGAAATGAGAATTTAAGTAAAATTTGTTATTTCAGAGGTTTTTTTTCATATCTAATAATCTTCTTGTTTCAGTGTGTGGTGACATCCATGGCCAATTTTTTGATCTGATGAAACTTTTTGAAGTAGGAGGATCACCTGCTAATACACGATACCTTTTTCTTGGTGATTATGTGGACAGAGGTTATTTTAGTATAGAGGTAATAATCATATACTATCATTTGATTTGCTTGTAAGTGTTACCATAGATGATTTCCATTAATTCCTAGTAAAATAAGTTCCTTAAAGTACCTATATTGGGTTCTTTTTAATACCTCTGCTATTCTGAAGTTTTTAGCTAAAACTGCTACTTATTCTCTTCTGCCTTTCAAACTATTCTATTTTCTTTGTATTACTCTGTTTATGCAATTATAATTGCCATTTTTCCCAGTGGGAATTAAATGTAAACTGAGGGTTCTTTATTGTCCTGTTATCTAGTGGCCCTAAGGAGCTAGTGCTATTTATCTCTCTTGCCCCTAAAGGCATTACCCCATGTGAAAAAAGATTAATTGAATTTTCTCTGATTAAATAAAACATACAATAATGCTTTTATTGCTTAAACCCTAGTGCTTCTGTTCCAGCTTCTATAGCTATTAAGAACCAAGTCTTTTGTGTGTTGTGGAAGTATTCATTTCTTTTAAAAAACTTAAGAGGCATTAAAATGACCTGTTCATCATTACTTAACAGCACATAGTTCTTTTTGCTCCTTTTATTTCTCTAATTATATAAATAAAATAAGGCAAATATAGAACTATTTGTATTTTCTAATATATGCATTTCTCTTTCTTTTTTTTTTTTAATGAAAATGTGGCCATATCATAATGTTCTGTAACTTGCTTTTTTTTTATATATCTGTATACTGTGATGTCTTTCCAGGTCAGTATATATAAATTTATAGTATTTTTAGTAGCCACATTGTATTCTGTTGAATAAACAAACCACAGTTAATTATTGTTAAATACTTAAGGTATTCCTAATTTTTTGCCATTACAAATGATGCTTCAGTGAGTCAGGTTATTTATACATCTTTGCATGCTTGCTAAATTATTTCTGTGGGACAGATTCTTGGAGGTAAAATTGCTGAATAAAAGCTCTACTAATAGATACTTGTGTTGAGTATTTACTATGTTCCAAGCATATCCTAAGCACTTAACACACATTGATTAATTAAATCCTCACAACATTATGAGGTAAGTACTGTTATTTTATCCATTTTATAGATGAGGAAACTGAGGCTTGGAGAAGTTAAATAGCTTCCCCAAGGACACATTGTTAGTAAGCAGTGCAGCCAGTCTTATTCTAAGCCTGTACTCTTTTTATTTTTTAAAATGTTTTATTTATTTTTGTTTTTAGAGAGCAAGCAGGGGAGAGGGCAGAGGGAGAGGGAGAGAGAGGATCTCCAGCAGACTCTGCACTGAACATGGAACCTGATACGGGGCTCCATCTCATGACCTGAGATCATGACCTGAGCTGAAATCAGAAGTCAGTCACTTAACTGACTGAGCCATCTAGGTGCCTCCTAAGCCTGTACTCTTAACCACCTTTCCGAGTAGATAATTGAATCTTTACCTGGTGAATTTCCATGCTGGTTCCTGTTGTTTATATCCCTTTCTCCAGTATTTTTTAACCTCCTTTCTCAGGTATGCTAGGATTTGTAGTGAGGAAAGGAGTTCAGGGCTTTCCCTAAGGAATTTTGTTACCTCTGAGTTCTTCCTTTTTTCATAGTTTCATCATCATTCACCTCAAACTTTCCTCAGAGCTTCAGGGAAACCAGAAAATGGCCCTTCTTAAAAAAAAGATAGGGGACTTTGACAAAAACAATAAAATGAACGATTTTAGGAAGCTTATTGGTAACTAAGCATATTGGTATGTATGTCCTTGTATTAGGGTGTTTTGTGGCTGACTCAATAGATTTTATTGTTACAAAAGGAAAATAATAAAGAATCAAAATAAGCAAAAAAGAGAGGTAGAATTTATTAAGTATTTCCCTGGCTTAATTTCTTTTTTTCCTTGTGAATAAAATGAAGGTGTTAATAGTTACACATTTTAATACTCCTTGTTAAAAATAAAGTGTTTTCTTTTTGTATATAATTCTATAAACCAAGCTAATTTCCATATTGAAGTACCTTTCTTTTTTTTTTTTTAAAGATTTTATTTCTTAATTGAGAGAGAGAGAGAGAGAGTATAAGCATGAGTAGGGGGAGGGGCAGAGGCAGAGGGAGATAGAGAATCCCAAGAAGACTCCATGCCAGGCATGGAGCCCAACTTGGGGTTCGTCGAGTCGATGACTCTGAGATCATGACCTGAGCTGAAATCAAGAGTTGGGCACTTAACCGACTGAGCCACCCAGGTGCCCCTGATTTCCTTTTTTTTAACCAAATAAGTAAAATGTGAGTTTCTTATGTTAAATCTATTTAGAGGGGTGCCTGGCTGGCTTAGTCGGTAGAGCATATGACTCTTTATCTTGGGGTTGTGAGTTTGAGCCCCACGTTGGATGTAGAGATTGCTTAAAAATAAGTCTTAAAAAAATAATATAAATCTATTTAGAGAAAAGCATCTGCTACACTGTTTGCTTTAATATTCTTATTTAAAAAATTATACTTTCTTTGAATCAGTTTAGGAAATAAACATCTACCTCATGTAAGGCAACAAACATAACCAACAAAATAAACATAAAACATGGCTGTTGCCTTCATGAGGCAGCATGGCATAATGCTTAAGATCAGAGGATCAGAATCTTGTCTCCATTACTTAAAAGTTTTGTGATTTCAGACAAGTTACTTGAACTCTTTGCTTCAGTTTCCTTGTTTGTAAAATAGAGATAATATTACATACTTCATAGGGTTGTTTGAGGAATAAACGAGGAGTATTAAATACATGGCACTTGATACATTGTAAGTACTCAATAAATGGTTGATGCTATTATTTTTGACATTATTATTTATTGATATACCTAAGAAGGACACCAATCTGCTAATTATCGTTATAGCAAACAATCTGTAAATCTAAAGTAATTAAATAGATTAACTCATTCATTCAACAAATATTTATTACTTTTCTGCTGTTTGCTAGGTACTTTTCTAGGAGTGGAGAATGAGAAGTCAATAAGATGACAAAGTCCCTGATTTCATGGAGCTTATATTTTAGTAAAGGACAAAGAGAAAAAGGTAGTAAAGAATAATAGAGATTGTAAGGACAATAGGGTTAGAGGAAAAGGAGCAAATATGAAACAACTTAGTTAAATAAAAATAAAAGATAAATTCAGTCAAAATGTTTTCTTTTGCAGTGTGTCTTATATTTATGGGTCCTGAAGATTCTGTACCCAAGCACATTATTTCTTCTGAGAGGCAATCATGAATGCAGACACCTTACTGAATATTTTACCTTTAAGCAGGAATGTGAGTACTGTCATGAGAAATATTTTCATTTCCTCAGTATTCTTGTGGAGTGATACGGGTAGTAAGACTTTACAGTGTAACATACAAGAACGGATTTTGGGTCCAAACATATAAAGCTTTGAGGATTATTGTCAGAGAGTTCTCGTTTAATGATGTTTTATCCAGATGTTTTCATTTCAGTGTTTCCTATTGTTTGATTTTATAGATATATTTAGAAATGATTTTGAGTTTTTTATATAGCTTTAATGTTTAAGTGATTTTTTTTGTAATAGGAAGAATAAAAACCAAAAGGAAAAAAATTGTTTTTGCATTGGAGATTTTTTTTCCCCCAATATTGAAGCTCTCCCATGAAGATTCTTAAATTATTCATCCTGTCATCATTGCAGATTGTTTCAAACATGCTATTAATGAATTGAAATTCTTAACCTACAGTGTTTACCCCATTTCTCTCTTAAATTGTTGTGGCAATGGCAATCTAATAACCAGAAGCAACAATATTATATAGAGCAGTATTTGACCTTTTTTCACACCTCTTAACTGTGTGCTTATTGAGTTAATATTCACGACTATATTAAGTCTTAGAGTTAAGTTCTAAAAATAGAAATAATTTTGGAATTATGGAGACTCAAACATGATCCAGTAAAGATCGTATTACTAGAGACTTCCAGTAAAAGGAGAAAAATATAGTGGTGAGTAATGGCAGAGGGCGCAAAGTCATATAATCTCAAGGATCAGGTGGGTAACCTAAATGAATAGGTTATGAACAATATAATAAGAATAATAAAATAGTAAAAAATAAAATAATAAGTGAATAAAAGATGAGACCTGGAAAGTACATACTTGACCTAAAAGCAATCAATTTAAAATTCTTATTAAACCACAGTGCTGGAAAACAGATCTGTTAGCAGACTACCAGTTTAGAACATCTTGTTGCTAGACATAGATTTTCTCATATTTGTGGGTTTTTTTTTTAAAGATTTTATTTATTTATTTGAGAGAGAGAGTGAGAAAGAACACCGGGAGGGGCAGAAGGAGAGGGAGAAGCAGACACCCTGTGAGCAGGGACCTTCCCCCCCCACCATGTGGGACTGGATCCCAGGGTGACCTGAGCCAAAGGCAGACGCTTAATGAACTGAGCCACCCAGGCGTCCCAGATTTTCTCATATTTGAATGTTACAATATTAAAAAGGGGGAAAGGAACTAAGCTCTTTTTTTTTTCTTTAGATCATTAATAAACCACCCACCAAAATTGCAGCAAAAACTTAAAATAGCCAGGAATTTTAAAGATATAAAGGAGCACAGGGATGTGTATGATAATCTACTTAAAAGTAAATGACAGTTGGATTTGGTGGAGTTTTGTCTTTCTTGTGTTATTTTGGCTTCATGCTTCACTGTCCATTTTAAGCATTTGTTGTAGACTACAGGAACCCCTCTGTTCTTCCAGTATATGAATGAGATATCTTCTTTTTTTTTTGTAAGATTTTTTATTTATTCATTTGACAGAGATAGAGATAGCCAGCGAGAGAGGGAACACAAACAGGGGGAGTGGGAGAGGAAGAAGCAGGCTTCCAGCGGAGGAGCCTGATGTGGGGCTCAATCCCAGAACGCTGGGATCACGCCCTGAGCCGAAGGCAGATGCTTAACGACTGAGCCACCCAGGCGCCCCATGAATGAGATATCTTCTTTTCTTTTTTTTAATTGGGTGGACCTTGAGTTTTGCTGTGATGATGTAGTCGTCTTGCCTGTAACAACAAAGTCACTGACTCTTAGAATAAAATAAAGTATTAAAACTAAGCTTTAAGTATAGTTCTAATTTAGGCTTACTTGGCCTATAAAGGTAAAGGGTTGAGCTCTTTTTTAGAGATTTGATTTATTTATTTTAAGTAATATTTTATGATGATCTGCTGCATATCCAAAGTAAATTTAGAGATGCAAATATTTTGTCTCCATAAGACCAATGATACTGTCTATTTTATTGATTCTCATAGGGCAAGATGCTTGCCTTTTTAAAAAAAAATTGTATACAATAAAATTCACTCTTTGTAGTGTTTAGTTCTGAGTTTTGACAAATGCATAGAACTGCCCACCACCACCAGAACTGCCCACCACCAAAGTTTCATCATCTCATAAATTCCTTCTTGCTGCCTTTTTATAATCACCCCAATACCCACTGTCAACCCCTGGCTACCACTTGGCTGTTTCTGTGTCTATAGTTTTCTTGGCTTGGTTTCAGTAGTCAATTTATGTACGTATGTATCTATCTTCAAAATGATCAGCTAGTAATGTGATTATCAATTACTTTTTCTTTTTCTAGGTAAAATTAAATATTCAGAAAGAGTCTATGAAGCTTGTATGGAAGCTTTTGATAGTCTGCCTCTTGCTGCACTTTTAAATCAACAATTTCTTTGTGTTCATGGTGGACTTTCACCAGAAATACACACACTGGATGATATTAGGAGAGTGAGTATATATTGTAGTTCCAAGGTCGATTCCTATTTATAGTACTTCGTTGGGTGGAGAGTAGAAGCTTCAGACTTCTCTTCACTGCCAAGATTAGGTAATGGTAAAAATTAATATACTGATATTTTAAGTAAATATCTTCTAACCATTCAGAACAATGTAGTATGGACAGTATTCGAAGTTGGTACCACTTTCCTGTGTCCATTCTATTCTCACTTTTTGACAAGTTATTTCTGTTCTTTGTTTCTTTCTTTTCTTTCTTTCACAGTTAGATAGATTCAAAGAGCCACCTGCATTTGGACCAATGTGTGACTTGCTATGGTCCGATCCTTCTGAAGATTTTGGAAATGAAAAATCACAGGAACATTTTAGTCACAATACAGTTCGAGGATGTTCTTATTTTTATAAGTAAGGAAAAATATCCAAGATTAAACACATTTTAGTTGTTAAAATAGCATATGTTTCATATAGAAAACCATTATTTTACTTAATTTACTTTTTTCCCCCCACAGCTATCCAGCAGTGTGTGAATTTTTGCAAAACAATAATTTGTTATCGATTATTAGAGCTCATGAAGCTCAAGATGCAGGGTAAGAATTCTGTTTCCCTGACCCAAATTAACACCTTATGTACAAATCAAACTTAGTAACTCCATGATTGATGCTTTACGATGCATATTAAGCTATTTGTTTTACAGCTATAGAATGTACAGAAAAAGTCAAACTACAGGGTTCCCTTCATTAATAACAATTTTTTCGGCACCTAATTACTTAGATGTCTACAATAATAAAGGTAAGATGTTGTTGATAAAAAAATTGTTAAACAACTTAGCATTTTAATTGACTTATTTTTTTTTGAAAATAATAGAAAAGAGGCATTGTTTGAAACTGTAACTATCCAAATCTCATTATAAAAAAGTGTAAGATATAAGGGAGGGGAGAGAATAAGAAATAAAAATCCAAAATGTGAAACTTAAATCATATGTAACCATTCTATGACTTGGCACTCATAGAAGCTATCTTATAAAAAAATGTTCTGAATTTAGTCAAGAAACCAAACATGATTTTCTCAAACTCCCCTTTCTTAAATCTTTCCCCTTAAAATCAAGAGAATGTTTTCTTGTTTGCATAAAGCTGCTGCCGCTGCTTGACCATTTCGTGTATTTGCACTGTATAGTTAATTTAGTTTATCATGTTCCTTGTTCTGTGTTCACTGATCTAGGTTCTCTTTCCCTTTCTTATTCCCTGCTTTTACCTCAACAGTCTTATCATTGCCCCCTGAAGATTAATAGTTGAACCTTCTTTGATCAGTTTATTCTGACCTCCTTTCAGGGATATATTCCTCCCTTTCTTTTCTTTTTACTGTTCTTTCTTCCTTTTTCTTACATCTTTTTTCTTCACCTCCTGTTCCACCAGTTTCTATTCCCTTTCCTTCTGTCCAGATTTGATCTGTTTATAATAATTTGGTTTCATTTAACTTTGAACATAACTTATTGACAGATAATGCCAAAGGATCTTAATCTAGTTAAGTGTGTGCCGAGGAAATTGAAGATGAGCTTGGGTATGTTTATGTAGTGCACAATTTCAGAAGAGGAAATTAAGAAGCCATCTCCTATTCTGTCTTGACATGTCTGGAATTCAGTTGACTATGCCATAGTTTCCAGGGTCACTGGAGCATATGTGCCAGGAGGAAAGAACAGAAGGTTAAAGACTTTTAAAAGTATTAGAGAGATAATGAGGTCATTGCTAAATATGGGTCATGGAGTTCAAAAGAGGAACAGAAGAGTTTTTTTTTTTTTATTGCAGTTGATGGTTAAAAGATTAAAACGTTTGCCTAAAATCAAATGGTAACATGCCATATAACTTTGATACAGAATATGTTACAGAAACTTAATATTGTATTAATTACCAAAAAAACCTTACCTTGACTGAGTTGCTCGTCTTCAGAAGCTAGTATCAGTGCAGCATTTAAGGATTATGCCAGTGCTAAAATATTCTTTTAAATTATAGTTTGGTTTATAAATTTCAGAACTTCTAGAGAGGTTACCTAATGGTATGTGGCTTCATTTTTGAGGAGAATGTATCTAAGTTTTGATTCCATTCTTTTTTTTTTTTTCAGTTTACACTTTCATTTATTTTTTATTTTAATGTTTTTTTATTATATTATGTTAGTCACCATACAGTACATCCCTGGTTTCTGATGTAAAGTTCGATGATTCATTAGTTGCGTATAACACCCAGTGCACCATGCAATATGTGCCCTCCTTACTACCCATCACCAGTTTTGACTCCATTCTTAAGAACACAATGGAGTGCTACATTTAACTTTCTACCAGTGGTCTAATACCTCACCTGTGACCTCCCCTTGTCAGGATTACAGGACCTACTGTTCAGTGCTCAGTTGATTATTATCTTATTGGTTGTCCTCTGATAGTTTGATTTAGGGGGTTAAGGGATCACTTTTCTGAGTGTTCAGAAGAGAAACTCAAACCATTGAATCTGTCTTGTCAAAATCAAATGTCTCTTAGTAATTATTAGTCTGTACATAGTGTTAGTGATTTGAGTGCTTACATGGTATGGTTATGTTTGTAATGTTTCATTTCATCTGTAAGGCAATTTTCTAGATTCTTTCTCTCTCTCGTTCTAAAGGTGAAAACTTGGTATCATTCCTTAATTTCTGAGGCTAAATTTAAAATACTTTTATTTCATAAGGAAAACAAGCATATTACTTGTGATTTTGTATTAGCCAGAATCTCAAATCTTGAAATTCTATGTCTGCATTTTTGTGCTTTTCATTAAAATGGGAAAAAAGTAGCCACATAATTATTGTAATATCTACAGAGCATTTTATACTTTTTATATACTTTCATGTGAAATATATTCTCTGATCATAAAACAAACTTCTGAGGTAGTCAGGATGGACATATTAGTCCTATTTTATAAATGAGAAACAGATTAGTTAAATAATTTACCAAGCATTGCAAAGCTAGTATGTGCTGGAGCTTAGATTGAAATCTAGCCCATTGAACCCAGTATTCCATAAAATAATATAACCAGTGACTGAAATCTATGTAGTTAATTTAAGATATTATTTTTTTTAACATATTGAAACATTAGAAAGATACCTGAAATTGAGATGAGTATGTTACCTTTGGGTTATTTGGTTATAGTATTTTCTTTTTGGTATTTTAATGGAATTTTTTTCTAAATGAAATAAAATATTTCTTTTTAGTAGTTTCACTTGATTTCCCATATTAAATGAAATAAATACATTCATACAGTCGTAAAGAACTGCTTTTTTTCTGAGTTTGTTTTTGTTTTTTGCTTCATTACCATCAGCTATCCTTTTCAGGTTGTCTGTAACTAAAAAGATCTTCTTAAATTCCTCCAATTTGTATGAACTTTTAAACCTAGAAAATTGCTCATTGCCATTCTGTGTTTCCTCTAAAAATTGAGTTTTCACAATTTTGGATATAGTAAAAGTGCATGTTCCTCATTGAATTATAAAGTAAAACAAACATTCTAGAAATCTAGAAATTTCAATAATAATTATAGATCTGACTATGCTCTACATAAAAGTCTGTTAAAAACAAAAATGTGTTATTACTAAAAATTAGTTCCTATCTCCCTCTACTAGTCCTCATTCAACTCACACCTTGATTCCCCACCCCTTTAAAACAGTATTTTTTTGCTTTTATGTGTTTTAGAGTTTTGGAGCTAAAGACAAATTGTTACATTCACATTCAAACTTATCTTACAGCTGCTGTATTAAAGTATGAAAATAATGTGATGAATATTCGACAGTTTAACTGTTCTCCACATCCTTACTGGTTGCCCAATTTTATGGATGTCTTCACATGGTCTTTACCATTTGTTGGAGAAAAAGGTATGATTTTTTTTTAATGTTTTATTACTGTCACATTTACTCCAGTTTACTATTGGAGGCAAATACTTGCCAAAGGAAACTGAAGTCTAGTTTCACTGTGGGTTCAGCTCTACTTGTGTCAGTGGGTGTGGATATGAGAGCCTCAAAGATATTTTGGTTAGCTGTTTATAGCCCCCGTGTGAGGGTGTCTGGGGGACTGGGAGAAGACTTATAAATAGCCTGATGTTGTCTTCAGCTGTTGGGTTTTCTCTCTGTTTTTCTTTAGCTTAAATCTTCTATGAAGGAATGGAGGGATAGCTTTGGTTTGGGATGGACACTTTTGCACATTTTAACACCACTTTTGGGTGATGTCAGAGTAATTTATGGGAGAATTTAATAGCCCTAGTTTTGGGCAGTGTTAGTCACAGCGGTTCTATACTCTGAGAAAAATGATAAAGAGAAGTTCAGGTTCAAACCTAATATTTCTTCTCCTTTATAAAAAATATGTATACAAATTTAGTGGTAATGCTTTCTGATAATTTCCAATAATAATAATATTAGTATATACTTAATAGGCTTTTTAAGAGAACATAAATGCTATTTAAGAAATTTTGGTGTTTTTTCCTAGTTGTATAGAATTCTTAGGATTTCCTTACTTCATCACATTCTTTTCCATTTTAGTGTTAATTTTTCCACAAGGCAATGCCTCAGTTTCCGTATGTGGAAAATAAGAGTATGAGAATACAGACATGATTGTAAAACATCTTGTTCTATATCCCTCTCAATTTTTTCCCACCTCTTCTATGTTACAAAATGTTCCTTTCTGTTTGGGATATGTTATTTCTGTCAATGCAATTTTGGGTTTTAAAATACAGAGTTAATACTTAAATTGTGTACGTTAAACAGATTTTTTAAGATTGACTTTGGCCTTCATCATTTACTCAGTAGGTCAACATTAAGTTAATATGGAGATAGAATTACCCACTGTAGCATTCGAGAAGGGGGCCAGTAAAGGGCTTAGGTGCAAGGGATGCATTACACTTATAACCTTCTATCTTTGGTATATGAGAAATAGTTCAATCATAGCATCATTGGGCTAAAGGGAATTTAAGAATTCATCTTGCTCATTCTCCTGCCTTCAGGCTAGACTGCAACTCAACTGTTTTAATGTAATATAAGTGGGGTGGGGGGTGGAAAGAAAGGGGAGGATAAGGAGGAAAACGGACATTTCATAGTTTCTAATTTGATTCACTAATGCCTCCACAATAAGGAAATATTTCATTATTACTAGTCTAAATATCTGTGCTATGAGTGTTTAAACAAGGAAAGAAATAGAGATAATGGCTTTTCTCAACTAATGCATCTATCAAAAATCAGGACACCATAGAATTTTAGAACTAATAGTGAACTTAATAATCATGTAGTCTGACTCCTTTTGAGAGATGAGAAAATTTAATCTAGTTTCTGTGGATCTTTCATAAGTGAAGATGGAGAATCAGTAGGTTTCTATCTGTTCCTGCATTTGAAGTCTGCTACCAAGTAATCTATTGTTCTTTTGTTTGCCTCTCTAAATCATCTTATAAGATGAGGAAGTATTCAAACCTTTTGACCAGTTTTGTTTTTTTTCTATGGATTGTCTCCAAATTATTCATGTCTTTCTAAAAATGTGAAGCTCATATTTGAACATTATACGCAAATAGAATCCTAACCAGTGTTGAGCACAGTAAGATTTTTTTCAAACTCTTTGCATATTTTTCCATTTTAATACCTGTTAGCTGTTTAGATAGCTTAACTACTTGATTATAATGAAAATTTCCTTTTGTTGTGAATAGCTGCAAGTAACATCTCATTTGTTCTACTTTGAAAAAGCCAGTTTGACTCTGATAGTCTCTGAGAAGCAACTACCCTAAGCCCGAGGCTTCCTCTCAGGCTGATTTAATCCTAAAGTTAGATGAAATCTGTGGTTTTAACCTTTTAGGGGCTTTGCATTTTTTTTTTTTAAGATTTACTTATTTGAGAGAAAGTGTGCGTGCACGAGGGTGCACGTGCATGAGTTCGGGGAGGGGCAGAGGGAGAGAATCCTCAAGCAGACTGCTGAGTGTGGAGCCTGTTGTGGGGCTGGATCTCATAACCCTGAGATCATGACCTGAGCTGAAATGAAGAGCTGGATGCTTAACTTAACCGACTGAGTCACCCAGGAGCACCTGGGGCTTTTTATTTATTTATTTTTTTTTTTAAAGATTTTATTTATTTGACAGAGAGACAGCCAGTGAGAGAGGGAACACAAGCAGGGGGAGTGGGAGAGGAAGAAGCAGGCTCCCAGTGGAGGAGCCTGATGCGGGGCTTGATCCCAGAACGCAGGGATCACGCCCTGAGCAGAAGACAGACGCTTAACGACTGCGCTACCCAGGCGCCCCTGGGGCTTTTTATTTCTTAAAAAAATCCTATGTTGGAAAATTTCCAACATATAGAAAGGCAGAGTGAATAATATGATAAATTGCTGTGTACCAATTACTCAGCTTCAACAATTATCAAATCATGGCCAATGTTGTGTCATTTATATCTCCATCCACTACTCCCCACCCCACATTTTAATTATTTTGGGTCATATTTCAGCTATTTCTTTTGTAGCTATAAATATTTTAGAATGAATCTCTAAAAGGTAAGGACTCTTTCTTATTGTTAAAGTAACTACACAAAAACTTTTATTAATTTCTTAACACATACTCTTTTGAGAATCTGATGAAAGTTATGGACTTTTGCCCCAGAAAAATTCATGTACAAGTATATGTACATTTGTACATAAACATAACATTTTCAGGATGCTTGTAGATCTGAAGTGATTTGGTAACTCCCCTCAGCTTTACTGGCCCCAATTTAAGAACTCTGTTCTAGAGGGTCCAAAATAGTGTGATCTTCCATAGAAGGTCATACATGTAAGATTTATTCATTTAGTAGATTTTTTTTGGAAAACCTATTTTATTCAAGTTACTAAAGATACAAAAACACAAGTAAGATATAGGTCTTTGCAGATTAATAGAAGACTTAAGATACAAAAATAATGATAACAAAATGTAATATTAGGTAAGAGCTCCTAGAGAAACATAGTTTTATAAGAATTGAGAGGAGGGGTAGATTATATTTGTCGGAGGGATCAAAGTAGCATTTGAACCAAGTCTTGAAGAATGGTGGAATTGGAATTGTGCTGGTAGATATGGGCAAGAGAATTCGAGGTAAGAGAACTTACTAAGCCTGAGTCAGAAAGCAAGGGAGCGTAAGACCACTAACAAATGTTGAGGAGTTCAGATTGATTTACAGTTAAGATGTATGAAGGACAGTAGTAGAAAAAGAATGAAAAGTTAAGTTAGGGATAGATCATAAGGATCTTGATCACCACACAAAGAATTTGGAACTTTGATAAATGGTGGGAAGCAACTGAAACAGAATATGACCATGATAGTAATTTAGAAAAATTGGTGAAATGGACTGGAAGAAAGAGTAGAAACTGGGAGACCTGTTATGAAGCTCCATCCATAATCAAGTGGAAATATAATGAAGCCCTGGTAGCATTAGAAATAGAGAGCAGGGGAGAACTAAAGAGGTAAAATCTGTAAGACTTAACAAGATTGCATGTTGCAGGGGAGGGAATGGTTGAAGATGACTTGGGTATTTTTAGTCTGGTGATGATATTGCCATTAACACTCTCTGATGAAAACCTGTTATTTTAGCAACCCCTCACTCCAGTTGTAGCTGCCCTTGATCTTCATTGGGATTGCTTGGCCTTTGACCATGTCATTTTCTTCTTAGATCCCTCCTCGCCTCTCGTCCTAACTCACCTTCAAACTCCTTTCTCACTTTTTTTTTTCTATTTCGTTTATCTTACAAATCTTAGCCCCAGTAAATGCAACCATTCATTTTCTCCATTCTCATAGCCAGGGTGTAGAGCATTGCTAGAGATATTTATACAGCCTTATGAAGTAGTACCACCCTTTGATTGCTGGCATTGGCTGGGCTCTCATAGTACCCAAAAATTCTTTGTGTCACTAGTCTTCTTCCTTTTCTCTTAGGATATATTCTCAATTCAATTTTTTTCTCTTAAACATTCTTTTTGTAGCCACTTCCCTCACTCTCAGAGGAAACATATACCACTAGTGGGAACTTTCTCTATTTATTATTCCCCTGCTTTATAAACTGCACTCATCTTGAATTCTTGTCTTGTTGAAGAGGTGACCCTTCTATCCAGGGCTAGTCCTCTAACTTGTTGGATTCCATTGTGCTTCTACTTTTTCAGGAAACTTGCTTCATCTGTAGATCTTCTGTATCTTCAAACTCTATTAAGTTCTTTTATAAATTGTTCAAGTCCATCTGATCTTTATTTTAAAGATAAATAACATTTTCCCTATTTGTTATCTTTCCTTGGCTACTACTATGCTATTACTCTCTTGCCTTTCCTTCAGAGGATGAAAAGTACTATATGCTTAAAAGCTACTGTTTATTATTCACAAATGACTTCTGATAGCTTTGAAGATAAACCTTAACCTGTCGCACAAGGTCTTTGGACCTTCCCTGGTTTCTCTTCAGCCTCATTTCTTTTCTTCTTGTCTTAGTCTCTGTGTTCTAGCTATAACACAGCGTAACCGATTCCTGAATATGTTATGCTCAATTAAGTTTCATACCTTCGTATTTTGTCTTTTTTCATAACAGTTTTACTGAGATATACTTTACATCCCATATAGTTAACCTATTTAACTCCTACAGTTCAGTGGTTTTTAGTATATTCGTGGAGTTGTGTGATTTGTCATTTTTGAAACATTTTCATCATCCTCCCCAAGAAACACTGTGTCCGTTAAGAGTCACTCCCCATTTCCTCCTTTCTCTCCTTGCTGGCCCTGGGTAACCATTAATCCATTTTCTACCTCCACAGATTTGCCTAATCTGGACATTTCATGTAAATGAAGTCATATAATTTGTGATCTTTTGTGACTAACATCTTTCTATAATGTTTTCAAGGTTTATCCATGTTGTGACATGAATTAGTACTTCATTCCTTTTTGTGACCAAATAGTAATCTATTGTATGGATATACCACTTTTTAAAAAAAAATTATTTTGGGTGGGGAAGGTAAAGAAAAGTTTAATTCCAATGTAGTTAATATACAGTGTTACATTAGTTTCAGATGCACAATTTGGTGATTCAACAATTCCATATAGTATTCAGTGCTCATCAAGATAAGTGTACTCTTAATCGCCTTCACCTATTTTACCCATCCCCCCAGCTACCTTCTGTCTGGTAACCATTAGTTTATTTTCGATAGTTAAGAGTCTGTGTTTTGGTTTTTCTCTCTCTTTTTTTCCTTTGTTCATTTGTTTTGTTTCTTAAACGCCACATAAGGGCGTGATCATATGATATTTGTCTTTCTCTGATTGGCTTATTTCGCTTAGCATTAGAGTCTCTAGATCCATCCATGTTGTTGCAAATGGCAAAATGTCATTCTTTTTTATAACTGAATAATATCCATTGTACATATTTGTGTGTGTGTGTTTATACTTATTTATACATTCATCTGTCGGGGGACACTTGGGCTGCTTCCATAATTTGGCTGTTGTAAATAATGTTGCTATAAACATGGGTTGCATGTATCCCTTTGTATTAGTGTTTTTGCATTTTGGTGGTAAATACTCAGTAGAGTAAGGTAGTTCTATTTTTAACTTTTTGAGGAACCTCCATACTGTCTTCCACAGTGGCCGCACCAATTTGCATTCCCACCGACAGTACAAGAGGGTTCCTTTTTCTCTGCATCCTCACCAACACGTGTTGTTTCTTGTGTTTTGATTTTAGCTCTTCTGACCGTTATGAGGTAGTATCTTCTGTAGTTTTGATTTGCATTTCCCTGATCATGAGTGATGTTGAGCATCTTTTCATGTGTCTGTTGGCCATCTGGATGTCTTCTTTGGAGAAATGTTTGTTTATGTCTTCTGCCCATTTTTTAATTGGATTATTTGGGGGTATTTTCGGTGTTGAATTGTATAAGTTCTTTATGTATTTTGGATACTAGCCCTTTATCAGATATGTCATTTGCAATATCTTCTCCCATTCAGTAGGTTGCATCTCATTGTGGATTTGATTTGCATTTCCCTAATGATGAGTGATATTGTTTACCACATTTTGTTTATCCATTTATTAGCAGCAAGACATTTGATTGTTTCCACTTTTTAACTATTATGAATAATGCTAAAATAAATATTCATGTACAAGTTTTTGTATGAACATATGTGTTTTTTTCCTTAGGTATAGAATTGGGAGTCACATGGTAACTCTATGTTTAACCTTTTGAGAATCTGCCAAACTGTTCTTCAGAGCAGCTGTATAGTCCCACCAGCAGTGTATAATGGTTCATATTCTTTTTTCATATTCTTGCCAACATTGTTATTGTGTATTTTTTTTATTATAACCATCATATTGGATATGAAGTTGTATCTCATTATGGTTTTGATTTGCATTTCCCTAATGAATAATGCTGTTGAGTATATTTTTATGTGCTTATTGGCCATTTGCTTATCTTCTTTGAAGAGATGTTTATTTAAATCCCATGTTCATTAGAAAAATTTTTTTTAATTGAAGTATAGTTGACATACAATAATATACTAGTTTCAGGTGTGCAACATAGTGATTTGACAATTATGAACACTATTAAATGCTTATTCTTGATTATATTCCCTATGCTGTACTTTTCATCCCTGTTATGTATTTTCTTTTATAACTGGCAGTTTGTACCTCTTAATCCTTTTCACCTATTTTGCCTATTCCCCATCCCCTCTCTGTCAGGCATGAGTTTGTTCTTTGTATTTATGAGTCTATTTCTGTTTTTTGTTTGCTTTGTTTTTTAGATTCTATGCATAAGTGAAATAACATAGCATTCGTCTTTTTCTGTCTGACTTATTTCAGTTAGCATAATATCCCCTACATCCATCCATGTTGTTGCAAATGGCAAGATTTCATTTTTTTTTTTATGGCTGAGTAATATTTCACTGTGTATACATACCACATTTTCTTTATCCATTCATCTATCAGAAGACACTTAGGTTGTTTCCATAACTTGGCTATTTTAAATAATGCTGCAATAAACATAGGAGTGCATATATATTTTTGCATTAGTGTTTTTGTTTTCTTCAGGCAAGTCCTCAGAAGTAGAATTACTGGATCATATGGTATTTCTGTTTTATTTTTTTGAGGAACCTCCATACTGTTTTCCATAGTGGCTGTAATAGTTTGCATTCCTACCAATAGTGCATGAGAGTTTCCTTTTCTCTACATTTTCGCCAATACTTGTTTCTTATCTTTTTGATACAAGCCTTTCTGACTAGTGTGAGGTAATATCTCATTGTGGTTTCGATTTGCATTTCCCTGATGGTTAGTGATGTTGAACATCTTTTCATGTGTCTATTGGCCATCTGTATGTCTTCTTTGAAAAAATATTTATTCAAGTCCTCTGCCCATTTTTTAATGGGAATGTTTGGGTTTTCTGGTGTTGAGTTGTACGAGTTCTTTATATATTTTGGATATTAACCCCTCTTGGATATATCATTTACAAATACCTTCTCCCATTCAGTAGGTTGCCTTTTCATTTTGTTGATGGTTTCCTTCACT
Organism: Ursus maritimus; assembly: GCF_017311325.1. NCBI lineage: Eukaryota > Metazoa > Chordata > Mammalia > Carnivora > Ursidae > Ursus > Ursus maritimus. Next base: position 52,095,670 of record NW_024426885.1, read on the forward strand.
GTGCAAAAGCTTTTTAGTTTGATACAGTCACAACTGTTTATTTTTGCTTTTGTTTCTGTTGCCTGAGGAGAGAACCAGAAAAATATTGCTAAGGCCAATCTCTAAGAGTTCGCTGCCTGTTTTCGTTGAGTTTTATGGTTTCAGGTCTTACTTTTAGGTCTTTAATCCATTTTGAGTTTATTTTTGTGTATGGTTTAAGAAAGAGGTCCAGTTTCTTTTTTTTTTTTTTTTTTTGCGTGTAGCTATCCAGTTTTCCCAACATCATTTATTGAAGAGACAGTCTTCTCTATTATGTATTCTTGTCTCCTTTGTTATAGATTAATTGACAGTATAAGCATGGGTTTATTTCTGGGCTTTCTGTGCTGTTTCATTGGTCTCTATGTCTTTTTTGTGCCAGTACCATACTGTTTGATTGGCATAGCCTTGAAGTATATTGGCCATTTGCTTATCTTCTTTGAAGAAACGTTCATTTAAATCTTGTGTTCATTTTTAAAGTGGTTTTCTTTTTATCACTGTGTTGTAAGAGTTCCTTGTATATTCTAGATGTCAGTTCTTTATGAGATATATCATTTGTAAATATTTTCTCCTGTTCTTTGAGTTGTCTTTTCACTTTCTTGATGGTGTCCTTTGAAGCACAAGAGTTTTAAATTTTGATGAATTCCTGTTTATTTTTTTGTTGTTGCTTGTGTTTTGGGGGTCATGTTTAAGAAACTGTTGTCTAATCCAAACTAATGATTTTCATCTGTGATATCTTCTAAGACTTTTATAGTTTTAGCTTTTATATTTAGGACTTTGATCGTTTTCGTTTGTTTGTTTTAGTTTTTGAGGAAGAGAGAGACGGGGGCGGGGGGGGGGGGAGGGGCAGATGAGAGGGAGAGAGAGAATCCCAAGCAGGCTCCACACCCAGTGCAGAGCCTGATACAGGGCTCAATTTCACAACCCTGAGATCCTGACCTGAGCTAATCTGAAATCAAGAGTCAGATACTTAACTGACTGAGTCACCAAGGTGCTCTGCGTTTTGATCCATTTTGAGTTAATTTTTGTATATTGTGTATAGTGGGGGTCCAGCTTTATTCTTTTGCATGTGAATATTCAGTTGTCCCAGCACCATTTGTTGAAAAGACTGTTCTTTCCCACACTGAATTATTTTGGTTCCTTGTCAAAAATCAATTGACCTTAAATGTGAGGTTTTTATTTCTGGACTCTTAGTTCTGTTCCATTGATCTAAAATGACTACTTCATACTTTTTCTAACTTATGACTAGAATGCCTTATCTGCCCTTTCCACCTGACAAACTCCTATTGCATGATTCCTCTACCAGAAGCCTTTCTTTCCCCTGCAGGTCTTTTGTATAACTCTGCATATTTACAGCATAGGGCTCGTCACTTTACTGCGGTATGTATGTGCATATATATATATTTATATATATCTCCTTTAGTAGTTGGTAGACTTCCAGAGGGTAGAGACTGGACCTTTTATATCTGATTCCCCGAGCTTTAGCACAGTGCCTGGCATGTGGTGTGCTATTAATATATTTATAGGAGGAATAATAGGAGCAGTATTGAATTTTGTTTTGGATGTGTTCATTTCTAGGTATCATTAGGACATCCAGGGGCTGATATTTAATAGAGATTTTTATTTATTAATTGAAACTTGCTTATACCTTTCTTTTTAAAATTACTCATTTGTCAAATATTTATTGGATGCCTGTTGTGTACCGATCGCTGTACTAGACTCTGAGGTATAATAGTAAACAAAACTTCACCCTGCATTTATGAAGCTTTCATTCTAATAGGAGAAATAGACAATATAAAATAGTTTAAGATGGTTGGCAGTAAAACCATCAGGGAAATCAGAGACTGAAGGAGAGGTCAAGACTGATGATAGAGACCTTGGAATCATCTTCACGAAGGTGATACTTGAAACGGTATAGTTATAGATGGAATCACCAAGAGATTGAGCATATAAAACCACCAAGAGATTGTGCAGAGAGAGCCTTGAGAATATCTAAATTTAGGGGGGAAATAGTCTGAAATGTAGGAAAACCAAAAGAATAGAACCCTGCAATCTAAGGGAAAAGAGAAGGGAGAAATACGTAGAATGGTAAAGGAGTAAGCCTAAGGAAGAACCATGGGTTCAGGTTGTTAGTCATTCGTAATCTTAAGAATTAAGTTTTACGGGACCTGCTAGAGTCAGTTTTTTAAAAATTGAACCCTGGGGGCTTCTGGGTGGCTTAGTTAGTTAAGCATCTGACTCTTGATTTCAGCTAGGTCATGATCCCAGGGTTGTGAGATCTGAGCCCCATATCGGCTCCACGCCAAGAGTGGAGCCTGCTTAGGATTCTCTCTCTCCTCCTCCCTCTCTCCCTCCCCACTCACGCTCTCTCTCTTAAAAAAAAAAATTCTGGGACTTTTTTGAAACAGTGAAATTGTGCTGTGAGTTTTTTCTTACTGTCTAAGGAAACACAGTATCCATAAATGAAGAATTTAAATATATACATTTAGATGTTATTCATCTCTGGGGGACTTTTTTTTTTTTTTTCCCTGAGAGACCTGAAAACTTATTCTTTACAGAATTTCTCTCAGACTTGTAATCCACTGAATTTCTTTCATTTTGAAAACCTTGTGTTTGTTTGTTTTTTAAGATTTTATTTATTTGAGAGAGAGAGAGCATGTGCAAACAGAGGGAAGGGCAGAGAGGGAGGGAGAGGAAGAGAGAAAGAATCCCAAGTGGACTCCATGCTGTGCTCGGAGCCCAACTCAAGGCTCAGTCTCAAGACCTGAGGTCATGACCTGAGCCGAAACAGAGTTGGACGCTTAACCGACTTGAGTCACCCAGGGGCCCCAAACCTTGGTATTTTTTAGTTTCTTCATTCTTGCTATCAGAATGTATATCTTCGTGGGTTAAAAATCATTTGACCGTTATATGAACAATTGGTGTGTATACATATAGACAGTTGAATTTGGTCCGCTAACATGTAAATGTTCTTTTTTCTTTTTTCATTTTTGAATAGTGACAGAAATGTTGGTAAATGTTCTGAGTATTTGCTCTGATGATGAACTGATGACTGAAGGTGAAGACCAGTTTGATGGTATGATTATTCATTTTACTATTTTTTATTGTGAAATGGTATCTTTTAATTGCCCAGCTTCAATACATATTCTTTCGCAAAATGTAGTCATTGTTCTCAAATGGCTATGCCATTTGATAAGGGTCAAGACACTTTTTCAGAATCTGCTTATTTTAAGATATTTTTTAGCAATTTTGCTTTTTTTCTATTGGTATGGGGAAGATGGATTTTGGGAAAAGGGAAATTTGGAAGAACAGATGGAAAGGAAAATTGAAAATACTAAAGAATGTGGTTCTTCATGAATATGGACACTGCTTAAAGGGAGGATAAAAATGCTTTTTGTTTCATTGGTACAGCCTTCTAGGTGCATCAGAAACATACTTGAACCCCCAATGTTGTTGTCACTGTTTTTTCCCAAAAACTAAAGTATGCTGTTCCCAACTTATAAGTGGTTGTGTTCTAAGAGACCCCTTACTGTTTTAGTTTGGTTTTCAGAAGCATCTTTTCCGTAGAAACAAGGTTAGATATGGCTGTTTGTTCTTATGTAAGCCAACCAGCCTATGTACTGATGTGCATTTATAGTGTAATTTAATACCATAAAAACAAAACTCCTTTTATTTTTATGTCTTGAAGTTTTTATTAAAACTTTTTAAATTTAAATATTTTTAAAAATTTAAGTCACTGAGAAACAAAAATGTAAACAACTTAAAACTGAGAACTTCGTTGCAGCATTCTTTTCATAGTTGTAATCAGTATATAATTGTTTCCATATATTAAACATGGTCTGTATATTGGTACAACTTAATAGCTATGTATTTCTAAGTATATTAATATACCAGTATTTTCATAGTTACTCTCATGTTGTTTGGCATTTGGGTTGCTTTCAGTTATCCTTATCATGAAGAGCATGCAATACATATGTTTGTACAATAGTTTTTTCCTTGGGATAAATTTCTTGAAGAGAATTACAGAGTTAAATATATGTTTTAGCTTCGTTATTTTAGCTATGAACTGCCAGATTACTTCGCAGAAGAATTGGACCAATGTGAAGTACTTTTAGCGATGAATCCATTGACCTCTTTCTCCACAGGCCCACCTCATTGGGTTTTGGTCATTTTTACTTATTTTGCTTGTTGGCTACAAATTAGTGAATTACGCTTGGTTTAATTTACATTTCTTTGATTTTCTAATGATTTTTTATTTAAAAAAATTACTATTTTTTAAAGTGTATAAACTGTATATCTCATTTGACTACTTTTTAAGTACAGTCCGAGTAAAAACTACTTAGCAATTTCTCTGCTTACAAACAGGTTTAATTCTTAAACATTGTTGTAAACCCATTTGTTAAAAGTACAAAGTGGCCATGTAGAAGTGTCTGCTATTGCCATCTGTTGGTGGCAAGCAGAGATGTGCTTTTACTCTGGCTCATAGTTTTGTTAACCGAAATAAATGATATCCGTTTGTTTTTGGTTTGGATAATAGGCTTTAATGAGTAATATTTATTTTTTATTTTAATTCTCCTTTTGTTTGTGTAGAAGTTTTAACTCTACCATATTTCATTATATTTGTCTTTTACATAAAATTTTTAAGTAGTTACAATTAAATATTTTTTCCCTATTCTGCCACCTTTTCCCTTTTCTCTTGTTAAACTAGGTCTGGGTTCAGATTCTAGTTTCTTATAGTGGCTGTATGACCTCAGGCAAATTACTTAGTTTCTCTGAGTCTCAGTTTTTTTATCTTCAAAATGAAGATAATAGTATCTATTTCATAATCTTACAGGTATTGATATAATGACTGAAATAATTTTGGTTCATAGTTCACTAATTTCTTCAGATAACGTTTTCTATTGTATGTCAAATTCTGTGAAATATCAAGTAGCAGTTTTAATTGGTATCTCATTAAATCCATATCTGCATCTAGGAAGTTTTAATACTTAGTTTTCTAAACTAAGATCAGGATCTCTTGCTCTATATAATTAGTTAATTTACAATAATTACTGCATTTAATATATTTAATGTACAGTTATTCCATTTAAAATCACATAGTTTTTCCTCTGAAAAAATCTGTTATTATCAACGTAAATTAATACTGTAGTATTTTATATCCTTATATTATTACAACTGGTATCTCTTAACATATTTTCTGTGTATAAGGTATATATTATATATTTGTGGGTTTATCTTATGACAACTTGGATCAGCAGAATTATTTCCTATGATAATTTTTATTTTGTTTTCCTTAACTTTTAAAAATGTCATTTGCATAAGGCTGATATTGTTATTTTTCTACATTTTACCTTTATTTCTTTTTCTTTTTAACAAATTTGTATCAATATTCATAGTGTTTTTTTAAAATAGTATTTTAAATAGGATTGGTGATAGGTAATGCTTTAGTTCTCTTATAAAAAAAATTTTCCTTGTTAAGTCTATTACAGTTGGTTTAGTACTTATGACTTATATGAGGAGAGACACTGAATCATTTTGGGGATTCAACCAGGAATATGTGTAAAATTTATTATATTCCAAATGAGATTTTATGTATCTAATCAACATTTTCCTCTCCACGATAAATTATGTTTATTTATCCACTTGTTATATCATTCTTGCACTCCAGAGAATTAAGTTCTATCATTAAAGAGGTGGTGTAGTTTAGTGAAAAGGATCAGTGGTCTAGGTATCTTTGCGTTATCATTATGCTAGCTGTGTAATCTTGGGGAAGTTACTTAACTTCCCAGGATCTTCTCATCCATGGATTGAAGGATAGAAAGGAAATAATTTTAAAAATTGGTAAGTTGTCATTTATGACAGTTTTATATGTGAAAATACACTGAGTTCCAGCTTTGAATACTAGAAATAGATCTCCTTTCACTGCCAGCATAGCAGGTGTAATTACTCCTCATTTCTTCACCCTTCCATACCAAGTGTTAGGAGTAGAGACTCCAAGAAAATTTTAAGAATATGAATCTGGGAGTTTGTATGGAGGAATGAGAATTGTTTGGGGGAGACCACTGAAGAATGGAGGAAATGGGAGGAGATTAGGATAGATACTAAGATGGGATAGGGAAAAGAGCTGCTGGAACTGGTTTATTTCCCTTCCTTAGTCACATTCCCATACTTCTTTCCCTTAACTCTGTACATCTTTTCTCCTTTCCTTTCACCATGATAGTATGCCTTTCGTCCTCTCCTTCCCCTTTTCCTATTCAGCAGTGGAACCATCCGATGAGCTGGGCATGGGGAGAAAGCTGACTTAGGAAGAAAACTTGGTGGCATGGGGATTGCTGTGGAGGCAAAATAAGAGTTTAGCTTCTCTGCGGGGAAAGGGAGAGAGCAGGAATGGAGATATCCCAGTGGCAGGAAGGAAAGAATAGTTTTTGCATATTTAAGGCTGTGATAAGGAATAAGACTCTCTTCTTAAGTGATGATCTTTGGTATTCTTCATTGTTTAATATATATGTGGATTTATTTTTAAAGGCAAAAATTTGCATAAACATTGCATGTATAAGTGCACATAGCATTCCTTTTGGAGGTATTATTTAATCATTAAACAGAATTTCTGAACACTGATTCTGTGATATTTAGAATGCATACTATTTCTTTCAGATATTTATCTTTTGTCTTGAGTTTGGTAAAGGAAATACATAATCCACATGTGTAACAGTTTTACTAAACAAAAACTTTGCATTTCCTGTAATGGAATCATGTATCTCTGCATTAGAATGGAAGATACGGAAAGCTCAAATGAAACATTTCTGCTGCCTACTCTTAGAGCTGTTACTTGCTTTGAAACAATCTGTTGCTATTTCTGCAAAAGATGTCCCTCAAGCTCCCAGACTGGATTGGGAACAGAAAGCACATACTGTTGATCCTGAGTATGTGCAAAAGTTCTACAATTCAGATTCAAGAAATTATGTGTTCTTGTTATTATGGAGTGTGGGAGGCTTAGCCTTTCCGTTATTCGAAGTGGGTAAGATTGTCCACTGAGGTAGTTTATAAAGTTACCTACATTTCTCTATATATACTATAGATTTTGCAGATCTTGGTGTCCTTAAAGAACCACATGAGCTTGTATATCATTTGTGTCATTACCCTTCACTTAACATACTCCCATGGGTGACACATTTCCTCAGGGGTATCAATATAAATGTGCGATTGTTGTTTGCACAGTCTTTTATCAGTCTTATGTGTTTTCACGTGTTTTTTTTCTGTCCCTAATTTGTCTACTTTCATCAAATATTATAGTCATTCTGTCCATAATTTCTTCTGAACACATATCTTTTAAAAAATCTTTCCTTTAGAGTTCTACCCAGTGGCATCCCTCTTTTATTCACCAGATCCTACAGTACTACATTTTTCAAATTCAAATATGAGGGCCTTCATTTTTCTCCCTTTCTTTCTACATTCATTCTTCAATACCACTGCCAAGTTAAATCTCTATCTTTTTATTTGTCTCAACCACCTTTTCTCCATCATTCACTTCCTTTTTTCTGGACTCTCCATCTGAAGAACGGCTCATATATGGCAATAAAAAAGGTACAGACCAGACAGAGTAACATTGTTTTGAAATATGACTTCATAAGTTATCCTCATGTCCATGTAAGTTAGCACATTTATTGAGTGCTATTCATGCAGAGTCCTTTTGGGCCTTGTGCAAATTTAGTGTAAGTGCTATCTGAGAATTTGATGTTTTTAGAAGTCATATTCCAAGATATCTGTCTTTCTGTGCATGGAAATATTTTTCCCTCTTTTTCATTCCTCTTGTTTTAAAATTTCATTCTTTTGCTTATTTGTAATGTTTTGTACTTTTCCCTGCATGATTAGGGGTGTTTGATTGTCTGTCTTATTCCCCAGAGTAATTTTACTGTGGACATTTACTTTAATATTATGCATGATGTGTTTGTAGACTGATTTAAAATCCTGATTTGTATAGTGTTTTTATATTCCATTGATTTTTTTAAAATTGGAAATCAGTATAGTTTACATATTATTCAGTTTTACAGATTTATAAATTAAGGCTGAAAACATGAATGTACCTCATTGCAGCCATCCTCTCCCATCCCCATACTCCTCTCCCCCAGTCTAGCTTTAAAATTCTGTCAGTTTTAAAACAATGTTTATGTTAATTCATTCAAAGAAATCAGACCTTATGTCCTTGGACAAAACAGTTAATAAACTTAGTTTGTCTCTAAAATGAGGAGATTAAACTTTGCAATATTCCTAATGTCTCTCCATATTCTAATGTTCTATGATTCTGAGACTTTTAGTAATTTTTTTGGCATCTTAAAAATAGCTGTGTAGTACCATAGTACCTACGCACTTTTGAACTTGGCAAAAGCTGTAGCTTCAGTGCTCATAATCGTACCCTTTAGAGCATCATAAACGTGGCCATGGAGCCTATTTTCTCTAAAGTATGTCTTTTGTTTTCATCTTTGAAATTGGATTTCTTTTCTGTTTCCATGCAGTAAGGTCCAGTCATTATCTTAGTTTTAATTATATGGTATTTGTGGGCTGCTTGAATTTTAAATGAGATGCTGCTCTAGCCCAGAAGACTTGCGGTTTCAGACCTCTGTATATCCACGGCCCCTTTTAGTCTAGTCTCTTTAGCCTTTCCTTAACTTTCTCCTCAACTGTGGTGCTTCTATATGTGTTTTCATCATGCTGAAGCACAGCTCTAAGGAGCCACACTCTTGAGTCCAGAGTGATTCTAGTTGCTATATATGAGATAACAGGACTGAGATTGTTGTTGTTCTTTCTGGCGGCCAAGGGAAGGAAGATACAACTTTCGAGTTTTTCTTCAGCTGAAGATCAAGTTATTTTGATATATTCTCTTCTGTATCAGTGATAGTACAGCTAACCCTTTAGAGAGGAAACATGAGTGATCCTTTAGCTGTGTTTTTTAGGGAATCTTTTCTCATTGTTCACTGTCCTTGTGTCATACTCACCTAGGGATGTAAGAGCTTGTATATATTTGCATGACCTTGAGGACATTTAGTCCATGAGGTTAAGATATGCATTATTGTCGATATGCTGGTATGGTCCTCAGTTCAGCGTCGTCTGCAAAGTAGTTATTTCATACCATTGTTTTCAAACCCACTTAGAAGAAGGAACTTACTCTGTGGTAGTAAGATAGGATATTTCCAGCCTGCATGTCAGAGGCTTTTATAATAGTAAAACAGAAGCCTATACAGAGTTATTACCAATTCTTTGTCTGTTAGTCTGCATGCATAGGCCCTCATGAGAATTAAACAAAAACTAGGATTGTTAGCATTTTTTTTTTTTTTGTCCTCTGGTTTATGTATAAGTTGGGTTCTAGTTTCTTTCCCATTGCTGTTTTAATGATTAGCAGTAGTGTGAGAGTCATAATGTTTGTGGATTACTTTTCATTTGTATCTGTATCAGATCCCAGTATTAGACCAGTGCTGAGCTAAACCTTGAAGGAATGAGAGGCTTTCTGGCATGAGTTCACCTAGTCTCCTCCATGTGAGCTGGTGGCAGAGGGTTTGGTGTTGGTTAAGATGAGCGTGGTATAGGTTAATAGAATGGTACAAGTGTGGATGCCCTAAACTTGAGTCTTTTTTTCTATTTATTCCATTGAAAGTAGGTTCAGCTGCAGCCCGGAAAGAAATCATAAGAAACAAAATTCGAGCAATTGGCAAGATGGCACGGGTCTTCTCTGTTCTCAGGTAATGATATATTTTCCTGATTATTTGCTTTACAGAAATTCTTTTATTGTACTTTGCTGTAAGCAGTGTCCTGTTTGACACCTAAAAGCAATTTAGTAGCATTCTTCCTATAAAGAAGTTAGTTGTACATTTACATATTGAAGAAGGGAATACAAGTCCCTTTGAAACTAGGGTTTTTGACCCTTGCGATTATTACTGCTCACTTTGAATATGTGTTACCCTTCTGTGATGAAAGTACTAGTTCTACATCTTGAAAATTAGAGCAGGATAAGAAGGAAAGGGTACCTTTTAGAGTATTCCTGATGAACTTGCTCATCCATATAGGAAGTTCCTTTTGTTGGAGTCACAGATTATCTCTTCTTAGGGTTAATTCAGGAAGACTAGGTTTAAAGGTGCATGTAAATGGGTCAGTCCTTAAAAATTTGTTTGCAAAACTGGTTATATCAGACATTTGAACTTTACAGCATAGAAAATACCATATTTTCTCAATTGTATGATTCTCATTGATGATAAATCTCATCATATATTTAATAAAGCTTTTCAGGAAAAAATATATGCCTCAGTTGTAAGGCATACCCTCTGATCTGAAACATTTTCAAAATATGGAAGAATGTCTTATCTTGGAATTGAGAAATGTTATAAATTATATACATGGCCTACCTCTGGGCCCCATCTCCTCCTTTAAACTAAGTACTTGTTGGAAGTCTCTCATGTTTGTTATATCTCTTTGCTATAGGGAGGAGAGTGAAAGCGTGCTGACACTCAAGGGCCTGACTCCCACAGGGATGTTGCCTAGTGGAGTGTTGGCTGGAGGACGGCAGACCCTGCAAAGTGGTAATGATGTTATGCAACTTGCTGTGCCTCAGATGGACTGGGGCACACCTCACTCTTTTGCTAACAATACACATAATGCATGCAGGGAATTCCTTCTGCTTTTTAGTTCCTGTCTCAGCAGCTGACACAGGCAGAATACTATATGATAGGTAGTATCTGGTTAATAACCTGACCAAGGCAGAAAATTCATAGAATGGGTAGTCCTTTCAATCGAAAATAATGGTCAGTCTCAGCTTTCAATGAAATGATATGGGAGCAGCTCATATCATAATGTCTTAAATATTTATTTTTTTGTCTAATGCACCCTTTTCTTTTAAAAGTCCCAGTTTCAGAATGTGACTCAAGGATATCCATATTACTAAAATGGAAATGTAATTCCAAGTTTCTTATTTTTTATTTTTTTAATTTGTGTAATTGTATTAGACTATGCTTATATTTTCAGATACTTAATTTTAGAATTAACAATCTGCTTGGGCCCCAAAACATTACTTATGCACTTCACTTGCCAAAAGATTTGTGCAAGGTTTTGTACTCTGGTAAATGATGCCAAAGTTTGTTTTCTGTGGTGTTTGTCAAATGTTCTATGTATAATTGACTGTCTGTAACATGCTGTTTTCTTCCTCTGCAGATGTAGCTGCTTTCCTAAATCTGTCTGTCTTTCTTTAGGTTAGCTGTATGTCTGTAAAAGTATGTTAAATTAAATTACTCTATCAGACGCTTGTCTGTCTTTTGATGTAGAAGCAACTTTGTAGCACCTTGTTTTGAGGTTTGCTGCATTTGTTGCTGTACTTTGTGCATTCTGAACATGAATGTAACATTAGATATTAAGTCATTGTTATAAGGGGTTGAATTTAAATCCTGTAAGTCAAAATTGAAAGGGTGTTATTAAGTGTGCCTTTATTTTGCATGAAAATAAAAAGAATTATACGTAAAGCATTCCTGTAATCTGGCTCATTGAATATTTTATATTAAAAAAACCTTACTTTTTTGGCGTAAATATTTGTGTAAATACTGGGTTAACTTTTTGAAAGCCCATTACAGATTAAATAGAAGAGAATGATGTGAATGTTTTAGAGTATACACAATAACTCAAAGTCTAGATTTCTTTCCCTTGTGGCTGGAAAGCAAAAAATGTGATATGGAATAGCTTTAATTTATATGTTTTATTGTAGCCACTTTTGACAGCCCTCCAAGGGTCACTGCTCTGTTAAACAGCAGCAACAGATCTGATGTTTTCCTTAGTCATGGCTAACTTTCTTCCTGGTGTTGTAATTAGTGAGTTTTTTAAAGCAAAAAATAAATAATTTAAATTTTTGAATAAATTTAAAGTAGATTGACTTTTCACAGTCTCATTTCACTTAGTCTCATAATAAATGCCTAAATAAATAAGCAAATTTTTCCTGTAGACAAATAATTTCTACTTGTAGCCTGTACATGTTCTATTTTATATGTTAGTGTGTTGTCTGCTACCACCACTGGTATATGTGAGAAGAAGAGCTATGTTTTAAAATGATAGTTTCGAATTTTCACTCTAAATGAAGTGTCCTTTTTTTTTATTAAAAGAAAAACTGCTTTGATTTTCTTTATATTCCTTGCTCCCCATTTTTCTTATTATCAACACTAGCAAAATGAGCTAAAAAGAATTTTGCTAAAACAAAGATCTTAAACATTCAATAAAACTAGCAAAAGTAAGTGTTAATAGAAAAGGATGAACTTTAGTAGTTTGAAAAATGTTATACCCTTTCTCTTTTTTGTTCATAAAAGAAAAGGAAAACTGAAAGGCCTCATACTTTAATAAATCTCCACTACAGTCACATCTCCATTATCCTTGGATATATTATTACTTTTACATTGTATCTACAGCAAACCTTTCTTTCAGATTTCACAATTAGTACCTGCTAATTACATGCTTTGTTGGCAGCTCAGCATTTCTACTCATTCTTAATTTGCATGCCGCCTGAAGCTCAGTCTTCCAACTTAGAACTCACCCCCAACTGCAGTGAAGGTTTGAAAGATAGCTTTACTGAAGGGACTGTATTCCCAGCATAGAGACAGTGCTGAGTTCAAGGGGTCTCATTTGGGAAACTAGATAGCTCCCTAGTTGTGCCGGTGATGGCTCTTGATAGTGTGGAGCAATTTTCCTAGCATAATAAGATAAACCTATTTTGATAGCCCATAACAAAACTCATACAGAAGCTGCATCTGTGTGATTTAATTTTTTTTCTAATATTTTACTTTAGTAGACATGTTCCCTGATGTGAGTAACTAAGAGTTAAGTATTGCAAAAAGAAGGTTTTAAAATTCTAGTACCTTAGTCCTTTTGTCAGAAAATAAATCCGATTGCCTTCTCAAAAACCTTAAAGTTAATTTATATTTCTTGAGTGTTTTCACAAACACAACCCTTTTGGAGTAGGAATTGATATATTTTATGTGCATTTTCTTCATGGAAATTTGTTTGGGAGCTAGCCCTATAATGCTACCTTCACCAGGACATATATGGGAAAATATGTGGCCATTTCTTTTAGTAATGCCAAATTCTTCTTCATTATTTATCCTGTGTAGTTATTGAGGAACACAGTTTGTGACAGCACTATACACAAACTTACTAAGGCCATGTCGGGATGCCCTATAAAACTGAAAACAAGTAGAGGAAAAACAGTGCCTTTTCAGACAGAACTTTATAATTATCAAATCTCTTTCCAGTTTAATGTTTAAGCTTCAAATGACCTTTTTTTCAGTTCTAAACATTCAAGCTTGACACGGAATGCAATTTTGAGTGTGATATGTATTTTGTATACTGAAAAGGATGAGGAGCATTTAGAAGCTTCTAGAAAGAGCAGAGAATATAATTTGACCTAGAACATGCTTTTACATATAAAATTAAAACCCATAGGATGATTTCAGAAGTATGTTGTTACATTTCATAATTTGAAAAATTTATTAATAGACTTTTAAACTGATTCACTTAGATACTAATTCTTACAGTGATATCAGGTTTTATTTTTAATTTATTACCATATATAAGTTATGAAATATTTCATATAAAATCACTTCTGTTACCATAAGCTCTTTAAAACATATTCTGATAGGCATTTATTTTTTTTTCATTCAATGTCTAAATTATAAAGAAAATAGTCCATATTTTGAAGAATAGAAGTTGTAGGGCTGATCAAGTAGAGGTGGGTCATTTATCCCAGTTTTCTGTCTGGGAAGATACAAAGAGTATATTCCAGGTGTACAGAGCTAGATTTTTTTTAAATGGTGATTTGTACAGTGGGTTTACAATAAGTATGTCTGCTTGGATTTGTAATATAGCTTAACAGTTAAGGAGAATTAATTTTTTTTATTCAGTGTTCATCCTACTTCTTTTGGGTCCCCAACTCACTATCTGGTTAAGATAAACAAATTTCTAATTTAGTCTACTTTAATTCCTTAGATTAATCAGTTTTCTTTCACATTAATAACTGCTTTGGACAAAATTTATTATTTCTAAATCTGATTGGCCTTGTAGAAGAAGCAAAATAGAAAGGATGGGGCATTATTGTTATAAATATTCTGAGTGTGTGCACTTTGGGTAAAGTGGAGAATTTGCAGTATTGTCAGGCAATATTGTCCTCTGTAGTCTTTGATCCTTGTCTTCAATGTGAGTGCTTTATACAGTTTGAACCCAGAAATGAGCCAAAAGAATGTTTGACTACAAAACGTATGACTGAATAATGTTGTGATTTTTTAAATGGGCCAGAGACAAGCTATACTAAGAATGCATTTCTCAACTTTAAGACCTATGTATATGTCCGTATCATAGAGTAATTAGGATTTATTGCCTGTAAGACCTCATTTCTATCTTGATTCCTCTCTAGTTGGTAGATGGGCTTGAAAAGATGTACGTTGGCCTTTCTCTCTTCATTTGAGAATGCATGCTATTAGTACCTGAGGCAGATTTGAGTTCGTGATAAACTGAACATAACTAGCTTTTTTTTAAAGGCCGTAGATGTTAGTATCTTTAGATACTTGAGACACCAATGTTAGAATAGAAAAGAAGTTCCTAGTAGACAAGAGGAGTCCTTTTAGGTTATCCACAAACAACAGAGCTACAGAACTGTTTTAACTTGGAGTAATTCACCAAGTTTACTGCCCTTAAGTTTCATTGTAGCCATACTGACTTCTGCAGCTTTTGCTATGCGTTATGAATTAGAAGCAACAATAAAAGTATTACCCCTTCTATTTTATATCTTATGGAACAACTGATAATGAGTATTGTTTCAGCTAGATGGTGGGGGCGGGGGAAGAATCTTCTGTTTGTTCTTCTGCTACAATTCTGCCATCATAATTTCGCCATAGAGAATTTCCTTGTGATTGTGATGGATGTGATATAATAAACATGTTGAAAAATTCTAAGGCCATCAAAATACTGAATTCACAATAGGTAATTAATACTGGAGTGCATTTGCATGGGTGCTAAGGTGTCTGTGTTTATATTAGGTCCATGTGTTCTGTGCTCTGAGCGATGTTGTCATAGTGCTGTGTGTAAACTGTGCTGTGTCAGGAATTGGGGGATTGGAAGGGGCTCTCTAATATGGATACTATTTATGTTAAATTGTAAATAATGATGTAGTATGGGATACTGTGATATTTTACGTGATCATTGCCTTTTCTGCTGTACAATATGACCCTTCTCATCTCTCTCATTCATTTTGCATGCCTCTGCTCACTTCTGTACAGCCACAGTTGAGGCTATTGAGGCTGAAAAAGGTACGATCAGAGTCCTTGCGCTGGGCAGAGATCTGTGGTGTGTGGGTGGGCATCAGAGAATGTCCTGTGGGTGTGTTTTACTCCTAGTTTGCACAGCCCAAGATGAATCAGACTCACTGACTCATCAAGTTTAATAGTCACATTCCTCTTTTTTTTTTCTTTTCTTTCTTTCTTTCTTTCTTTTTTTTTTAATTACAAGGACTAATTTCCATAGTGACAATCTGGTTTTTCCCTTTTCTAGTATTGTGTACAACCAGCATTTACCGTTTCTGAATTCTTTAGAGAGCAGCATGTTATGCTGTATATTATAGCATTTGAAGTTGCAAAGAAAGATCTATTCTACATTTTGCATGATTCTATGCTATTCATATCATTTTTTCCCTAAGTGAAACCCCCTCTAGGTATAGGTTTGAGTTGGTTTTTACTCGTTTTCAGTAATTCACCTGCGAGTGCAGGAGCTGTCACTATGATTCTTATTTTATTTATTTATTTTTTTGCTGTTGGCCTAGCGTTTGCTGATATTATATTCATATATATCTTATGTTGGCTTGATATTACACATTGCTAAATGCTTTGCCGCCCCAACCGTTTATTTGGTTCACATGCACAGACTCTGAGTCCTAGGGATTGCACATATTAAAGCAACCAGATTATAACCAGTGGTACGGAAATCTTTTGTATGCACAGTTTAATAGTAGAAAAAGCATCATTCCAGATGAAGTGAATGAGAAATTATAACAATTGGAGGAGGATTGCCATTTATTTTGATTTGGGTTTCCAAAGAACATTCAGTGAATGGCCATTGAATTGAGGAAGACATTTCCTAAAATATGAAACTGAATACTTTTTTCTATCAGCCAAATACAGATTTAACTCCAGGAGGCATTTCCCACCTTTTTCGTTTCATTCTGGTGGTGATGGGGTGATGATACCTTGACCTCCAAGATAGTTCTGATCTGCTAAATTTTAACATTCTTTGCCTCTTTCTCCTCCCACGCTCTTGGTACAGATTTGTATGTCGAGGTTAACCTTGTTTAGCCTCCTCACTTGACCCTACTCTTGTTGCTGCCTTACTGTGATAGTCACTGGTGATTTTAGGGTCTGAGGTAGGAGATAATTGGTATAGTAGAAGTCAGACAGAGACCCTGAGACCGTTGCCTGTAGGTTAATTTTGGGGTCAGGGAAGGGTTATTTTTGTGTGTTCTTTTTTAAAGGCTATGCTAACACTTGTCATCTATGAAGCTATTGTGTTTATATTTAGGTTTAAACATTTCACATTTTAAGGGGAAGTCTGGAATGGGGATAGGATTCAGTTAAAGTAAGATTTAAATGTTGCTACATACAGCTAATTTCTTTCTTCTTGAAAATCATTAATTATGTTTTTGAAATCTCAGAAATGTTTTTCTATTACTGACTTATCAAATTTGCATTTTGTTAAGCAATACGAGGATTCTCTCCACCACATAGAATCTGCAGTTTTGAAGAGGCAAAGGGTTTGGATAGGATCAATGAGAGAATGCCACCCCGGAAAGATGCTGTACAGCAAGATGGTTTCAATTCTCTGAACACCGCACATGCCACTGAGAACCACGGGACTGGCAACCATAGTGCCCAGTGACCCACGGCTTCCCAGGGACTCTCACATCTCGGGCCCCAAATGGACAGATCACCCCCAGGATCTGGAGGGGTCGGCCAAGCTGACTGTAAATGTCACAGTCCCTCTGGAGAAACCATTGTGCTTTTGAGACCCCAGCCCCCTTCCTGGATGGAGGCTTGAGGGCCCTGGGACATGTTGTGATATCTGATAAGATTGGGTCATCGCTGCCAAGGTGGAGAGCAGTGAGCAAGGGGCTTGGGGCAATTTCCAGTGGAGGGCAACTACACCTCCATTTATGCTTGTGGTTCACACATTTAAGTTTACAAATGAGATTTCTTTTTCCCCTCAGTAGAATTAGATTTTGTTTTTTAACCATGACTTCAAATGCAATCCTAAGACTTTTTTCCCCCCATGAAATGTCTTTAAAGGATGAATTAGCATGGTCTTAAAATACATTTCTGAGGTTACTAAGCTGTATTTTGAATTATGGGCAAAATGCTGAGAAACCCAGTTGGCATTTATACAAAATGCTGACCTCAGGTCTATAGTTCTTAAATGTGGCTAATTCTGTAATATATAGTCTTGGTATTTTTCAATTATGAATGCATAACCTATTTCTAGGCAGACTCTTACTTGAACACAAATCCAAAAACTAATTTAGAATCTTTTTTGCCCAGATCTTTTGAAATTTACACCCCAGAGATTTAAGAAAACCTCTAAATTTCAAAATTATGAAGAATTACAGAATTACTCATTTAAGGTACTTTAAAAGAAGTTTGTACATTGTCAAAGTAAATTTTAATTCAAATCATGTCTGTAAAACTTGACGTATTTTGTGTATGCATGTTTTCATTTTGCAAATATTTAATATATAGACCTATGATGTACAGGTACGACATGTATAGGTTACCTAGATGTTATGAGAAATTTTAGTTTATTGTGAGTACTCAAGTTGCTTAAATAGCCACCAGGGTGATTTGCTGCTGGCTTTCTATCATTTTTATGTTTTTGATGCAAAGGAAATTTTAAAATGTTCTGGAAGTGTTTTTGATTAAGCAGTGCAGCATAGAAGCAATGGTTCTGTTCAATCATTCAGATGTTAGTGGAAGCATAAAAGTCAAGATTGCATGTTGAACCTTTTCTTTTGATAGTTACAGAACTGCTTGGTTAAACTAAATGGAACCATGTGCTAATTTTTCACAATTATTGACCTGTATTGATTGCCACTGTAGTTTGGTATTTCCCTTTACTTTGGTGGCCTGCTTCCCTCATGCCCTGGAATACAACTCAGAGCTCCAGGCAGCGGAACCATCTATTGTTTTGTTTGCCAGAAAGTGCACCCTGTACGGTCTCCTGTCTAAGTTGGAAATATTATGCATGTGCAGGACTATTCGAGTATTTTATAAACAGTAGCACACAATAAATTCCATGCATGGGCCGCTGCTCCTATCTCTGTGTTGGGTTTTATTTGGAAAATGTAGTCTGATTTGACCTCAGGCAAATCAGAAAATCCTGTTAATAGAACTGGGATATAACCTTCAGAGATTATCTTGTGGATAATTCATGGTAATTTGATAAATTAAATTCTTGCCTTCATAAATTTTGCTTTTTTTTTTTTTAACTTTGGTTACATTTGTCTTAAATGAGCATTAGTAACTGAAAACTAGAGTACTTTGGGTGCTGTTATAGGCCTCCTAAATTTATATTTAAAATCACTATTTCACTTAATTTTTAATTGAAAGAAAATGTTATTGCATAGAATTCTGTTATAGTAGTATTGGGAATTTATTGGGTGTTTTAACAATAAGAAAAAGGATATTCATGATACTGTATTTTCTTGCCATCATATTCCTTTCTTTGCCATAATCAAGTATGAAATTTTGCAAATTGAGGGAAATTCGAATATTGCTCAGCATTTTATAATATAACCATATAGTAACTTTAATTACAGTTTTCAACAATAATTATAATGATACACATTACAAAGCTTTAATTTAAATTGAACTGTATACACTTGCCTTATTCCAGGTAGCAAATAGAACTTAAATTGTTATTATAGCTTTTAGTTGCTGTATTATCAGCTTGCATACATAGGAGTCCATGAGCTACCCTTAAAGTTACTATGCACTGCATACCTTTAGATGTTCTTCTGGATGTTACTGTTTTATGAAAACTATGCATCTCTAAATTAAGAGCATAACTAGCATATCGTGTACCAGGAACTTCCGTAGCCCTTAGGTCCATCACTGGGTTTAGATAGTGTTTGTGGGAATCTTGGGTAAACATGAAACATCATTAGCAAACTAGAAGAATTATGGGTTGATGGTAAAGAATAAAAAGAAGAAAGTAAGAGAAAGGAACAGAATGCAGAAAAGTATTATACATTAAGAGTGGTAGAAAAATCACCCAGTGCCTCACAGACCACTTCCTAACTGTTGAATAAGAACCTCTTTTTAGTCTTTCTTCATAACTATGAACCATAGAAGTATTTTTTAAGGTTTCACAATGAACCATAGAAGCATTTTTAAGGCTTTTTTAAAAAGGTAACTTATGATGAAAGCAAACTGTGAAGAGTTCAGATCTTTCTAAATTGTAAATTTAAATGTCTACCAGAGCTAGTAGTTGTGATGGTAAAATATAAATAGGCAATATCAATTTTTCCTATATATTATATCACTTTATATTCAAAGATGACACTTCTGAGTTAGAAAAGCCCATCTGACTTCTTGTGCCTTCTGCAGTTCAGCCATTATTAACAGAACTCATACCCTTTAAAAGTTCTGCTAGTTAAATCTGAAATAGGTCTGAAACCTTTGCTTAAAATTAATTCTGTTTTACTCAGGATTTTTGTCTATTGCTGCTGATTTTCTTTTCTCCACAGCTATTCTGAATAATATGTAATGTTTTGTTGCATCCTTAACACAACTTTCACCTTCCCTGTGTGTAGTTGCTTTCTACAGTTTGGGGTTCCTTTAGAATCCATTCTCTGCATCTGTTCATAAGATTTTTGATTTGCCACATTCCAGGACCTCAAATTGACTGCAAGTTGTTCTGTTCCCTAGTTTGATGATGTTCACAGAGGCAGGTAAGTGACATAGCTAGGGCCAGATGTAAGCAGAAAGTCAGGTCTTGCAGTCAGTCATCTAGGACCACTGCCCTGATAATTTCTGGTAGACTCTGGAGCTTGATAAGTGAAAAGGAGCTAGGAATGTGTAATTAAATTCCTTGGATCAGCATTCATTATAGGAAGGACTAAGATGTTTGAATTGATACTTTTATATTTTCTGTTCCTAGAAATAGAGTGTGTTTTTAGCCAATAATATTTTGGTTTTGCTTACTTTATTTCTCTATTTATTCCTCTTTTGAAATAAATAAGTGGAGTGTGCCTGATGACATTCACTCAGAAATTACCTTGCTCTCCTTTCAGAGAAAGTGAATTTTACAAATTAATTTTGTTTCCCCTACAATTGATTTCCTTCTATACCATTAAATGACCATTTGTATTCTTTCTTGGGGATTATGTTTGAATTGTGTTTGAACAGTGTTTGTTATGCTAAAAGGGACTTTGGGCTTGGGTTAACTCATCCTGGGTCTAGACTGACATCCAGAACTCCAGGAGTTCTCTTGATCTGAGCTCGTGCCTGCCTTTCCAACCAAATAATGACTTCTGAACTATAATCCCAGGATTTTTTTTTTTTTTTCCCTCTGACTCTGTGGACTGAGTAGAAATGCTGCCTTAGTGAGAGAGGCTCAGGAAGCAATAGGTTTCATCTTAGCCTGCCTGGCCTTTGGTAAGTTTGGGAGTGTTGACAGAGTTCTGAGCCTTCTTGGCAGAGAAGGAAGGTCAGAAAGAGAGAAGTCCATGGGCAGGGGGCCAGGTCCCTCCATACCTCATTAGGGAGAATTCAGCGTTGTCTGTCTGGTTGGCAGGACACACCTAATCACAGAGACTCAGCATTTCAGCAGTTTGCAAAGGAAAGTGATATGAAGGGACAGCTGCAAGTCAGCCACAAGCTAGATATGACGAGATCAAGCATTCACTTCACTTGGAAGAAAGAGAGAAGGAAGGAAGCCGAGGGCTTAGCAGGGTAAGTTACTTTTCCATCAAACCAT
This sequence comes from Ursus maritimus, assembly GCF_017311325.1. NCBI lineage: Eukaryota > Metazoa > Chordata > Mammalia > Carnivora > Ursidae > Ursus > Ursus maritimus. The sequence continues at coordinate 52,116,715 of NW_024426885.1, forward strand.
CTGCTTGCTTAGTTTATAGTTGAGTAAAACATTTATCACCCCAGGGAGTGTTAATCACTGATTAAGCAGCTGAATGTGCTTAATAATAGCAATATTCCTAACGTAGTCCTACTTTTCTCTTTCTCTTTCCCAGCTCCTTTTGAGGATCCCCAATGACTAGCATCATTCCCCCCTTGCCCTACCTCCCCAAAGATATTTTGTGTTTGCTGGTGAATTAGAGAAAATTAATGGGCCTTCCTGGTCTGGAGATAGTGAGAAGGTAACTAGTTTGATGAAACTTGAGGCTTTTGGTGATGAAGGAGAAAGATGGGAGACCTGGTCTGGAAATAGGCTAATATTAGAGGGAATTTGGAAATGAAGATAAGAGTTTTTCTAGACTGTGCAGTCCATGTCTCTTCTTCTCTTTAGTCCTTGGTGTTGGTGTTCTCTCTTTTACATGCTGGGAATAAATTAGAGCCCAAGTCATTGGGGATGGCTAGAAAAAAGTTAAAGTGATTCCCTGCTGGGGGGGTCTGGGTGGCATCTGCCTTCAGCTCAGGTCCTGGGATTGAGCCCCACATCAGGCTCCCTGCTCAGTGGGGAGCCTGCTTCTCCCTCTCCCTCCACCTCCCCCTGCTCCTGCTCTCTCTATCTCTCTCACTCACTCTTTCTCTCCAAAATAAATAAATAAAAATTAAAAAAATAAAGTGATTCCCTGCTAGGTGAGGAAGACTGATCTCTGGAAAATTCTGTCCAACTTCTTTCTTATCCCCTCTGTTTTTTGCCTTAGTTTCTGTCAGTCCTGTCCCTCTCCTCAAACTTGGAGGATCCTGGGGCTCATTGCATGAAAGTTAGAACCAGGGAAGCTGGGTGTGGGCCTAGGGTACACAAAGTCAGACATTAGCCTCATGTAGATACAAACGCTTCTTACCTTTCTCCCAGAAATTTAGTTCATTAGTATCATGAGCCTGCTTTTAGACACAGGAAACGATCAGGGATTTCATTACCACTACTCCTCCCCAAACTGATCCCTTCACTTCCCAGCCAGTTCAACCAACCCCCAGAGAGCCAAGAGTTAATCTTCCTTTGCAGAAAGACCTCTTTGGAAAGGCAGATGAATTAGGCAGTACATTTCTGGTCTTAATTGGCTTCCATTGCAGCACAAAGGCTTTTAGTGGAACATCAGGAATATATATTTATTACTCCTGGGATCTGAGACTCTTGACTTGCCTCAAATCAGTTTTCTCTATACTTTTAAAGAAAGATGAATCCATTCTTTCAAGGTTCAAGAAGGTGTTCTCTTGCCCGAAGAGGCTGGGTAGATAGAGCAGAGGAATGCTTCTCAAGTTGCAGTGATTCTGGAAATTGGATGAGAATGTGTAGTGATTAAAAATGGAAGGAAGGGGTGCCTGGGTGTCTTAGTCAGTTGAGCATCCGACTCGATTTCAGCTCAGGTCATGATTTTAGGGTTATGAAATTGAGCCTCAAGTAGGAGTCTGCACTCAGCGTGGGGTCTGCTTAAAATTCTCTCCCTCTCCCTTTCCCCTCCCCTGCTGCTCTCAAAGGCACACTCTCTTAAAAATAGATAGGTAGATAGGATAGATAAGTGAAATGAAACAAAGTATATTTTTTTAAAAAGTGGAGGGAAGAGTCAGGTCAGTTGTTGGAAATGGGTTACTCAGGTGTGAAGGCATCCTTTAGTTAAGGGACATGACCCTTAAATCTTAAAATACTCTATCACCCTCAGGTCTATTTTCTTCAGGTACTCAGATGTAAAGGCATCCTTTAGTTAAGGGACATTGACCCTTAAATCTTAAAATACTCTATCACCCTCAGGTCTATTAGTGAGAATGTGGAAGATATGATATGCAGATGAGCTTAGCTATCTGTTCTGTGGACTCTGAAAACACCATTTATCTGTGGGATGAGGGGAGAGATTACAGGGGTGCAATGAAAGGATGAGAAACTACAAAGGAAAATACAAAATAGTTCCCTCATTAGCTAAGGACAGTAGTTTGCAAGAGCCATATTGTAAAATAATAGATTTTCTTAAGTTTTTTTTAATTCCAGTTAGTTAACATACAGTGTAATATTAGTTTCAGGTGTACAGATAATAGATTTTAGCTGGATGATTCTGGGAGGTCTTTGTTTGTTGTGCCAGCTACACCTCAGCTGAATAATGATTTTTGGAGTTTTTTTTCCCTAACAAATCTGGTTCAGAAGGATTAAATGTCAGACTATTTTTGTAACAAAACATGATCCCTGGTTTGAACTTTAATAGTTACCTTATTTACCATAAAACCAACCACTGTTAGCATTTTTATCCTCTGCCATTTCCCTGTTCCTGGAGGCAGTTAATCTGAGGGTTAATCATTTTTTAGCTTCTCTGGGATGCGTGGGTGGCTCAGTTGGTTAAGCGTCTGCCATCCCCCTAGGGTCATGATCTCTGGATCCTGGGACTGAGTCCTGCATTGGGCTCCTTGCTCAGCGGGAAGCCGGCTTCTCCCTCTGCCTGCCACTTCCCCTGCTTATGCATGTGCTCTCTCCCTCTCTCTCTTTCTTTCTCTGACAAATAAAATCTTCAAAAAAAAAAATAATTGTTTAGCTTCTCAGTCTCTACGGATGCCTTTTTTAATTTTTTAATTGAGATGAAATTCACATAACATAATCCTTTTAAAGTGAGCATGCTAAGTGAAATAAGTCAAGCAGAGAAAGACAATTATCATATGGTTTCACTCATTTATGGAACATAAGAAATAGGAAGATCAGTAGGAGAAGGAAGGGAAGAATGAAGGGGGGGGTAAACAGAAGGGGAAGGAACCATGAGAGACTGTGGACTCTGGGGAAACAAACTGAGGGTTTCAGAGGGGAGGGAGGTGGGGGATTGGGATAGGCCGGTGATGGGTATTAAGGAGGGCACATATTGCATGGAGCACCGGGTGTTATATGCAAACAATGAATCATGGAACATTACATCAAAAACTAAGGATATACTGTGTGGTGACTGACATGACATAATAAAAAATTATTTAAAAAAAAAAAAGCATGGTATGCACATTTACATTGTTATGCAACCACCACCTCTATCTAGTTCCAAAACATTTTCACCATCCCAAAAGAAAAACCCATAACCATTTAGCAGTTACTCCCCATACCTCTTCCACCCAGCCCCTGGCAACCGTGAATCTGCTTTCTGTCTCTGAATTTACCTTTTCTCAATATTTCTTATAAGTGAAATCATATAATGTATGATCTTTTGTGTCTGGCTTCTTTCAGTTAGCATAATGTTTTTGAAGTTCGCCCACATTGTAGCATATTATCAGTACTTCATTTCTTTTTATGGTGCCATATCTGAGAAATTGCCAAATCCATATTACGACACTTTTCCATATGTGTTCTAAGACTTTATAGTTTTATTTCTTACATTTAGGTCATACTTAATAATCAGACTCAAACCATTCTATGTCATTAATTCCTAGAGTATTCCCATCTATATTTCTATGCTCCTGCTCTTCTCTGTGCTTAGAATTCCTTTTTTCTGTCTCCATGTATTCAAAGTATTACCATCTTTAATGGGTCTACTCTGAATGTGACATGCTTTATATAGTCTTCCTACAGCTAACCAACTGAAGAGATTCTTTCCTTCTGATCTCTCGTAAGTGCTTTAGTTTCACTTATAGGATTTATATACTGCCTTATATTATAATTTACATTTGATCCCTCTATAAGGCATTTAGATATTAAGTATATTTTTCACATTTGTTTCCATTATAATATTTTATGAATGAATATGTTTAGCAACAAATATTTATTGAATGAATGGATGTTTTTATTTTTCCTAATATAGTTCCTTTTGTTTACTCATTCCTCATGGAAGGAATGGGAGAAGACAAGGCAGGGAAGGAGAATATCAGAGTTCCTCCTAGGTAGTGTGTGGGCACGGGATTAGTTCTACTTCAAAGCTCACCTCTTTAGGAAATTTTCCTCATAATTTATGTAACTTGCTTTGACTACATAAATCTTAATATTGCGGTGCTGATTTTGTATTGTATTTAATTTCTATTTCTGGGTTGACTGCTTAAAAATGTGATGATAGGTCTTCTAAAATGAGTGTTTTATTTCCCTAACTAGGTGAGATCGACTGATTTATCAATTAGTTGGTAGTTTTGGACAACCAAAATTTCTGTTGCTTTTTCCTCCCTTATTTTAAGTTGATTTTTTAAATGCATTAGTAATAGATTAATATATTCTTAGTATTCAAGAGTCAAACATTACAGATAAGTCTGCAGTTCCTTTTGATTAACCCAGTTCCTATCCCATTACTTCTTTCCTTCCTCAGAGTTTTTTTACTTTTTTTTTTTTAAGATTTTTATTTATTTATTTGACAGAGATAGAGACAGCCAGCGAGAGAGGGAACACAAGCAGGGGGAGTGGGAGAGGAAGAAGCAGGCTTCCAGCGGAGGAGCCTGATGTGGGGCTCGATCCCAGAACGCCAGGATCACGCCCTGAGCCGAAGGCAGACGCTTAATGACTGAGCCACCCAGGCGCCCCATCCTTCCTCAGAGCTAATCATTGTTATTGGTTTTATATGAGTCCTGCCAGACATTTTTCTATGCATTAACTTACATACATATTTACATTTCATATAGAACTTCATACGTAATACATATATGTATAATTATGTTGATATACAATTATTTCCCTCCTGTTTTTTATAACTGCCTATGGTGATCAATAATCAGTAGATCCTGAATAAATCTTACTGATACCTAAGTCTGAGAGACTGGAATGAGAATCGAAAGGTCAAACATATAAAAACACATTATACTTGTCTAGCTTGCAAAATTTCATTCCGTATCTGTTCTTCATATAGTCCCCAGGTATCAGTGGACAGCCATGGCTCCAAGATCCCGGCAACGAAGGCACAAGAAACCCCCCTCATCGGTGACTCCCATAGTTGTGACCCCACCCACAGTTGTGACCCCTGTGCCTCTGACCCTCTCAAAACCTGACCCTAGCATTGATGCACTTGGCTTCTTTTCCTTGGAGAATAATGTTCCTGGCCTATCCCAGCTAATTCTTCAAAAGCTAAACATGAAAAGCTATGAAGAATACAAGTGAGTGACTAGCTCTGTGGAAGAGTAATATATTATCTCTGGTAGAAGTGATTTCAGAAAGCAAGAAGGGAGTATAACTTGGGGATTATGGGGTATTTACAATGAGGGAGTTTCTCATCCTGACTTTTGTAAGTTTTATTACTATACAAGAAATATACTTTGCTCATGTGAGAAGTAGTGGGAGTAGATGGAAATATATAGGAGGCAAGGTATAGGTCATGAATGATTCTGGAGATACTCTTTTTCCTATTGCCACTTCTTCTCCATGCCATTTCTGCAGGTTGGTGCTAGATGGGGGTGATTCTGCATCAGGCTTTGGATTTCGATGCCCTCAAGAAATGTTCCAGAAGATGGAGGACACATTCCGGTTCTGTGCTTACTGTAGAGCTCTTCCTAGTGGCCTTTCAGACTCCAAGGCCCTACGGCGTTGCAAGAGGTGACTAGTTGGTGACTTACAAGAGAGTCATCCTGAAATGATCATATTCTAAGACTTCATTGCAGGAGGAAAGGTCTAAGAGTTCTCAGAATAACTTCAGGCCCACTCCTCATTTTGTGTGATCCAGGCCACAGAGGATTAGAAAAGGATTGGGCTCCTGCTTATTTTGGGTATTATGGGGAGGTCAGACTATGGTACAGTAGTCCCCCTTATGTGCAGTTTCACGTTCTATGGTTTCAGTTATGCGTGGTCAACCACAGTCTGGAAGCAGATGATCCTCCTCTGACTCTTGTCAAAAAGTTAATAGTAGCATAATGTTGTGTCACAGCACCTATGTCATTCACCTCACTTCATCTTATCATGTAGGCATTTTATCATCTTACGTCATCATAAGAAGAAGGGTGAGTACAGTACAATAAGATACTTTGAGAGAAAGATCACGTTCATATAACATTACAGTATATCATAGCTGTCTATGTTATTGTCATTAATCTTTTACTGTGCCTAATTTGTAAACTTTATCACAGGTATGTATGTGCAGGAAAAAACGTAGTATATAAAGGGTTTGGTACCATCCATGAGTTCAGGCATCCACTGGCAGTCTTGGAACATATTCCCAGTGGAGAAGGGGGGACTACTGTATAATCTTCTCCACCTCCTTCCTCTTGAGTATTCAAGGGGTAAGATCATATCTATTCTGGGGAGGTTGGGGTTGAGCCATACCTGTGATAAGAAGTTAGCTGCAAACTCCTGTTATTTATTTATTTTTTCTGTAAGGGATGTAAAAAGTGAGTTGTTCCAGTTACAGACTGAGGTGTTACTCTGACCCAAGAGAATAATTACATTCCTAGCCTCTCATTGCCTCCCCTGCCACATGTAATCTCCAAATTTGGTGCATCAGCTCTCATTCCTCTTCCTACCTTCCCTACCCAGTGATCTTTCTTCCTTGATGCAGGAAGTATCAATTCCCTTCCCTAGATAGCCCCCAATCACCTTTGAGGTATAGGAACATCTATTTCTGGGGCTCATCTTTCAGGTGCAGAAATGTCTATTACTGTGGTCCAGAGTGCCAGAGGTCAGACTGGCCAGAGCACAGAAAAGTTTGTCAAGAGCTGCGTCTGGTAGCTGTGGACCGTCTCATGGAATGGCTTCTAGTCACAGGTGAAGTGGTGGTGTTGGAGAACTCTGCCATAGTGGTCATAGTTGGTTACACTTGGAGAAAGATATGAAAGCATGTTGTTACGAGGAAAACATGAGAAACTGAGTGGGGCACTCCTGGTCACAAGTTGGAAGAGTAAATTTGGAAGGAATATTGGAGCCAGGAAAGGGTTAGGTCACTCTTATCCCTTCTTTTCTGCAGGTGCTTTTGTCCTGCCTTCAGGACCTTGGCCATGCCTGGCTGAAGTTGTACAGGGCTGGGATACCTGGTTTTCCATGCGGCGTTTACAGCTAGATGCTACACTGGATGTTGTGCTAGGTAGTCATGCCATGACCACCCTGTGGGCCAACATAGGACGGCCAAGGCCAGACCCAGATGTCCTGCAGGACTCTTTGAAGCGGCTGCTGACAGATGCCCTATCACGGCCCTTGACACTGGGCCTTGGGCTTCGGGCCTTGGGGATAGATGTTAGGAAGACTGGGGGAAGCACAGTGCATGTGGTTGGTGCTTCCCATGTGGAGACATTCCTCACTCGCCCTGGGGACTATGATGAGCTTGGCTACATGTTTCCTGGACACCTAGGCCTCCGTGTGATCATGGTGGGTATAGATGTATCTGCTGGCTTTACACAGAGCACCTCAACTTCCCCCCTGGAACCTGGCACAGTTCAGCTTAGTGGCCATAGGGGCCTCTATCATGACTTCTGGGAGGAGCAGGTAGAGACTGGACAGACAGCCCATCCAGATTTGGTGGCGGCATTCCATCCAGGTAAGAGTCATTCAGGGGAATACTGGGTGGCTTTTCTGGGAATTTTCCATTCTGACTTGTATCTCCTCTATTTGGAACCCCATTCATTTGGTCAGGTTAAACATAAAATGATGACAGTCTTGGCTGATCATTAGCCATATGTGCTATACCTGGGTTCAGAATTTTCCATTGCAGAACCTGGGGTGGATGATGGTGGTAAATGAGCATTGGAGGTGAGCAAGGTGAGGGGAGTGGTGGGCACAATCAGAAAAGTATCTTGCTTAGGGTCTACCTCAGCCTTTCCCCTCTCTATATCCATTTCTGTTGTTTTTTTTTTACCCCCATAGGTTTCCATGCTTCCCCAGACTTGATGGAGGCTTGGCTGCCCACCCTCCTGCTACTTCGTGATTATGAGATCCCTACATTGATCACTGTTTACAGGTTTCAACCTCTTCCTATTTGTGATACCTCCCTGACTCACTCATACCTCTGTCTGTAAGATGAGCTCATTTCTCTCCCCCTTGCTCATCGCTCATCTTCTGTTTTCTGGTGAGGATTTTTTTCCTTTCCACACTTGGCTTTCTAATCCCCTTGGAACCAAGTCCTGTTAGTTAATCAGGTACTTAGTGAGACATTTGGGAGGGAGGGATACATTTGCCTATCTAAGGTAATTTTGGGGATTAATGAGTTCAGAAGTATCAAGTTCTGAGGAAATTCTCTCCTATGTCTCTCATAATTAGCAGAGCATTTCTTTTTCTTTTCTTTTCTTTTCTTTTTTTTTTTTTTTTTAATCTGTCTCCTATAGCCATCAGGAGTTGGCAGCTTCTTTGCAGATTCTGGAGGACCTGGATACACACATCACTGCCTATGGAGCTAACCCTTTTGCGTCCCTCAAACCTGAACAGGTCTATTCTAACCCCAACAAGCAACCAGTATACTGCAGTGCCTACTATATCATGTTTCTTGGAAGTTCCTGCCAGCTGGATAGGAGGCAACTGGAAGAGAAAGTAGATGGTGGGGTTTAAATAGCTGAGCCAGATCTGGACTTCTAGAAAATCGGGAGGTTGTAATGAAATTACTCTGCTGATGTCAGTTTGTTGCCAACTTTGAAATCCACTATATCCTAAACCTCGGCCATTTGTCCAGATAAAGATTCTAAGCTAAATGGGAGTTCTTATATGATGTGACACTTTTCTAAGAGATTAGCCACAAGTAGCTTCCAGAGACAGGATTCTAGATTTAATGCATGGCAAGAGGCCCTGGTATCAGTTTTTCCAGAACCTAGAATTCTTAACATTTTCCTTTGTGAGAAAGTTGTACCTTTTGACTTGAATCAGATGCTGTCAAGGAAAAGAATGGCACCTTATTTTTCTGGAAAAGATTTTCTTATCCAGCAATTTGGGTTGAAAAATGGCAAGGTGTATGATTTCGATGTACAAGAATGGGCAAATCAGAGAAATGGTCGGGAACATGGGAGAGGTTGTGAGGATTGGCATATTGTTCTATTTCCTGGCTTTTTCTAGATAAATATCTTATTTTCTTCTTTTCTCTTGGGGACTTCTAACCCTAGAGCAGCTTTTTGCCTTGTGTTGTATTTAAATAGCCCAGGGTAGGGGCACCTGGGTGTACAGTCGTTGTTGAGCTTCTGACTCTTGGTTTCTGCACTGGTCATGATCTCAGGGTCATGGGATTGATCCCTGCCTCGGGCTCCGTGCTCAGGGTGAATCTGCTTGATATTCTCTCTCCCTCTGCCCCTGCTGCTTATGTGCTCTCTCTAAAATAAATAAATCTTTAAAAAATTATAAATAAATATCCCAGGGTATATTGGATTTCAGTTGAATATACCGGAGTTATTTGTTATTACCTAGTTTATACCATTATAAACTCAGTTTGGAGCTTCTTAAGTCACTTGTTTTATCCTATTTCCTATTCACTGGCAAGTACTACTGTCTAGTCACAACACCTCAAGATTGGAGGTTTCTCTCTTGCCAAAGGAGTGATTAACACTAGCTGTCCGTTTGGGCCTGCCACTCTGCCACATCCTATCTCATGCCATCCTTCTCTTATCACATTCTCAAGATTAGGATATTCCTTAAGTATTCATTCCTACAACTTTGCCATGACCTCAGCCTCCCACCCCTAACCCTAACACACACATATACATTCTTATTGCCCACCCTGATAGGGGTAATGTAAGAATTCATGTGTTCTGGGTTACCTGGGTGGCTCAGTTGGTTAAGCATCCGACTCTTGATTTTGGCTCAGGTCATGATTTCAGGGTTGTGGGATTGAGTCCCATGTTGGATTCTACACTGGGCGTGGAGCCTACCTAAAAAAAAAAAAAAAAAAAAAAAGAGTTAAGTGAAAATGTTCACAAAATTGGAGGACTCACACATTCCAATTGCAAAATTTACTACAAAGCAATAGTAATCAAGACAGTGTGGTTCTGGCCTAGGATAGACCTATAGATCAGTGACATTAAATTGAGAAGCAAGAATTAAGTTCTTAACATTTATGCTCAATTGATTTTTGACAAGAGTAATAAAACAATTCAATGGGAAAAGAACAGACTTTTTAACAGATAGTGCTGGAACAAGATAACACATGCAAAAGAATGAAGTTGGGCCCCCCCAACACACACATACACGCACACAACATACAAAAATTAACTCAAAATGGATCAAAGACCTAAATCACTAAAACTATCCAACTCTTAGAAGAAAACATAGGGTTAAATCTTCATGAAGTTATATTGGGCAATGGTTTCTTAAATATGACACCAAACCTATAAGCAGCCAAAATAAAAATAGGTAAATTAGACTTTATCAAAATTAAAAACTACTGAAAGGGACACCATCAAGAAAGTTAAAAGAATGTAAGAAAATATTCATAAATCACATATCTGATAATGGACTTATATCCAGAATATATATTAAAGAACTGTTAAAACTCAACAATAAAGGAACAAAAAACCCAATTATAAAATGGGCAAATGATCTGAATAGATATTTCCCCAAAGAAGATATACAAATGATCAATAAGCACATGAAAAGATGCTTAACATCTTTAGTCATCAAGAAATAAAAGTCAAAACCATAATGAAATAGCACTTCATCCACTAAGATGATGGTAATTAGACAGAAGATAACAAGTGTTGGTGACGTAGAGCAGTTGTAACTCTCATACACTCTTGGTGGGGATATAAAATGGTGCAGCTATTTTGGAATACAGTCTGGCAGTTCCTCAAGAAGTTAAACATTGAGTTATCATTTGATCCAGCAGTTCTGCTCCTTGGTATGTCCCATGAGACATGAAACCGTGTACACAAATGGTCATAGCATCATTATTCACAATAGCCAAAAGATAAAAACCCAACTGTCCATCAACTTATGAATGGATAAATAAAATGTAGTATATCCAGGTAATGAAATACTTGGCCTTAGAAAGGAATGAAGTACTGATTCATGCTACAACATGGATGAACCTTGAAAACATGTTCATTGATGTTCATGTTAAGTGAAGGAAGTCACAAACACCACATAGTGTATGAGTACATTTATATGAAATGTCTAGAATAGGCAAATCTATGAAGACAAGTAGATTAGTGGCAGCATATGGATGAGGGGGATGAGGGTATTGAAGTAATGGCTTAAGGGTATGGGTTTTATTTTGGAGGTGATGTAAATGTTCTAAAATTGATTGTGGTGGTGGTACAGCTCTGTGAATATATGAAAAATCATTGAATTGTACACTTTACATTATATCTTCATAGAGCTATTACCAAATTTTTTTTTTTTAAATCTTAGAGAATGTAGGGGTGCCTGGGTGGCTCAGTTGGTTAAGTGTCCAAGTTTTGATTTTGGCTCAGGTCATGATCTCTCAGGGTTGTGGGATTGAGCCCCACGTTGGGCTCCATGCTGGTCAGAGTCTGCTTGAGATTTCTCTCTCCCTTCTCTTTCTGCCCCTCCCCCCACCCCGGGGGGGGGAATCTTAGAGAATGTAAAAACGGAGAATATTTGCTAAGTACTAAATGCAATGCCTAGCACATGGTTCATACTTAATAAGTGGTACCTATTGTTAAATCCATACCACTTTGATTTTACACAGCAACATAAACATTGAGCTAGCAATACTGTGTAAGTATTGATTTAATGATGGAAAAACAAATTGGATGTGTCATGGTTCAGACAAGATAATGCAGGTGCCAGCTAAGGTAATAGTAGGAGGCATGGAAAGGAAAGGGTAATTTCTAACAAGTAAATAGTGACATTTTATGGGTAAAGCATGAAAGTAAAATCTATAGGGTTTGGTTACTGATTGCAATGGGTGAAGTGTGATGTATCTATCAGAATCAAATCAGGAGACAGAAGCCACACAGTAACAAGTGACACAAAAGTTTCCAACTTAGTAAAGTGGTGTTGAGAGTACGTAAAATCCTAAATGCCTACCTTCATGCTAACTGCTGAGCAATCTAAGATGGCTTCTGACCTTAAAGTGTTTCCAATTTAATGGAAGACTGACATAAGCAAGGACAATCTATTTAACATAGCAAATGAAAAAAATTTGCATTTAAAAAAAACTATTGATAATCCCTTAGGATAGTACTAAATTGAATTCTGACATGCTTATCTCAGTAGGTCTATCAGAGCCATTTTTTCCTCCAGTATTGGATATAAATCTCTGCTTATTTGATCATCAGACCAACTGTTGGTTTGGGTTTTGCGGGCCATTCATTTGGGGGAATAATTTTTCTAGAGATTAAATTGGGCTGTGTCATTCCCTTGACTCAACTTGTCCAATTAGCTTCCCACTGGAACCAGAATAAAATCCGAACTCCTGGCCCACCCTCGAGGAAGCTTTTGAGTAGAAAAGTATGTGTAGTAATAAGTTGATGGTTCACAAACTCAAGTGTGAACCACCTGGAGGGCTTGTTAAACAAATTGCTGGGCTCCACCCCAGAGTAAATTTAAAGTGGAGCCCCAAATTTGCATTTCTAACATGTTTCCAGGTGATATTGCTGCTACTTGTATGGGGACCACACTTTGAGAACCACTGTAAAAGGTTAACTGGTTTTTGCTCTGAAATAAGCTTTCTTAATGAGTTTAAGATACTGGTCTAAGCCCCTGAAATTACTTCAGATATTTAATGCTAGTGTTTGTGTCAGATGTTAGGGCTCTAGTGTGAGGGGAGCCTAGACTCACCCAACGTCCCGTCTGGAGTGGTTTTGATTATAATGTATCTCGAGTTCTGACTATCTAGGATCCCGATAAGTATAAATTAATTTCATAGGGATCTAACAAAAGATACGGTCTTTATCTCAGGGAGGAAGTTAGGTATATCAGAGGCGGAGAGGCTGCACCTGGCCTTCCAGGTGAGCGGCCCTTCTCAACCGCCCGTCACGGAAAGGGCTCCGGGCTTCCTACCGCTGTGACTTGAGAGAGCCCCAGCGGCACTGGAGATGGGCTTTGGGACGGAGAAAAGTGATAAAACCGGCTGGTCCACCCAAAAGGAGCGTCTCTTCCCGCAGGCGGAGCTGCGCGGTGCGGACTAAGCGAAAGCAAGAGCGGGGCCGAGCCGGGCGCCGCCCCCCCGCCTCCAGCTGCAGGGGCGTTCCCAGCTGCCACAAAGATCCTAACGGGCTCGGGCGGCGGCCCCCGGCGCTCCGCCTCCCCGGGTCCTCCCCCGGCTCCATCTTGCTGGCGACCAGGGTTGGGCTGTGACGCTGCTCCCCGAGGTCAGGTGAGAAACGGCGCCCCCTCCCCTTTCTGCCCCCCTTCCCCGGGTCACCTCGCTCACGCTCGCTCTGAGGTGCGCGGTCCAGGAGATGGTTGGGCCCCGCGTGTGTCCCCGCTGTACGGGTTCGGTAGAGGTGCCTGTGGGCCTCCGGGGCGGCGGGCGTCTCGGCGTGTGTGTCTCAGGACCCTGGGTCCCCGGCGGGGGGGCTTTTCGGGCGGAGGCGCATTGCGTTGGGGGTAGGATAGGCGAGGCGGCCGGCCTGTGTGCCACTCCGCTGTCCGGCCTGTGTGCCACTCCGCTGTCCGG
>NW_024426885.1:52130204-52219543 GCF_017311325.1 Ursus maritimus
CCGGCCTGTGTGCCACTCCGCTGTCCGGCCTGTGTGCCACTCCGCTGTCCGGAGATCCGAGGGAGCAGTGACACCCCGCGCGCAGGCAGGTGGACCACAGGTGTGGGGACTGAGGCCAGAGGATGGCCCTGCTAAAGTGACCTCAAGGAAGGCTGAATAGGGAAACCAGCAAGGAGCAACGAAAGCCGTCTGGCTGGTGACTAGGTTTTCCGGTGACACAGCAAATTTTGGGAAATTTGTCCCGTGCTTCACTAAGCCAGGAACAGAATGCCTAAGCCTAAAATTGTACATTGCCTCAAGTTTATAGTTCTTGGAAACTAGGAAATAACATTCCAGATTTGATTCCTGTTCCCTGAACAGCAGCAGATGTGTGCTGGTATCAGGCCGTCCGTCCTGAGCGAACACTACCTATACAGCTGGAGGTGGCTGATGTCCACCATAAAAGTGACAGAAATGAAAAAGTGCCAACTGCCTTTAAACTCCCTAGTATCTTCTATCTAATAGGGAGCTGATCTGATAGTCTGTCCTAATTAGAGCATGATGAATTACCTCTTGGGCAGGGAAGGAGTTTCAAGCACTAGATGGCAGGTAGAAGAGAGAATTTTGGCCACTCCAAATTTAAGCTGCTTTTCAGTACTCACTGGTGATGGCTGCCTACCCTGTCCCAGAAGTCATGGCTGGCTCTTGCCGACTGATTTAAATCGTACTTCCCCACCAAGAGGCAAGTTTTGGAAAATTGTAGTAGCTCCTGTTGGCCATCTTCATTTGCCTTTCCTGTTTCCTATTTGTTTCATAAATATGCAACAGCTGCCTCTTGTGTTCCTGGGCTTCCTGCCATCTTGAGACTCCTGTAGTGAGACCCACCCCTTTTAGTAGCTGACTCACTGGGTGGAGATGGTTTGGAGAAGCAAGAATGATTTCTAGTCTTTTAAAAGTAGTTGCTGATGGAGAATGTTAAAAACGAAATAAAAGCTCTTGTTTACCAGTATAGTTTTATTCCTTGGGCAGAATGAGTAATTTGTTGAGTCACCCTGGGATTTTAGTTTTTTGTAAAAGATTTTTAAATCTACCTTCTGAATAGATGATACATGCACAACTCTAAAAGGGCCAAAAGTACTTTGAAAATTGTTTCCTTCTCATTACGCCTCAGCTGGCCTCTGTGGAGGCAGCTACTAGTTTCTACCTTTTTGAGAATACTTTCAGAGATAGTCTCTTACACATAGAAGCAGATAAATGTATTTTCTACGCTTATAGTTGGCAGTTTATACAGTTTTCACCTTGCCTTTTTTTCCCCCCACTTAATATGAGTTAGAGATGGCTCATATGAGTTAAAAAAAAATATTCAGACTAGCAACATCAGCATCACCTGGAAGCCTAGGTAGACATGAAGAATCTCATGCCACATCTCAGAACTACTGAAGCAGAGTTTGCATTTTTAGCAAGATCCCCAAGTGATTCACATACACATTACAGTTGAAGTACTGTTTTATTTAATATGTTGTTCAAAGAAGGGAGAGAGAAGATTTGAGCTTGGTAAGTCAGGGAAGGTGAGTGAGCCCAGGTGTGAGGGCCAAGTCAGTTAATAACAGTGGCTGAAGTAAAGGCATGCTGGGAATGGTTCAAGTGGTAGAGATTTCACATTGGAGGTTAGCTATTGGTAAAAGATAAAGTGAATAGATAAATTGGAGCCAGTACTAAGGAGACCTGAATGTCAGGCCTATAAATTTCCATTTGATACTCCAGCAGCAGTCTTTGAGGAGTTTTGACCTGAAGAGTGGTATGCTGAAAGAGGAACATTTCAGGAAAATTGTAAGTGTGAGAGTATATGCAAGGACATAAATAGAAAAGTAATTTTAGTAAAATAGGCGTTAAGTGATGAAAACCTGGTCTAAGGATACAGCCATGAGAATAGAAATTACAGGAGGAGTAGGAGAGGCATTATAAAAAGGAAAAAGGGAAACATTGGGTTATTTACTGTACTTAACAATAGGTAATGAGTGGTACTAGTAACAGATACGGGATTTTTTTCCCCCAAAGTTTTTGTTCAAATCCCGACCAGTCAACATACATTACAATATTAGTTTCAGGTGTAGAATTTAGTGATTCATCACAACACCCTGTGCTCATCACAAGTGCCATCCTCAATATCCATCACCTGTTTAACACCCCCCCCCCGCCACAGTAACCATCACTTTGTTCTCTAGTTAAGAGTCTGTTTCTTGGTTAGATATGGGATATTAAGAGTGATCTGGTGGGGAGGGATGAGTATTTAATTCTACACCAATATTGAAGGCCTCCTAGCTGGCTTCTATCTTAATATACTCCTCATTCTTTTGATGATTGCCCATCTTAAAATGATATATCCCACCTTTGCCTCGCACATGCTGATGTTCAACTTCCCTGCCAATGTATCCATCACCTTTTAAAACAGTTTAAACCTTTGATAATCCAGTTACTTTCCAATCTTAGTACAGTGTTTTATGGTAGGTGCTAAATATGATTATTTGACTTTATATAGATATATTTGCCAGGTAGATTATATCTGATCACCAATAGTTTTTTAGATATGGTAATGCTATGAAAGGGTATCATTTTGAATGTTTTTTGCCTGTTTATTTGCATTTGTTTTAGGTTAGTAACGTTTTCTTCAAATGCAAGAGGCATTTACACACATACATATATATGTATATGTTTATGGGTTTTGGTTCACACTGGCTGCATTTGTTTTACATGAGCTGTCTTTTATTCATTAATTTAAATTCAATTAATTAACATAGATCAGTAGTTTCAGAGGTAGAGTTCAGTGATTCATTAGTCTTACATAACATCCAGTGTACATTCTGTCCCATGCCCTCCTTAATGTCCATCACCCAGTTACCCTATGCTCCCACCCTCCTCCCCTCTAGCAATCCTTAGTTTGTTTCCTTCCTATGATTAAGAGTCTCTTATGGTTTGTATGCTCTGTCTTTAAAAAAAAAAAAAAAAAAAAAAACTTTATTATGGAAAAATTTAAACATGCAAGAGTGGACAGAAGAGTGTATTTAATACCCGTGTACTTGTCACCCAGCATAAATAATCAACTCATGATGATCTAGTTTCATCTGTACTCCTGCCCAACCCTTTCATATTATTTTGAAGTGATTCCCGGACATTATAACATTTTATATATATTTAGTGTGTATCTAAAAGATCAGATGCTTCACAAAAATCATACTACCAATGTGACACCTAAAGATGTAATAATTTCTTATCAGATATTCAGTTATTGTTTGCATTTCCAAATAGAAATGAGCTCCTTTTGAAGAAAATAACTTTGAATTGATTATTCTTTTTTTTTTTTTAAGAGAGGGAGAGAAAGAATCTTAAGCAGGCTCCATGCCCAAAGCAGAGCTCAATGCAGGGCTCAGTCTCACAACCCTGAGATCATGACCTGAGCTGAAATCAAGAGTCAGATATTTAATCAAATTAACTACCCAGGCACCCCTCAATATAGATTGTACTTCAGGAAAACCATATAGTTGAAAAAGATTTCTCAAAGATTCCAGATAATAAATGAAGAAAAAATGATAGAATTAGATCTAGGCATTGATTATCAGCCACAAAAAGAGACGGCTGATCATTTATGTGTTTCCTGATAGAAACAATATTTTTGAGTGTTTGTGCCAAAAAAGTAATCTGATCAAGCTTCTAGATCTGACTACAAATTTATAGTATATAACTGTTAAAGATTATCATGGAGATTCAATTGGCAGAATTCAAATAGAGGGAGATTTTAGGACAAACTGGTTCCTTCAACAAATAAGCTGCATGGAAAAAAATAGGGGTGAGGCTTTTAAAAGAGATTTAAGAGACATGCCAACTGACTAGACTATATGGACCTTATTTGTATACTGATTTGAACAACCAAACTGTAAAAATTATTTTGAGACATTTGGGAAAATTTGAACACTGACTGGATATTTGATATTAGGAAATTAAATTAAGGTACAATGTTGATAAATAACTATGGCTGAAAAGAGCCCTCTTTTTACAGATACTATATTGACATATTTATGAGTAAAGGGATATGATGTCTGGGTATTTGTTTTAAAATGATCTAGGGAAGGGGCTCCTGGGTGGCTCAGTCGTTTAAGTGGCTGACTTTGGCTCAGGTCATGATCTCAGAGTCCTGGGATCAAGACCCACGGTGGGCTCTGCCCTCAGTGGGGAATCCACTTGTCCCTCTCCCTTTACCCCCACCCCCCATGCTCTCTTTCTCAAATCTTTGAAAAATAATAATAATCTAGGGAAGGGTACAAATGAAATAGAAGTAACTGTAACTTGATAATTGTTGAAACTGAACATGAAGGTTATATGAACATTCATTATATCAGGTTGAACCACAAGAAATTTGCATGTTAAAACAAATGAATTTCAGTAATGCCATGTAGTTCAATCTAACACTGTTCTAAAATCTGAGAATTTTCCAGGGCACCTGTGTGGTGCAGTCGTTAAGCATCTGCCTTTGGCTCAGGGCGTGATCCTGGCGTTCTGGGATTGAGCCCCACATCAGGCTCCTCCGCTAGGAGCCTGCTTCTTCCTCTCCCACTCCCCTGGCTTGTGTTCCCTCTCTCACTGCCTGTCTCTCTCTGTCAAATAAATAAATAAAATCTTTAAAAAATAAAAAATAAAAATAAAATCTTTGAATTTTCCATAATAAATAAGTACAAAATAAAAATGAAAATCCTTAAAAGACCATAGAAATTGGAACACTGACACATTGATGATATTATGGTTTTATTTTAAAAACAGCCTTGTTAATTAAAAAAAGTTAGGTTTGCAGGTATGTATACCTGTATGTATAGGTTAAAATGCTAGAATGTCTGGGATTTACTTCAGAATAATCCAGTGTGGTAGGGAATAAATGAGAGTACTGGAATAAAAAAAAAAAAAAAAAAGACATGAATTAGTAATTACTGCAGCTGAGTGTTGAGTCTGTGGGGTTTCTTATACTATTAACTTTACTTTTGATTAAGTTTGAAACTTAATCAGAAGTTTATAAAAATGTATGTGTGACTACAGAATGTTAACTCTTAACCATTGTTTCCCATAATGTTACATCACCAAATCAGGGGATATCTGTGGCACCTGAAAAGCCTTTATTTTAATATTTACATGTTCATTTTAATATTACCTTCTCAAGAAACTATCATAAGTTTTCCATTTAGAGAAGTGATATAAAGTAGACATAAAATAAATTTAAGTGAAAAATTAATTGGCTTAAAAGATACTCCATAAATACTCCATAAATAATAGTACTGGTAGTATTCCACAAATAGTACTGGTAGTATTCAGATATGACAAATTATATGGTATGAGGAGAATGAAGTTGGAACATTTACTATGCTATACTGACTCCGTTGGTGTGAATGGTGAAATGAAGAAGCATTTTATAAACTTTTCTTGTAAACCTCTAATATCCAACTGTTGAATGCCTGACAGACTCTTTTGAAAGAAGATATATTTTGTATAAAACCCTATGACAATATATATCTTCAAAGGACTTAACCCTTATAAAAAATTACAAGGACTTTTTTTATTGTTACAGAATGTCATACCCAGGCTATCCCCCAACAGGCTACCCACCTTTCCCTGGATATCCTGTAAGTATTGCCACTTATAAGAGTAAAACAGTTTGTATACTTGGAACAGGCATTGTATAGGGCTAGCCCATGACAGATCTTACAGGTATGCCAGAGGAGGGGTCATAAACTCAGTTGCCCAGAGGTAGAATAAGTGCGTTAAGGCAGGTATTATGGAGGAATGAGAGGGCACTTGCCTCACGTATGGAAAGCCAGCAGCTACTCACTGTAGCCCGATATAGCCATGCTGGGAGGCAGACTCAGTGTTGCTGATACATTTCTTCAAGTAAAGCCAGAAATGTGGATTTGATGTGAAATTGCCCCATTTCTTTAAATTGGGAGATTAATTTTTTTTAATGTTAAGTGTTATATGAGCCAATAAAACATGGATGTAAGCTAAATCTATCCCATGAGTTCACTGGTTTTTAAACTTTGTGTTAGAAGGTTTAAAATAATTAAGAAGGGCTTGACTTTGAGATAACAAGTTGCAGTGGATTAAAGGTCCCTGGATTTATAGTTCTGAGACTTTTAGTATTTGAAGTTCATTTTATTAATTTTTTTATTTCATTTTATTAATGTGCTACTAGGTTCTGCCTTTTTGATGTCTGGACTATGAGGACTAAACTCATAGCTGAGACATTTAAGAATTACCCATTTCAATTTTATACTCATGAATGTGTAAGTCTTTCTAACTCTGGGAGAATACAAAGAGAGGCCTATGCAGGTTAATGATAATGTGTATCCCTATGTAAAATGAATATATAGCTCTCCTGAATTTATCATAGGAGTGTTGAGAATTATGAATATGTTCCCAGGCCCCTATATACTGAACTGGACTCTGGCTACCATTTTGTCAGTGTGGGCTAATTTCTGAAACAGACAGCCCTAACATCTAAGTGACTTTACACAATACAGACTCATTTCTTGCTCACTTTAGTTCCTAGAAGTCAGTGGCGGGAAGGTGGAAGGGTGGGAGGAATCAAGGAGGCTTTATTCCTTGTAGTCTTTCGGGTTCCCAGGCTCTTTCCATGTTGGCTCTACCATCCTGTAGTGCCTTGGAGTCCTCCACTGGATGCTCTGCTTCCACCTGGCAGATGAAGGAAAAGAGGACGAGAGAGTATAGAAGATTGCACAGGAGGTTTTTAGGGGCCAGGCTGGAAGTGGTGTACATCACTTCTATCTTTATTCATTCACCAGTACTCAGTCATATGGTTCTACTTAACTGCTAGGGGGCCTGGGAAAGGTAGTCTAGCTTTATGGCCAGAGGAGAAAGTTTAGTGAGCATGTAACAATCTCTGCCACTCTTAGACATTGTCTAGTCTGAACTAGGCTCCAAAATGTCACACCCCATGTATGACTCAGGTCACTTTTTTCTTTTTTTTTCTTATTCAGCAGGTTCAGGTGTGTTGCAAGAGAGCTATGAATTCTTCTCTTTAGGGTAGAGAGCTGTATCTTTCTCATATTTCCAGGTGCTAGAAAAACAAAGGAACTAATGAGCTTTGTTAGTTTTTCTTGAAGCCTTGAGGTTTGTAAAGAGTCTAGTTCTTACTCCCAAATAGAGAAACAGATCCCTCTTGCCCATCACAGGTAGAATTAAATTTAACTGAGTTCTGACAAGCAAGTGTTCTGACAAACTAGTATACTGGTAAACTAGTATAAGATACCAAGACTTTTAATGGGATTTTTAATATGTAAGAGAAAATCTAGACCTTAACAGTTATCTGTTTCTTTTTTTAGGTGGGTCATATTTCTATGTGATCACATTAATTTGAAAAATTTTCTCGTTTTTCAGCCTGCAGGTCAGGAGTCATCTTTTCCCCCTCCGGGTCAATATCCTTATCCTAGCGGCTTTCCTCCAGTGGGAGGAGGTGCCTACCCACCAGCCCCAAGCGGCTACCCAGGAGCTGGAGGCTACCCTGCCCCTGGAGGTTACCCAGTCCCAGGAGGCTATCCTGGTGCTTCACCAGCAGGGGCCGCTCCATCCTATCCAGGAGGTGAGTAATGGGTTGTGGCATTAGTGATGATTTGGGATTGCCGTACCACTTTTTCCTTTTTTTAAATCCTCTTCATTCTTGCTTGTTTTGTATGAGGTCAGAGATGCTCTTAGCCTGCTCTCTACCAAAGACAGTAAGAACCTGTCTGGCAAGATAGAAGGATAAAGGTTCTTAGGGAGCATAAAAGCAGGGAACAGTCTTAAAAATTCTGTTGTGAAAAAGAATAAATCTCATGGTAATAAAGGACCAATATATAACAGTTTGGTTTTTTTTTTTTTTTTTAAGATTTTATTTATTTATTTGTCTGAGAGAGAGAGAGAGAGAGAACAAGCAGGGGGAGTGGCAGGCAGAGGGAAAAGCAGACTCCCTGCTGAGCAAGGAGCCCGATGGAGGACTCAATCCCAGGACCGTGGCATCATGACCTGAGCTGAAGGCAGACGCTTAACTGACTGAGCCACCCAGGCGTCCTGTTGATTAATTGTGATCTTAAGAACTAATTAAGATATTTCAGTTAGCATGATTGTGATCTTTAAGACGGCTTTGTTCAAAGGTAAAAAAGCTTAGCACTTTTGTATTCTAAGTCAGTTAGGCAGGCAAATGAAGTAAAAATTTTGTAATGGAGAAGAAATTGATAAGTTGAATGTAGACCAAAAGAGACTGCTGTTATAGTATTAATAGCCTATTTTTTCCACTGTTCTTAGTAGATATTTTCCTAAAGTTTACTCTTCAATCATAAGAACTGTCACTATATTTATTCTTTTATTTCTAGTTCCTCCAGGTCAAGGGTTTGGAGCCCCACCGGGGGGAGCAGGCTTTTCTGGCTATCCACAGCCCCCCTCACAGTCTTATGGTGGTGGCCCAGCACAGATCCCATTACCTGGTAGGTACCAACTATCCAGAGAAAAACAATAGTGTGCTATTTAAAATTTTTCAGTTGGCATTGAGAGAACTTAGTTTATGTTTGGGATAGCCTTCAGTTAAACTTCATTCTAAGTACTTGTATGAATAATTTTAAATACAGGGTTTCATGAAATGGGCTAATTTGATGGAAAAGTTTAATCAGTAAGATGGAAGTAAGGACCCACTTTTTCAATTACAAAAAAATCTGTTCCAAAGCCAAAAAATCAAAACCTTTAGGAGCTTCTCTGCTCACTCCTATACCACTCCTGAACCCTCAGAACTA
The DNA here is from genome assembly GCF_017311325.1 of Ursus maritimus. Classification (NCBI taxonomy): domain Eukaryota; kingdom Metazoa; phylum Chordata; class Mammalia; order Carnivora; family Ursidae; genus Ursus; species Ursus maritimus. The sequence goes on from NW_024426885.1 coordinate 52,139,003, forward strand.
TGTCCTGAGATCCTTTCCAGATGGAATCAGAATTTTGTTTGAGGGTTTAAAGGGAAAAAAGGTATTATTTCTTAAATTGTGTAGAACATGAAATATTTTAAAAGGTTCTTATGACCAGAGTTGGTTTTCATTTCAGTGAATTATAATATTAAAAAGTTTATCCTAGTGAATAACATGGTGTGAATGTTCTCGTATGTTTCCATATTCATAATAGTCACTGCTGTTTTGAAAAATTAAATCTTATAAGACCTGTTTACTATATTTTTTTAATGTGTAGGTGGCTTTCCTGGAGGACAGATGCCTTCTCAGTATCCTGGAGGACAAGCTCCTTATCCAAGTCAGGTATTTCTGCTCCTATTTTTATATTTCATCCAATTTAATTGGATAATGCCAAAGTAGGGCACCACTCCTTTGCTGATATTAGACATTTCCATGAAACAGAGGAGATGGTCTGTGACAGTCACTTAAGATTCTAATCTTTGCTTCTGGTAGACTTGATGCTCTCTTTGGTCCATCTGCTTTTAAGTGTGTCCTGATAATAAGACAAGCATAGATCCCTTCTCACAGGTGATGATACTCATAACTGTTTCATAGAGATTCAGTTGGGTTCTTGGCATTGGTTTTCTTTTTCTTCCCTCACTGACAGTTAAAACTATGAACTTGGGTGACTGAGTAATTGGTATTTCTGGCAGTGTTTGAGAAAGTGTGGATTTGTTTTCTGTTTTTACCTTTATAACATTCTACTCTTTTTTCAGATCAGTACAGACTCCTTTCCTTCCTATCCTGTTTTCTCTCCTGTTTCCTTGGATTATAACAGTGAAGTGAGTAAGGTTTTCTAATGTTTACTAGTTGCTAGGTCCCCTATATGTGCCTTCATTACTTTCTGATTTCTCGTGTGTTTGTCTCTCACAACTTCCTTGAGGGCTCAACTGTATCTGTTTTATCTTTATGTCCCTGTAGTGCTTGACAAGGCTTTAACCGTGATAGCAAATTAATGTTTGTTGAATTGATTTCTCAATAGCCCTGGAAGGTCTCCCATATAGCAAATCTTTGCCCCATCTCTGTATAGCCCTTTATTTTAATATTGTTTTATTTTTAATTGCCTTGTTAATTCTTTTATATCCTATGCAAGTTACCAGGAACACAAGCAGTATATTTTCATGCTTATCTTTATCTTGATTTTCTTATTTATTTCCATACTGTTTATTCATAAAGATCTATCATTTCCAAGCTGTTTTAGAGCTGGGATGGGAGAGGGAGTACAGTGTTGGAAGAGAAACACTCTGGCTGTTTTCTGGCTTACTTTTTTGATTTGAGGAATTTGAGCTCCAGAGAGATTAAGAAACTTGTCCAGGGCCACACTGCTAGTGAAAGACAAAGATAAGACTAGATCTAGCTCTTCTGACTCCCAGACCAGTGGTCTCCCTGTTACTCAATGCTGCTTTGCTGATACTATAAATGATACTCCTCCAAAACACGTAGAGAATTGCTTTCAATCCTTTTTTTTATTGTTGAAGTTGATTGTTAATCATATTATAAATTTGTGACTATTTTAATAATTTTTATTTTATTTTAGCTTAAGCATGCACATAGTTTTAGAAGCATTTTATGACTGAATATAAAATATTTTCAAACATAAAACACTGAAAATGGGGCGCCTGGGTGGCTTAGTCATTAAGCGTCTGCCTTCGGCTCAGGGCGTGATCCCCGAGTCCTGGCATCGAGCCCCGCATCGGGCTCCCTGCTCCGCTGGGAGCCTGCTTCGTCTTCTCCCACTCCCCCTGCTTGTGTTCCCTCTCTCGCTGGCTGTCTCTATCTCTGTCAAATTAATAAATAAATCTTTAAAAAAAACAACAACAAAAAACCACTGAAAATGAGCCACACATACACATGCAACTCATGTGTAACAGTTACTACTCTAAGATAGGTCTAAAACCAGTAGGTGGAAGTTTACAGAGTGGTAGATTTTGGAAAATCTTTTACATGGAAGTGGAACAGGCTACCTTGTGAAGAGAGAGCTCCCTGTCACTGGAAGCCCTCTGGTAGAGGGTATGTGTGTGTGTTTAGGAAGATGAAAATTTCTGTCTTAATTATTTGGGCCAGGTGACCTTTCCTGACTGATCCAATTTTGGTTTCTCAGCAGGAAGGTTGGCATCAAATAAGTGTCAACGGGTGGAACTTTTGGTTGCAGATAGTGTGGGCTTTTTTGTGCTGAGAAATTTTCCCTGGTTTGAGTTTTGACCTCTAGAACATAGACCCTGATTTCCTTTAATTCAGTATAATGGCTGGAGGATAGTATTTTTGATGAAGATTCACTTCAAATGTAGACTTTCAACATAGAAGAAAACAAATCCATTTTTTCCTACAGATGAAAAATGGAAATTTTTTTAAAGACTTATTTTTTTTTTAAGATTTATTTATTTTAGAGAGCACACGCGCGCGCACACACACACGTACATGTAGTGGGGAGTGGGAAAGAGAGTCTTAAGCAGATTCCCTGCTGAGCGGGGAGCCTGACCTGGGGCTTGATCTCATGACCCCAAGATCACGACCTGAGTCAAACCAAGAGTTGGACACTTAACCGACCACGCAACCCAGGCACCCCGTTTATTAGAGAGCGAGCCCCCGCAGTGAGGGATAGGGGCAGCGGGAAAGGGAGGGAGAAATTCAAGTGGACTCCGTGCTCAGTCTCACAACCCTGAGATGACCACCTGAGACAAAACCAAGAGTCAGATGCTTAACTGACTGCATCACCCAGGCACCCCGGTTTTTGTTTTTTAAGAAAGAAGAGGATAACAGAAAATGAGAATCATCAAATAGAACATGTTGAGGCTTAGTTTCTTACTGCCTAGTCCAGTGTATTATAAACAAGACTTTTTGCCCTACTTAGGATTTTAGTGAAGGTGCTTACAGCAAAGGAAACTTTCTCAGTTTCTTGATACCATAAGGCTCATCATGTAAAGGCTTATGTTGAAAAAAAAAATTTATACTTGACTATTTGCAGCTGAGAATGGTTTTAGTTTTTTCTTAAAACTACTATACAAATGTTTGTTAGTTCCCTGCTTATATTCCTGGCTTAGAAACTTCATAGTGCTGGGGCGCCTGGGTGGCTCAGTTGTTAAGTGTCTGCCTTTGGCTCCGGGCGTGATGCCAGGGTCATGGGATCAAGCCCCGTATCGGGCTCCCTGCTCTGCTGGGAGCCTGCTTCTTCCTCTCCCATTCCCCCTGCTTGTGTTCCCTCTCTCACTGGCTGTCTTTCTCTCTGTCAAACAAATAAATAATTTCATAGTGCAGGATGGTTGTTAGAAGAAAATGTTGGTGTGAGAATATAGGTAAGTGGGAGAAGTTATTGACCCCAAAATGTTTGCTAAAATATGGTCTGTTCCCTTTCTTCCCATTTACTTTGCTCCTGCAGTTGCTGGCATATTGCTGTATTCAAGAGTATAACTTTAGGGGCGCCTGGGTGGCACAGCGGTTAAGTGTCTGCCTTTGTCTCAGGGCGTGATCCTGGCGTTCTGGGATCGAGCCCCACATCAGGCTCCTCCACTATAAGCCTGCTTCTTCCTCTCCCACTCCCCCTGCTTGTGTTCCCTCTCTCGCTGGCTGTCTCTGTCTCTGTCAAATAAATAAATAAAATCTTTAAAAAAAAAAAAAAAGAGTATAACTTTAAATGCAGTTTCAGTTGCCTAAAAAGCTATTGTCATTTTATATTTTGCAATCATGTTGAATGCATCTTTAAATGATATTTTAAAGATAAGGGGTTAAATAAAATATATTATTAAAATTTAGTTTTAAGAAACTGTGGTAGATTATCATTTCACTTCATTCATCCCATCTCTCTTAAGCCCTGATTTGAATAATTTAAGAAGACTATTGAATTGTTTTCTAGCTGTGTATTTTTAAATTTTTTAAATTTTGAAATAATTTCAGACTTTAAAAAAATTAGAAAAATTGTACATAGGGGGCTCCTGGCTTGCTCAGTTGGTTAAGCGTCTGCCTTCGGCTCGGGTCATGATCCCAGGGTCCTGGGATGGAGCCCCGCATTGGGCTCCCTGCTCCGCAGTGAGCCTGCTTCTCCCTCTGTCCCTCCCCCTTGCTTATGTGCTCTTTCTCTCTCAAATAAATCTTTTAAAAAAATGATATTATATTGCTTGTTTGAAACCTCATTGGGCAGCTCAAGGTCTACCTAACTAAAACCCTTATTATATTATTGTCTTTAAATCAAGCACTGCTACTCATCTCACACTATCCAGGAACCAATCTTTTTTTTCTTTCCTTCTGTTCTACTAAGACGGAAATCAAGACATAGGAAGATTGTGACAAGTTTCACAGGCCTGACTTTATCTCCTGAAAGTTTGGCATTTAGCTGTCTTTTGGCAGGAAGAGGATTGGTCTTTCTTGCCTGTTCCAAAATGAGCCTTCATAATAAAATTCTTATATCCTTTGTCCTAAAACTTAAACATGGCCTCCTTGCCTAAGAGTGATGACTGGAGAAATCTTAAGTTGTCTTCTTGTCAGCAGAGAATCCTGACTTTTTAAAAAATTTACATTTCTTTTACTAAAGAAGTTGAATATTTTTTCATGTTTCTTTTTTCCCCAGTTTTATTGAGATATAAGTGACATGTAACATCGTATTAGTTTTGGGGGTACAACATGATGATTTGACGTATTTTTATTTTATTTATTTTTAAATTTTATTTATTTTAGAGCAAGCAAGAGAGACAGCAGGGCAAGAGGGAGAGGGAGAAGCAGACTTCCCACAGAGCAGGGAGCCTGATGTGGGGCTCGATCCTGGGACTCTGGGATCATTACCTGAGCTAAAGGCAGGCACTTAACTGACTGAGCCACCTAGGCGCCCCTGATGTATTTTTATATTATGTAACGATTAGCACAATAACTGAGTTGGATTTTATGCCTCTTGTTTCAGCCTGCCACAGTGACTCAGGGAGCTCAAGGAACAATCCAACCAGCTGCCCACTTTGATGCCATGAGAGATGCAGAAATTCTTCGGAAAGCAATGAAGGGTTTTGGTAAGGAAAACAGGTTTTTAATCTTATTTACAATTTCAAGTGATTGAATCTAAAGTAAAAATAAACTTTACATTATAAATCAAGTTTGTGTGTCCACCGGTGCACATAACTCAATTTAATCTGGCACCAAGCACCTTGTAAGCATCTAAGAGATGTCCTCAAAGAATACCCAGTACAGAATTAATTCATCCTTACTTAAACATGTATGGTTCTTCCAGGGACAGACGAGCAGGCAATTGTGGACGTTGTGGCCAGCCGTTCCAATGATCAGAGGCAAAAAATTAAAGCAGCTTTTAAGACCATGTATGGCAAGGTATATATATATATTTTTTTTCTTTTCTGGCCACAAACAGTGGCCTGTAGACTCTACATTTATGTCAGGTTGGATACTGTCTTTTTATTAGTGTTGGTGGTGCAAAGTAGAGACAACTAGGTTTCAGAGACCTCCGGACCGGTGTGTTCACTCTTTCTCTTAAAAGCCTTTCTAATGCTGGAGTAGTCCTTGATCTCATAGTCCTACTCATACCTCATATGTTGTCTGATATGTGAGAGATGCTCAGTAGAAAACCGATTATGGCCACAATAGCATAATTGATAATAAATTTATATATAAAATAGATAAACAGTATAATAGAGAAATAGTTTGGTTCTCAGTCTTCTCTTTACAGTGGGATTCAAGGACTTATTATACAACCCCTGCTTATTCTTGGCGTTTGGCTTCCTCTTCCACTCCCCTCCCTCCCTCTAAATATATCCTATATTATGATGCGTGGAACTTCTTGCCATCCCTGCACACGTCATGGTCTTTCATACCTCTATGCTTGGTATACGTTGTTCTCTTGGCCTAGAACACCTTTTCCTCTTTTTTTTTTTTTTCTTCATGGCAAGCAGCTTCTTCAGGATTTAGCTTGAATCAGCTACTCTGTGAGGTTTCTCTCATTCTCAGGGCAGAATTTTGCTCCTTCTTTCACTGTGGTCCAGTCTCATTTTGTAAAACCTCTGCCATAACTGATCTCATTGCCTATTCCCTGCAATGATGAGCTCCCCTCAGGGAAACCATGTCCTGTTCATCTGGGCATCTTCAGCTCCAAGTACAGGAATAATAACAAATAGCCACTTAATAAGTATTTCCTGAATGGATGATCAGTGACAAAATCCAGCAAGATTCTGTGGCTAAAAAGCGCTGTTGCTTCTTAGATATCAAGGGGAGAGCTGGATAGCATTGTTTTTCCATTTAGATAGGAATCCTAAAATTTCCTAACATTCTCTGGATCCAATTTACTTTTCTCAGAATGAGAGTAGAGGTTCACTGGTTTGTCCCACTTCACTTATTCTACTCTGCCTTACTCTCTCTGCCTGGCCCAGGTCCACTTCTTTAGTCTTAAAGCTGATGAAGCGACACCAACTCTAGATTTCCTTAGGGTTCAACATCAGATTCATTTCTCTAACAAGTATTTTCCTTGGTTTGAATCTCTTTAGTTCATATTAGCCTGTGCTATGCTGTCTTGAATTTCTTCTGTATCAGTTTAGAATTAAAACTAAATTCACAGCCTGTGTTTTCTTACTCTCAGCCACCTTTTCTCTAGGCTTCCTATTAGTTAATACAAATAGCATTTGTTGTGGAGTTGTCCTTGATTCCACATTCTTCTTTATCAATCAGGCTGTGAGTACTTACTCAGTGCCTACTATATGTTAGGCACTGCTTTGTCCTAGCATCCAGTTACTGACAATATCTCATTGATCTAATATGTAAAAGGGTTCCTTTAAAATACGTCTTCTATCTCAAATCCACCCCTGAAATCCAAGCCTTTATTCTTACCTGAGTGTTCTGATAGGTAAATGTTCTTCTCTAAAGTCTCTTTATGGTCACAGTCCATACTGCCTGTGGTTGTCATTTCAGTGCCATTTTCTTGCCTGAAAGCTTCCAGTGGCTCCTTCCAGCATGCAGAATCAAATCCACATTCTTTAGCTTGGTGTTCAAGGTAATAACACAAGCATATCATTACAGCTCTTGTCTCACTAATCTATGAGAACATTCCCCTCCAACAAAGCTGGTTATCTTACCGCTTCATTAAACAAGCTTTGCTCATTCTTGCCTCATACTGGTGATTCTCAACCTTAGCTGAGCATCATAATCTCCTTTCAGATTTAAAAACACATGCAGAATCTCTGAGTATTTGTCCTCTACGTCGTTGTGGGGTGTGTGTGTGTGTGTGTGTGTGTGTGTGTGTGTGTGTTAAGAAAAATTCCACAGAAAATTTTACTGCGTAGCCAAGACTGGGAGCCATGTTTCTGTTTCTCATTTGTGTTCCTCCTTCTTGCCTGAAATCTCTTTCTGCTTCCTCTTTGCCTGCTAATGTTTACATACCCTTCAGGATCTAGACTAGAAGCTTTCTCTGAGTTCTCTAGCCCAGTTTAACTTCCCCTGTTTCAACTTTTTCTGCTGGTTATTTATGTGCCATTTACTCTTCTGATGCTGGATTACAGGCTGCCTTCTATTATCTCTTTTTAGATGTGTATCTTTCCAAATAAGAACACGATGATGAGTCCTACTTCTGTACAGAACAAGGACAGTTTTTATGCAAAGCAAATATCTGTTTATCATTTTGTTAATCTTAATTATTCTTTATTTCATGTATTTGTCTCTGTACCTGGTACAGTGGTGAAACTAGAGTAGGAATTTATTATTATTGTTTATTGGTAGAGTGAATAAAATACATCTGCTTGAGGGGCGCCTGGATGGCTCAGTCAGTTAAATGACTGACTCTTGACTTTGGCTCAGGTCATGGTCTCAGGGTCCAGGAATTAAGCCCTGTGTCAGGCTTCTTGCTCAGCAGGGAAGTCTGCTGAGGATTCTCTTTCCTCTCCTTCTGCCCCTCTCCCCACTCAATGTGCATTCTCTCTCTCTCTCTCAAATAAATAAATCTTCAAAAAGAAATAAATAAATATATCTGCTTGTAATGTTGGCGAGGATGCAGAGAAAGGGGAACCCTCTTGCACTGTTGGTGGGAATGCAAACTGGTACAGCCACTCTGGAAAACAGTATGGAAGTTCCTCAGAAAGTTAAAAATACAGCTACCCTATGACCCGGCAATTGCACTACTAGATGTTTATCCAGAGGATATAGTGATATCCAAACATAGGGATTCCAGGGGGTGCATGTGCCCCCTAATGTTTATAGCAGCAATGTCCATAATAGCCAAAATATGGAAATACACCATGGACTATTACTCGGCCATCAAAAAGAATGATTGCAGCTTGCCATTTGCAGCGACATGGATGGAACTAGGTTGTATTATGCTAAACGAAGTAAGTCAGTCAGAGAAAGACAAATATATGATTTGACTCACATGTGGAATTTAAAAAACAACATAGATGAGCAGAAGGGAAGGAAAAATAAGGTGAAATCAGAGAGAGAGACAAACCATAAGAGACTCTTAACTATAGGAAACAAACTGAGGGTTGCTGAAGGAGTCGGGCAGGGGGATGGGGTAACTGGGTGATGGGCATTAAGAAGGGCACTTGATGTAATGAGCACTGGGTGTTAGATGCACCTGAAGAATCACTAAACTCTACCTCTGAAACTAATAACACACAATGTTACTTAATGGATTTTTAAATTAAAAAAAATTTGCTTGAGTGAAACAAATTTTAAATGTATAAATTTACTTGTTTCTAGTATATACTATTCAAGTTTGAAATTTAGGTTTTCATAAAGCAACTTAATTCCATTTTTCCATATTTTTCTTAAAAAAATTTAAGCAACAAAATTTGGAGAGCATGCATACTTAGTTTGTATTGTAATTAAACAGGATTTAATCAAAGACCTTAAATCAGAGTTAAGTGGAAATATGGAAGAACTGATCCTTGCCCTATTCATGCCACCTACATACTATGATGCCTGGAGTTTACGGAATGCAATGAAGGTATTGTATGCCATTTACTTCATATATCTTATCTTATTTCAAATGTAAAACCCCACAAATTATGGCAGTTTTGAATTTACAGTGACAGCTTAAATCAATACATTGTTATTTGAATATATAGAGCTTTTCATATCCAGAGGCCAAAGAAGTATTTGATGGAATAGTAAGATTTAATTACTTCCAGTGGTTTTTGTTTTTCTTTTTTTTTTTTTAAGATTTTATTTATTTATTCAACAGAGATAGAGACAGCCAGTGAGAGAGGGAACACAAGCAGGGGGAGTGGGAGAGGAAGAAGCAGGCTCAGAGCAGAGGAGCCTGATGTGGGGCTCGATCCCATAACGCCGGGATCACGCCCTGAGCTGAAGGCAGACGCTTAACCGCTGTGCCACCCAGGCGCCCCTTGTTTTTCTTTTGTATAACTCTCCCTTTCTTCATTTCACATAGGGAGCAGGAACTCAGGAACGTGTATTAATTGAAATTTTGTGCACAAGAACAAATCAGGAAATCCGAGAAATTGTCAGATGTTATCAATCAGAATTTGGACGAGACCTTGAAAAGGATATTAGGTCAGATACATCAGGACATTTTGAACGTTTACTTGTATCCATGTGCCAGGTGAGTATAGCATAAATATATGCTGATGGAACATTCTTCACGTTCTATGACCAGGGAGCATTCTTTATTCCTATTAGTATTTAGCCTTCTTGGGATCTTGCCACCTTTAAGAGGAGTAACACAGAATCCATTGTACAAATTTCTTTGTAGTCACAATTGAGATTTATTTCTGCAAATCTGGCTTTTGTAGGGAATTGGAAATTAACCTCTTTAAAGTTATATGGAATCAGAAATCAACTTGAGGTTCTATATTTTAGGCTGGGGATGAATCTTGTACTTTAAGCTTAGCATTGTACTGTCAGTTAAATTGGACCATTAACTGAAAATATGTGGAACTGCCATGGAACTCCTATAGGGTAAAAACTGTGTGAGGAGAGCCAGAAATGCAGAAACATTTCTCAGACTTCACAGAAATGTTGTGATTAGTACCTTCCTTATTCTGATTTCCCAAATGTGCTGGAGAAGTGACAGAAAGTTCTCCAAATAGAGTATTTGGAATGATACTGAACACACAGAATGAGATGATGAGGGTTTATTTGAAAGAGATGATGCAGAAGACCAGAACACTCATGCAGTATCAGGAGTTACGGCTTTCCTGCTAGTACACAAGGCTGGATAGTCCACAGGGATGTGAGAGTAGAGCAAAGGGAGATAGTTGCAGAAAACGGTGCACCAGAGTGAGTGGATGTGGACATGAGAAAAGAAAGCAAATGGGTGGAAAGAAATTGAATTTACCTACGATGGAATAACAGAGTAGGGGAGTAGATTAGCATTTAAAAACAACAACAGGATGTACTGTATGGTGACTAACATAACATAATAAAAAATTTAAATAAATCAAAACAACAACAAAAAGAAGACAAAAGCAGGAACAGAGATTTAACACTAAAGAATGATTATTATGACTTTATATGAGATGCTGAGTCTTTTTATGCAGAACTCAAGGCCTAGCTATTTACAAAGTAAAGGGACCTCTTTCAGGGAGTGAGCAGAGGAATGGCTTCCCAGAAAAATGAGACTGGTGGTGTGTGTTTGAGTCCAAAGGCAGTCATCTGGGGAGTTTTTCCTGAACATCTTTTCATGTGCTATCTTTAGCCTCAGATTTGGAATGTGTTTCTGGATATTTCTTGTGCCCAGTGGTCTTCAGAATACAGCATCTCCCCTTCAAGGAACACCTCTCCATTTTGTCCCTCAGACAGACACGGAGACTCAAGAGGACAGCCTTTCCTTATTTTGGGTTTGTGTTTCTATTTTTGAGAGAAACCAAATGCCCATCTAAGCTTTATTTAGGGAGCTTCCTCTCTGGCTTTCTCCTTCTTCCCAGGGAAGAGTTTGGTATACAAATTGGTGCAATCTAGCAGAACTTGAGTTATTTATAGCTTCTTCTAAGAAGCTCGTGTGTCATTTGTATGTATACATTCAAAATAAAACTTACATGATGTAAGATTACACCTGGCTGAAGGAAAGGAGGTTCACGAAGCCTCCATTTTGTATATTGCCTCCCTTGACTTAAATCCTTTGAGTGCAGGGACCTTGTCTTTCCTGTGTCCCTACCACCTAGCACATCCTGTCAGTTCACTTTCTCTGGAGAACCCTGACTAATAGAGCCTCACACAAAACAAGTGCTCTATTCCTTTTAGCTGCATGAATGAATACAGAGTGGAACTCAGTATAACGCATATTGATCTTAAATCCCAGCTAATGAGAATTATAATTTCTTCACTTGAGTAGTAGTTTATATCTCCTAGTAGAGATGTTTCTTTTCCTTTTTTGGGGGAGGGGGTGAGTTGTATAAATATAAATATACATACATAAATTTTTTAATGGCAACTTTTCTGGCTTAACTTTGTCCTCAATGCCCTGAAAACCTCCCATTTTAACCTCATTAAACCATGATCAAATATTAAGTCCAAAGTTGGCAGTATAATAAAGTACTAGTTACACTAGTATAGCTTCTTTGGAAATGAAGATATTCATGTCAAACTTTATGCATTGATCTTCAATAAATTGTCCCTTTAAGTCCAAAAGTGACTAGATTGTTAAAAAAAATTTTTTTTAGTATTTGTATCACATTTTGCAGTTCCTGCCTTCCTCTTTTGCAGGGAAATCGTGATGAGAACCAGAATGTTAACCACCAGTTGGCTCAGGAAGATGCTCAACGTCTCTATCAAGCTGGTGAGGGGAGACTAGGGACAGATGAATCTTGCTTTAACATGATTCTTGCCACAAGAAGCTTTCCTCAGCTGAAAGCTACAGTGGAGGCTTATTCCAGGGTATGAGCTTTTCTTTTGACGATTTGGCTTCAGTTTTAAGTTGTGCAAATATTTTAACCCCTATACTTTTTGTTTGCAGGTGGCTAATCGAGATTTGCTAAGTAGTGTTGCCCGTGAATTTTCTGGAAATGTTGAAAGTGGTTTAAAGACCATCTGTAAGATACTTTTATGTTTTGCTTTGTTTTGTTTGTAGATGAAGAGGCTTTGAATAGTTGTTTCCATTAAGTGATGATAATTAATATAGCCTCCTGGGAATCTGCTTAGGCAGAGGCCGAGCGAATCCTACGTTTTTATATACAGTTCCCTATGAATGGTGGTGGTGTGATCAAAAAGGGTTGTTTGAAATTATTTGGTCTTTATTCTGCATGCCCTTCATGAGTATTAAGCAAGAATTACAGTAGATGTAGCATTTCCATTGAAATGAATGGGAAAGCCCTAAGCTTGAGCTCCCAAAAAACGCTTGGTTGTTTTTTTTTTTAAATGATTTTATTTATTTGAGAGAGCATGAGCTGGGGGAGTGAGGGAGAGAGAGAGAGAGATGCAGACTCCCTGCTGAGCAGGAAGCCTGATGCATGGCTCAATCCCAGGACCCTGAGATCATGACCTGAGCTGAAAGCAGATGCTTAACTGAGCCACCCAGGCACCCCAAAAACACCTTTTTTTTTTTTAAGTTTATTTATTTATAATCTCTCTACCCAACATGGGTTTTGAACTTACAACCCCGAGGTCAAGAGTCACACGCTCCATTGACTGAGCCCCCTCAAAAAACACCTTTCAAATATTCAGTCTAATGAGACCCTTTTCCCTTTTGGGGAAAAAAAAAAGTTTCCGGTGTTCTTTGAGATGTCCAGTGAAATGGAAATTTAATTCTCATGGAGAATATATGACTAAAGAGAGTATTAGGAACACATTGGTATTAGCAATTGGGTGTCCTACAGATATTACTGTAGTAATTGTAGCTAAAGAAATGATGTAAAGTTAGTGTATCTCTACCATCTGCAGGAAGAGACTTCGCTAAGTTAATTTTCCTAAGAGAAAATGTCAGGCTTATTATTCTCAAATTTTGGCTCAAGTCTGCTTTTTATACTAGAATGTATCTCCTACCCTTCTGTCAGCCAAATGATATATTTGGTGTCTAGAATTCAGATTTCAGTCATTATTTCTTTTAAGTAAGATATTACCAGGGCACAGTTGTCACAGATTTTCTTACTTGAAGGGGAAAAAAGTAAAGGATCTAAGCTATTGCATCTATGGAGAAAAAATGGGATTTATTGGCTAGAGGGAATCTTCTAGAATTAAAGGTAGCCTGCCTGATGCAGCTAGAAAGATAGATGAATGTTGAGAAAAATCAAGATTTCTGAGGGGATTATGAGGATCAAAGGCAGGCTAGAAGTGATAAATGAAGCTGGGGCATGGAAACCTTTGTCAAGGCATCACGTGTAAAGTATCTCTAACTTGCAGTGCAATGTGCCCTGAACCGCCCTGCCTTCTTTGCTGAGAGGCTCTACTATTCTATGAAAGGTGCCGGCACAGATGACTCCACCCTGGTTAGGATTGTGGTCACTCGAAGTGAGGTGAGGCTTTCTTGTCTGATCTTACTTGATTTTTTTTTTTAAGGCTTCTTTATTTGAGAGAAAGAGAGAGAATGCAAGGGGGGAGGGATAGAGGGAGAGCGTCTTCGAGCAGATTCCCCCTGCTGAGTGTGAGCCCATGCAGGATTCTATCCCAGGACCCTGAGATCATGACCTGAGTCGAAATTAAAAGTCAGACACTTAACCAACTGCGCCACCCAGATGCCCCTGATCTTACTTGATTTTGAATGTTGATTTCCTAAAAGTTCCTCAGCTGGTGATTAGGAATGACATTAAGAAAGAGCTCCCTTTGTCACCGCTGGTGGAGCCTGTATAAAGCACAGTGTTCACTCTCCTCATGCCCTGAGAGAGGATTGGGTTAGTGAAACAGACCACTGTCCCAGTGTAGCCAGTGCCAAGAGATTTTCCTACTTAGTCTGTGGAGAATACTGATTTATGTCAAGTTGGAAAATGTTATCTTTCTGTTTCTATTTTGCTAATGTAAAAAATGGTATGAAAGATTAAACCTATTGGATATAAAAATTCTTGAAATTTAGCATGCCTTCTAATTATAAAATAATTTTTAAAAATTTATCTTTTTCTCTTTACCTAAATATACCTCAAATATACCTTAAATGCTTTCCTTTCTTTGGTTTTGTATATTTACTGGACTTACTTCTTACTTGAAAGAAAACATGCCACTAAATTACAGTAGAGAAGGTAAATCATTTTGAAAAAGACAACCATCATGTGGTGTTTTTAAAAAACTTTGTGTATTTGTACTTAGGCCTAAATTTTCTAAGCATGATCTCTCCTTTAAATCGTAATAAAATATACACAACACCAAACTTAACATTTTAACCATTTTAAGTATGCATTCCAGTGGCTTAAATTAAGTACATTCACATTGTTGTACAGCCATTACCACCAAAACTTTTTCACCTTGTAAAACTGAAAATTCATACTCCTTATATAATAATTCACCATTCTCCTTTCTCCCCAGCCCCTGCAGCCATTTTGCTTTCTCTTCCTATGAATTTGACTACTCTAGGTACCTTGTATAAGTGGAATCATACAGTATTTACCCATTTGCGACTGACTTCTTTCACTTAGCATAACATTTTCAAGATTCATCCATGTTGTAGCATGTGTCAGAATTTCTTTTTAAGGCTGAATAATATTCCATTGTATTATTTCTTCTGTTTATTCATCTGTCAGTGGACACTAGGGTTGCTTCCACCTTTTGGCTATTGTAAACACAGGTGTACAAATATTTGCTTGAGTCCTTGCTTTGACTTTTGTGTATAGACCTGGAAGTGGAACTGCTGTATCGTGGGGTAGTTCTATTTTATTTTTTTGAAGAATCACCAAACCTTTTTCTACAGCAGCTGCACTGTTACATTCCTACCAGCACTGTACAAGGGTTCCAATTTCTCCATACCCTTGCCAACACTTGTTGTTTTCTGTGTTTTTGAGAGTAACCATCTTATCAAATGGTTTTATTTTTTTAATGGTTTTTAAATGACCAATATTTTGAGGATAATAGATGAAACTGGTACCACCCTTATTCAGTATTTTTATAGAACAGTGAATCCTCCCTTCACTGGGTGATGCTAGCAGTGGTATGAATGATAGCTATCGAATATTGGTCACTTGGTGTCCCCCACCCCCGCTTTGATTATAATTAGCTTCTTTTCATTATTAAAGAATAATCCTAATAAATAGCAGTTTTCTTTTAACAGCTGCTTTCTAACATCAAAAATATCATCTCTTGCATGCAGATTGATCTTGTACAAATAAAACAGATGTTCAGTCAGATGTATCAGAAGACCCTGGGCACAATGATTGCAAGTGACACAAGTGGAGATTACCGAAAGCTGCTTCTGGCCATCGTGGGCCAGTAGGAGGGATTTTTTTAAAGAAATGAAGCCTGTCTTTCAGTGATTGACCTGCATGCAGCAATATCAACCATCATCTAACCAGAAGAGCTTTTTTACTAAGGACTGTGTCAGGGTATTGTGCTTGGTTTGCACATGTGGTTATTGCCTTAATTCCAATGTTATTTTTTTCTCTATATTTAATCAATGTGAAGCAATATCACAATGATGGAGTAATAATGCAATGTTTTGTAAGGCATAATTGTCACTGTTCTTATTCTAATCGGGATCCCAAATTGAATAAAAATCACAGCAATTTCTAATTCTGCATAATAAAGCTGAATAAAAGAAAAAGTTGCGAAACTCTGCCTTCCAAAGCCCTAGTAGGTCTATTGGACAATTATAGTTGGTAGTATGTCAAAACTGTATTACTTTTTTAAAGATTCAGCTCTTTTGAACTAGAAGAATAATTTCCATCTTATTTTACATAAATTGGTATTCTATATTTATAAACACTCAACTTTCCACATAGGAAAAGGATGAGTATTGCGTGTAGCAACTTTTAAAAAAGGGATTATATGTTTATATGAATAAAATATAGCCTACTTTTATGTCTACTAAAACTTCCTAAAGATCTTTATTGGCCCTCGGTTTTTTTAAAAAAGAAAAAAATTTATGAAAGTCTTTAAAAATTAGTTGCAATTTAATCATGATTCAAGAAAGTGAAGCTTGACATACAGGAGGTGCTCAATTAGTGAATGAAGATTATAGTATCTCTGGGAAAATTGGATCCTAACTCTTTTGGAGAAGTAGTTCAGGAGCTCAGTTAGTGGTAAAGCAGGATGATTACAAAACCCATTGGTTTATCCCCACTGCTGAGCAATTACTTATTGAGTATATTGAGCATTATAATAGGTAGTCAGGAGAAATAAAAAGGAAGGAGATTCATTAATATACTGGGGGTTCGAAACAAAAATTAGGATAAAAAAATTGTAAATGTTAGATGATAAATTCTGAGGATGAGAACCCTATTTGTTCTTTGTGTGACGCTCCCCAGCAAGAAGCAGAAATTTAATACAGATTTGGTGAATGATTGTACAAAGAATTGAGAAGAACAGTAAATATCAATTACAGTTCAGTGAACATTGGTTTTGTGTAAATACCAAGGGGAATGTAAGGTGGTATAAGATAGAACCTTACTCTAAGAGAGATACAACCTCTCTCTGTAGTGAAGGCAAGATACATGGGTGGAAGGATAATGAGTTAAGGTGGATGTTAATTACTTTGAAATAGTTTCATTGAAAAAGTTCAGATGTAGATGTTGAGAAAGTAACAGTGATGGAATTTGGTAAATATGAGAAGTGGGGGTAAGGTATTAAGGGTAGAAAAGATATAAGCAATATATTTTTAAACTTTTTGAAAATGAGCAATATATTTTTAAACTTTTTGAAAATTGAGATATAATTCCTATACCATTCACCTTTTTAAAGTGTACACTTCAGTGGTTTTTAGCATATTCACAAATTTGTGCAATCATCACCATAATTAATTTTGAACATTTTCATCATCCAAAAAGAAACTTTAGCCACTCCTCATTCCCCCTCCTCC
Organism: Ursus maritimus; assembly: GCF_017311325.1. Lineage (NCBI taxonomy): Eukaryota > Metazoa > Chordata > Mammalia > Carnivora > Ursidae > Ursus > Ursus maritimus. The sequence continues at coordinate 52,155,903 of NW_024426885.1, forward strand.
TGTCCAGCTCCTGGCAATCACTAATCTACTTTCTGTGGATTTGCCTATTTTGGGCTGTTCATATGAATGGAATCATTCAATATGTGGCCCCTGTGTCTGGCTTCTTTCAGTTAGCATACTGTTTTTAAGGTTCATCTGTATTGTAGTGTGAGTCAATGCTTCATTCTGTTTTATGGCTGAATAATCCACCATAAGGACGTACATTTTTTTTGTCCATGCATCAATTGATGGACATTTGGGTTGTTTTCACCTTTTGAATATTATGAATAATGCTGTTGTGAACATTCATGTACAAGTTTTTGTGTGGACATGTGTTTTCAGTTCTCTTGGCTTCAGAACTAGGAGTGGAATTGCTGGTTCACACAGTATCTTTATGTTTAACTTTTTGAGGATCTGCCAAACTGTTTTCCAAAACAGCTGCATCATTTTACAATCCTACTACCAGTGGACCCAGCTTCCAATTTCTCTTCATCCCAACTCAACACTATCATTATCTCTTTGATTATAGCCATCCTAGTGGATGTGAAGTGACCTCATTGTGGCTTTGATGTGCATTTTCCTAATGACTAATGACTATTTTCTTGTGCTTATTGGCCATTTGCATTATCTTCTTTGGAAAAATGTCTTCCAATGCTTTGTCCATTTTAAAATTGGATTGTCACTTTATTGTTGAATCGTAAGGGTTATTTATATATTTTGTATAGTAGACCCTTATATGATTTTGTTCTCTATTCTTTTATGAAATGGTCAGTTTAGATGCAGCCACAAGAGGAGACACAGGAGAGGCTCAGGAAACAATTTTTTATACTTAAACATCCTAGAGACAAGAGGCACTGCACACACAGGGCCACATGGGCAAGACACCAGGGTGGTCAGGAGGCCAAGGGGAATGCTTAGGCCATGACCTTTATTGGGGTTTCTGGAAGGGCAAAGCAGACAGGGTAAATAGTTCACTATTGGCTAGTTTGAGTAATTTTGGTAGTATTTGGGCTACATGAGTGGTCTCTAATGTCCTCATACCTGTCCCTGGGATAATTAAGGCAGAGGAATATTGCCTCCTGGGGTGAGGGTCTGATACAGGAGGTGTGGCTCTGGATTGGTTAGTTTGCATATCAAAGGTATACTCCTTGCAGGGACCTTTGCTATCTCAATGAATGGGTTTACCTGGGAGGAAGTAGTCACTTCCCAGTCCCAGTCAAAAAAGTTTTTTAAGGGGCGCCTGGGTGGCACAGTGGTTAAGCGTCTGCCTTTGGCTCAGGGCGTGATCCCGGCGTTACGGGATCGAGCCCCACATCAGGCTCCTCCGCTATGAGCCTGCTTCATCCTCTCCCACTCCCCTGCTTGTGTTCCCTCTCTCTCTGGCTGTCTCTCTCTCTGTCAAATAAATAAATAAAATCTTAAAAAAAAAAAAAATGAAGTTTTAAAAAAAAAAAAGTTTTTTAAGATAGGAAAACAATACACAAAAAATTGTGTATCCACTCAATATAGATTTACAAATATTTTCTCCCATTCTATGGATTGCCTTTTTACTTTTTTTTTAACTTTTTTAAAGTATCTCTACACCCAACACGGAGTTCAAATTCACAACCCCAAGATCGAGAGTTGCATGCTCTACCAACTGAGGCAGCCAGGTGCCCCTTTTTTACTTTCTTGATGGTGTCCTTTGATGCACAAAAGTTTAAATTTCTGATGAAGTCCAATTTTTCTATGGTTACTTGTGCTTCCAGTGTCATGTCTAAGAAACCTTTGTCTAATGAAGGCTTAACATGATTTACCCATATGTTGTCTTCTAATATTTTTATGGTGGTAGCTCTTGTATTTAGGTCTTTGACATTTATAGTTCATTTTTATACATGGTGAGGTAGGTGTCCAACTTCTTTCTTTTACATTTGGATATATGGTTGTCCTACCATCATTTGTTGAAAAGACTATATTTCCCCAATTGAATCGTCATGGCACTCTTGCCAGAAATTACTGACTATAAAGACAAAATTTTATTTCTGAACCCTCAATTCCATTCCATTTGTCGATACATTTATTCTTATGCCTTGTTTAAGCTGTACTTAATTGATAACTGTAGCTTTGTAATAAGCTAGAAATTGGGAAGTGTGAGTCCTCCAGCTATGTTCTTTTTCAAGATTGTGTTTGCTATTCCGGCTCTCTTGCATTTCCATACGAATTTTAGAATCAGCTTGTAAGCTTCTGCAAAAAAAAAAAAAAAAATCCATCTGGGATGTTGATAGTGATTGCCTTGACTCTCAATCAGTTTGAGGGTGAGCAATACATTTGATTATATTATTGGGTGCTATCGGGAATAAACTGGAAATAACAGATGAGCTAATTAGAAATGCGTCTTTTGGAGTAATGAGAAAGGAGTTTGTTGGGATAGTGAGTCATTTAGTGGAGGTCTTTGAAACCCAAACTAAAAAGTTTGAATTTTGTTAGATATTATAGCTTTTTTTGCCCCCAAATTCGTTTGTATATGTAGATGATTTAATTCTGATTCTCAGTACTGTTGTATTTTCTGTAGCACTAAAGAGGGTCTTTTCCATGTTTTCTTAGGAAGTTGAGGTTTTAAATCAAAAAAAACATTTGAATGCCTTTCCTCGTAAGGACTATAGATACATCAGAGGGGCCACTGCTAAGCATTCCAGGAGAATAATAGAACTAGAACACAAAGGTTTGCCCTCAGGCACTCTATACTGTCATTGTCTATTGACAGCGATTAATTATGTTTAAGTGACACCTGTACATATCCTTTGGTAGCTAAGCATCATGAGTGATCTAGTTCCCTAGGAAAGACTTGTCCCTAACCCTCACTTATTACATAAAAAAGCATTTCGTGCACAAGGTAGGATGGCAGTCTCAGTGCATACTCACTCACAGCCCTCACCTGGGAAAAAATCCTGAGAGAAATGCCTTACTCAATAGTTCCACAGGTCTATTTTTTTTTTATAACACTGAAACCTTTAAAAGATCTTTTCTTAATGTTTATAATTTTAATATGTTTATAGCAGAAATAAAATTTATTTTTAAAATTTGTCTCTGGTAATTCTGTATTCTCAGACGTTTCTATGGAGAGTGGTGTGTGCGTGTGTGTGTGTGTGTGTGTGTGTGTATAGCTATTGAAATAATTGTAAATGTACAGAAAAGTTGCCAAAACAGTGCAAAGCATTTCAATGTCCCTTTCACACAGATTCTCATATAGTTAACATTTTATTGCTTTATTGCACACTGTGCACATATGCATATATTCTTTATTATTAGTCTTTTTCTGGACATTTTGAGGGTTGACAGAGCAAACTGCAGGCATGATGCTCCATGACTCCTAAACACTCCGTTGTGTATTTTCCCCTAAACAGAGACAGTCTCCTACATAAAAGCAAACAACCTTTCATATCAGAAAATCTGTTTTGGTACACTACCATCCAATCCATTGAGGCCATTCAAATTTTGTCCACTGTCCCAACAATGTCTCTCTTTTTTTCCAGTCCAAAATACTATACAGGAATACATTTTGCATTTAGTTGTCATGTATCTTCATGTCTAATAGTCCTTTAATTTGGAGTAGTTCCCCATCTTTTATGTCTCTGACAAGTTTTAAAGAGTACAGCATTTACTTTCAATAGGGTGGCCTACAACCTGAGTCCCTCTGATGGCAGGAATACCACAAAATGATGCTTTGCTTTTCCCAGTGAGTCTGAGCAGGAGGCATGTGATATAGACTCCTCCCAACACTGGTGGTTAACCTTAATCACATCATCTTGTTTCTTCATTTCACCATTCCTCCTTTGTAATTGATTAGTATTCCAAAACCATGCCAATATCCTCTTCTCATCAAACCGCCTCCCACCAACCTTAGCATTCACTGAAGACTTCTGCCTGAATCATCCACCTCTATAGTGGGTGCCAAATGGTAATCCTCTATTGCCATCATTTCCTCCGTGTTATTGCATTGGCATTCTACTGTTAGAGTTTTCCTTTCTCTCCATTTGTCTATATCAATGTGAACTTGTAGATTCCTATTTTACTCAATGGATTGTAATCCATTATCATTGTTTATTTTGATGCCCAAATTGCCTCTGATTTGGCCAGTGGGAGCTCCTTCAAGCTGGCTCTTAACATTGCAACATTTGAAAGTATGTATATTGCTAAGATTTATCCATGTGTAGCTGTAATTAATTCATTTAGACTGCTTTGTAATATGCTATTTTGTGAATATATACGTGGATATCATATAAATCAGTTTATTCACTCTTCCGTTGATGGACACTTGGGTTGTTTTCATGTTTTTGCTGTTGTATTTTACTATTCCAGAACTCTAATGTTGAGTTTGAAATGTGTTAAAATTTTGGATGCATGGGGCGCCTGGGTGGCTCAGTTGTTAAGCATCTGCCTTCGGCTCAGGGCGTGATCCCGGAGTTCTGGGATCGAGCCCCATGTCAGGCTCTTCCGCTGGGAGCCTGCTTCTTCCTCTCTCACTCCCCCTACTTGTGTTCCCTCTCTCGCTGGCTGTCTCTCTCCGTCAAATAAATAAAATCTTAAAAAAAATTTTTTTGGATTCATATCATATACTTCAAGTCTGTTTATTGCATTAGAAGTAGGACTGTTTTGCAGTTTCACCAACAGTGACAGGCTCACTTATTTTTTTTTTTCCAAGTTTTTATTTAAATTCCAGTTAACATACAGTGTAAGGTTAGTTTCAGGTGTAGGATTTAGTGATTCATCACTTGCATGGAACATGCAGTGCTCATCACAACATGTGTACTTCTTAATACTCATCACCCATGTAACCCATGTTCTCTCCGCCGCCCCTCCAGCAACCTTCAGTGTGTTCTTCTACAGTTGAGAGTCTGTTTTACGGTTTGCTCTGAAATCATATGGTATTTATCTTTGACTCATTTCGTTTAGCATAGAGGGTCACTTTTAAAATACTGTTATCTGCATTTTTCTTGAAGAAAGATTTAAATGACCTGTTTTCAAAACCCTGTAATAAAGGCTTTTATCTTTAAGTAAAATTCCTCTTGGTTTTTCTCCTATTTATGTGGGGATATTAAAAGGGTCGAGAAAACAAAATCGAAAGTAGTAAAACTTTAGGCTTATGCCAAGGCGAAGTTGCACCTGTGGACAAAGGGACCCGGGACAGGGACGCCGCCGCTCACGCGCACTGTTCCCAGAGCGCAGGCGCAGCAGCCTCCCGAACTCCTGTTTCCCTCCCCGAAAAGTTTATCGCGGGTCTTGGGATAAACTTGTGGTGATTCCCAGAACTAAATTCTCGCGAGAGGTAATTAGTTGCTATAGTTGCAAATAACACATTTGCGGCCGCCTGAGGTAAGATGTCAGAATCTCTCCTCGGAAAACCCTCTGCTCCCGGCCTCTCCACCGTGGCGCTGTGACCACACCCCGTTCCCTCAGTCTCTTCTCTTCAGCTGCAGCCGGGCTGAAACGCAAGGCCACATCCCAACACAGGGCACTCTGGTACGGACCTAAACGCCAGCGACCCCGCTAGGCGCGGACGTTCCTCCCAACCCCAGGCCTCCCACCTGAAGCCAGGCTTAGACCCCCCCTTCCCGCCTTGTTCCGGATACCCCGCAGGAGGTCCACACTGCGCCTCTGTCCCCAGACGACACCCCGACCATCATATCCTTCATCAGACCTGTGTCTGATGTGTCTGTTCCCTTGCATTTTCTTTTGTTTTAAAGATTGTTTTTAAGTAATCTCTGCGCTCAGTATGGGTCTCGAACTCACAACTCGGAGAGCAAGAGTCATGCTCTGCCAGCTAAGCCAGCCAGGTGCCCCTCCCTTGCATTTTCTTATGAGCAATACGACAAGAAATGGATGCCTCTTGGGGGCAAGAGGAGCCCCGCCCTCCCGCCGCACTGCCCTGACCATAAGTAACTAGCCAGATTTCTTGCATTCGTTATACAATAAATATGCCGCTAAGACAAGACATCTTGTCGGGCACCCAGGCATCATAAATATGAGTGAGAGATTACTTGTCTTGAAGGGAGTAATTGAGCATTCAGGAAAAGCAGTGCACATTAATAATACCGTTTGTGCCCTACTTCATAGGCTAAGCAGTTTTACTGTTTTAGTGGATATTTGCAACAAATGGGAAACATCAGAAGTTATATTATCTTTTTTTACAGAAGGTGAAACTGAGACTCAGAGAAATTAGACTTTTGTCCAGGGTCAGGCTAGTTAAGGCCTAATTCATGTGGTACTATTGAAAAGGAAAGAAGGAGAGTAATGTAAAAGGTCATATCTAATGTGAATTTTGATAAGAAAATTTGTCAGGGTTACTTAGGCCCAGAATGAGCCTGGAGACATGGTGTTGAACAAGTGCTCTGAGATGTTTAGATGACTGAAAATGAGGGAGTAGCTGAGAAGAGGCAGAATAATTGTAAAGCCTGGGGACAGCAAAGTATTGCCTTCTTTTTTGTACCACCAGTCCTAGATACAGGTAGCATAGTATGTCCTGAGTAAATGTTTGAATTGCCTTAAGTTCAACTTTGAATTGAGGCAGAAAATCTCTCTTAAACATATCCAATTTGTTTTTGAAATTGTGTCCTTAATGTTGTAAAATAATTAGAAAATACCTCTGACTAAATAAGACATATGTCAGAACTTTTGCTGGTGGACTAACCATTATTCTATGTGGCTGTTTCTTTTCTGTTTTCAAAGTATATTTTTCTAAAAGTGAGAGATTAAGTAACCTTTGAGGGGAGCTTTGTACATTAAAAAAAATAAGTCTATCAAAGAATACTATGAAAGATGAGGGTGGTTGGGAAGTAAGGGAGATGGCATTCCTCCCCCCTTTGTCTTGGGATGATTTGTGCTTGCATAAAGACCATGTTGGCACTAACTGATGGAATCCTTCTTGTGACCAGCTCTATAAAGCACTATCCGGCAGCAAAGGTTGGAAAGGGCACAAAACAATGCTGGATTAGCTATGGCATTTTCCTAAGTTCTCCCCTAGTATTGGTTATCATGTAATGTGGGTACTTCTGCAGCTATGGTACTTGAGGGGACATGTTGATTCATTATGTTTACAGAGACCAAAGAAGACTGCCCAAGTGCCGATATGGAGCAGGTGTCATCAACAGGCAGACCTGTGCAGATCACTGTGACAGATGGATATGACTTGGTAAAGTTATTTTTGGAAATTAGAGAAGTTCTTAGTTTATTCATTCTTCTTGAAAGTGTATTGGCCTCTGAGTTCAGGTTTCCCTGACAAACATCTATCCGCAGGTTGTGTGAAGAAGTATTGGGAACACCAGTGGGAGGAGTGCTTTTGCACCCTCCTATAACACCAGACCTGCTGGTCTTAACATTGCAATGGCATTTCTTTCTCAGTTTCCTTTTTGTTAGACTATGTAATCAGCAGGTCACATCACTACGTGTGTGAAATACCTGGCAATTCGAATACTACATTTAACAGGTGAAACAAGAAGTGACTTTTGTTTTCTTAGACAGCAGGTCTTTTCTTTTGAAAAAGATCTGAATTCTTCTAGAGTTTCTTTTGCGATTAATTTCATTTGGTGAATTTAAATAATAAAACTACAATATGAGGTAACTTAAAAATTACAAGAATAATGAAATGGCAAAATATTCATTCACTATTATGAAGTCAAATAGCTCATTCCAAAACAGGATGTAATGAATGATCTCTACTTTGTTTTAAAAGGTATATATAAAAGATGTATGTGTATATATATATAATTTACACACACATATATACATATATATATTCACAGGAAAGCACTAGAAAATATATTCTAAAATATTAATAGTGCTTGCATGTTAGAGTGAGATTACAGGTAATTTGTCTTCCTGTGTGCTTTTCTCACTTTTTAAAATGTTTCACAATATACTTTTATAATCATGTAAACACAAAAGTTATTTTTAAAAACTCCCAACATAATGGCATTTAAATATTATGTTACAGTTAGCTATAACTAGATTTGTTTAATGACTTTCTGCCTACCCCTTTTATGTTTGTGATATAGCTTTTCAAGAAAACATGGAAAATGCTGTTTAGTTTAAGTCAAAATGAGTTGCCAGATGTGTAGGAAAATTCGCTATTTGATTATAATCATAAAATGGTATCTTTCTGTCAACAGAAAGGTTTTAAAGGAGATACTCCAGTTACTTATATTCGTGCAGAATTCAATCAAGTGGTTCTGGGAGACTCTGCAAAAGTTACGGTGTCTCCAGAAGGAACTGCAAAATACAACTTCACGAGCAGTTTTGAATACAATCCTGAAGGAGGAATTACTTTAGATGACCTTGCCCACAAACCTGTGTTCTGTAAGTCTTTGTGGTACTAAAAGTATTAATTATGTTGAGTATAAGGAGATTCTGAGGTATTTAGTAACTGGGAGACAAATGAACACACCTTACCTTTCACCTAGGAATAACGTGACATAACTTGAGTCCTACCTGCTTTTGGCAGCAGTCTCCATGGCCTGCTAATTTTATCAGTTTGTATCAAAGCCCTTTTGACATTTGACTGAACTTTGCAGCCCTTATCTCCTAAGCTGGGTTGGGAACTGTTCCTAAATATCCCTATATTTAGGGTTGCCAGATTTAGAAAAGAAAATTGGGACACACTTATACTAAAAAATTATTCATTAGTTAACGTGAAATTCAAATTTAATTGGGCATCTGGTATTTTACTTGGCAACCTGTAATTCTGCATACAGTACTTCTGTATACTTTTTTTGAAATTCAGGTCTGTATCTTATTTATTTCAGAATTTCTAGTGCCTAAAAATATCTGAGACATAAAAGGGCTCAAAAGTGTTTGTTCAATGAATGATTGAATATGATATATGACTTCTGTATCCACATGTTCACAGTTTCTAAGTACACAGTATTATCTCTGACATACTTTGTTCTTACACCTATATACTAGTCTAAGGCTTTTGTTTCAACCTATACTCTTAATTTTTGTTTTGTTATTTTTTTAGTGGCACATCGCCTGTGGCACCTGCCAAAAACCACAGATTCCAAGATCCCAGACCCAGAGAAGTGGGACCTGGGAATTATACAGTATTCTAGAGCATTGCATTCTAAACTTTTTTTTCCATAAGAGTCACCTGAGGCTCTGGGAGAAAATAGTCTTCAGAGTCCCACCCTAGACTACTAAATTCGTGATAGCCAGGGAAGGATCCTAGGAAGCTGCATGTAAAAACAGGGAAAAACTGGGAAGCACTGCTCCGGAAAAGTGATTCCTAGATCTGGCTTAGTTGGGAATCAGTCACCCACGGAGGCCTCCATTTGATCCACACTCTCTGGTCACTCCCTTCTACTTCTTTCTTCTTTGCTTTGTGCTTCTCTGTCACTCCCAACGCCAAGTAAGAGTGTCAGTGTCCTAATTGCCTTCCTCCGTGGCATGTTAGATGGGAAAGGCAGAACTGGAACATTGTTTTAAACGTGTCATTGAATCCATGAGAAAGAAAGGGCCAGCCCTTTGTTCCAGAAGCAAAGCAGGAACTGAAACCTGAAACTCTTGAACAGCTGCTATTGCTGTGTGCTGGTGTTGGGGGAAGGGCAGTACTCCAAAATCTAGGGGCTTGGGTTTTAATGGTCTTAGACAAACAGAGAACTTGGGCTGCTGTAGATGGGAGTTGAGACTGAGACCAACCCCTTTACAACAAGCCAAGACTCTCAAAAAGAATGGATAAGAAAAAAATATCCATGCCCTATCATATGTGTCTAGCCATTGGATAGATGAAAAAAGTCTTTCCTGATAAATAATAATCATAAGGTTATGGCAATCATTAAATAATATTTATTTTCTTAAAACACACAAGGAACATTTATACAATAGGAACTGGCTAAATACTAAGCAATAAAACAAGTCCTGCCATATATCAAAGAATCAGTGGCTTACAGACTAAGTTTTCTGACCAAAATACAAGTCAACAAAATTAGAAATCTATAACAAAAACAGAAAAAAAGGTCCATTTGGAAATTTTAAGACACACTTATGTATAATTCACGGGACAAAGAAGAAATCATAAGAAAAACTATAAAGCATTTAGAATCAATCAACAGTAAAACAGCAAGTATCAAACTTGTGGGATATAGCTAAAGTAATACCTAGAGATGCATTTATGCTCTCAAGTGCAGTCATTAGCAATCAAAAAGGATTTTAAACAGAACCTCTGGGGGCGCCTGGGTTGCTTAGTCGGTTAAGCATCCGACTCTTGATCTCAGTTTAGATCTTGATCTCAGGGTCGTGAGTTCAAGTTCCATGTTGGGCTCTATGCCGGGCATGGTGCCTACTTAAAATAATTAAACAGAACCTCTGGAATATATATACGTTCTCCTATTCCTTTCACTAAGTATGACTGCAAACCTCAGACTTTCTGTGTAAAGCAAACATAAGGGAGTTTGAAAGGTGGAGAGAAGAAGAGGAAAGAGACATAAAGAATGACATAGTGGGGAGTTGCTTGGGTTTTCTTCTTGCCTTGTATATCCCAGACTTGATACTGAAGAAGCTAGCAATGTGGAAACATGAATGAGTGCAGACCAAAAAAAAAAAAAAAAGAGAGAGAGAGAGAGAAAAGAGAAGGAAAAAAAAAAAAACACTTGGGAGAAACCTGCTCTAACCAAAGACCAGGTAAAGGGCAGCCTAGCAAGACAGAAAACTTAGTAATTGCTCTGCTCTAGCCAAACACCACAAACAAAAAAAATGTGGCCCCACTCACACCCAAGCTGAATGGAGGACTTAGACTTGTACTCTTGCAAAGCTGAAATTAGGTGCTCTAGCTGGGTGGTGTTCAAGAATACCAAATAGGAAGCCACGGCTTCTGTGCTCTCTGGTCATGGGCCCTCTCTCTCACCATCTGGTTTTAATGGAGACTACCTAGGGAGCCTGGATTTTGGCCCCAATCTGGCAGTAACAAGATGCCATTCTGCTATCCACTGGGGTGGTGTCAGAGGAGGCCTAAAGTAGTGTTGAGACTTAACATCACCTAGTCATAATGAGCCTACACCCACCGTGGTATCAGTGGAAAGAAGTAAGGAACCAGAACTCTCACCCCTCATCAGCAGTAATGGGGGACAGTGGAGCAGTGCCCCTCCCCTTCCTCTTTTTTAGCAATGTAAATAAAAAATCCAGCTAAAACAGATGGTTTAAGGTCCAGAGTTTCATAACATACAAGAAGTCAAAGAGCACATGAAAATCACTCGTCATACCAAGAACCTGAAGATCTCAAACTGAATTTTATTTTTTTGACTGTATTAGCATTTTATTTTTTTAATTTTTTAATGTTCAGTTAGCCAACATATAGAACATTGTTAGTTTTTGATATAGTGTTCAGTTTTAAGAGCAATCATTAGATGCTAACACCAAGATAACATATATATTAGAATTATTAGACAAAGATTTTTAAAAGCCATGATAATGGATCAGTGAGCAATTGCAAACATGCTGGAAAAAATGAAAAAAATAGACCCAACAGAGAAATAGTTTTTAGAAATAGAAGATATAAAGAAGAACCTAATTGAAATTTTAGATCAGAAAAATATAATAACTTATGAAAAGCTTAGCAAATGGGCTCAACAGCAGAATGGAGGAGACAGAGGAAAGAATCAGTGAATTAGAAGATAGAACAACAGAAATACCCAATCTGAATAATATAGAGGAAGTAGACTTAAAAAAAAAATGTGAACAGAGTCTCAGAGGCCTGTGGGACTAGGACAAATATCTAATAATGTCATCAGAGTCTCAGAAGGACAGGAGAAAGAGGGTGGGACTGAAAAAGTATTCAAAGAAGTAAAGCCTGAAAACTCCCCAAATTTGGCAAGAGACATACACCTGATCAAATCCCCAGTAGGATAAACCCAGAGAAATCATATTAAGAAACATCATAATTAAACTTCTGAAAACTAAAGATGGAACAAAATCTGAAAGCAAAGGAAAACAATTAGAATGACATCAGTTTGTCATTAGAAACCATGGAGGCCCAAAGGGAATGGCGTTTTCAAAGTGATAGAAGAACTGTCACCCAGCATCTAATACCCAGAGAAAAGATGTGAAGGGGAAATCAAGACATTCTCAGATTAAAGAAAACAAAGTCACCAATTGATCTACCTTGAAAGAATGGCTAAAGGAAGTTCTCTAAACAGAACAGAAATGATAAAAGAAAAAACCTAGGAACACCGGGAAGGAAGAAAAAAATGTGCTAAGCAAAAATTTGGATAAATAAAGTAAGCTTTCCTTCTCTTTGAGTTTTCTAAACTGTGTTTGACACTTGAAACAAGGTATAACACTGTCTGATGCAGTTCTAAAGGTATATTGAGAAAATATTTTAGGCAGTTATAAACAGGAAAGGCAAAGGGACATAAAGGGTGGTAAGGTTTCTGTACTTCACTCCAACTACTGAACTGATGACACCTGTAATAAGCTGTAGTGAGTAATGTATGCAGTACCTAGAGCAATGACTAAAAAAACCTATGCAAATAGATACTCTTAAAAGTACTATAGATAAATGAAAATGGAATTCTAAAGAATGTTCATACAATCCACAGGAAAGCAGAAAAGAAAGAAAACAAATAAAAAAGAGAGGACAACCCCCAGCAGACTTAAACCCTAATATATTAATAATTATATTAAATATATCAAGAGACAGACATTGCAGAGTGGATTAAAAAAACACAACCTAACTATATGCTGTCTATGAGAAACTCAAAATATAACCATATAGTCAGGTAAAATGTAAAAGGATAGAGAAAGATGTATATGCACGCATTCATCAAAAAGTGGAAGTAACTGTATTAGCATCAGATAAAGTAGACTAGGCAAAGAAAATCACCAGAGACAGAGAAGTTCATTATGTAATGATAAAAGAGTCAACCCACCAAGAAGACATAGTCATACTAAATATACATGCACCAAACAACAGCTGTGAAATATGTGAAGCAAAAACTGATTAAATTGAAAGGGTGAATAGACAAATCCACAATTATAGTTGGGGACATAAACACCCATCTCTCAGTTTGTAGGATAACTAGATAGAAAATCAACAGGGATATAGGAAAACTCAATAATACCCATCAGCCTACAATATCTAATCAATATTGAACACCCAATAATAACAGAATATGCATTATTTTCAAAAGTCCACAAACCACATACCAAAACCATATGCTGGGCCATAAACAACCTAACACATTTAAATGAATTAAAGTAATGTGTTCTCTGATAGCAAGAGTATCAAGCTAGAAATCAGTAACAGAGAACAGGATACTCTCTAAACAGTTGAAAACAAATAGACACACTTCCAAATAATCCATGGGTCAAAGAGGAAGTCTCAAGGGAAGTAAAAAAATATAGTGAACTGAATGGAAATAAAAATACAAGGTAATAAAGTTTGTGGGACATAGCTAAAGAACTGCTGAGAAAATTTATTGCACTAAATGCATACATTAAAAAAGAGGAAAAGTCTCAAATCAGTAATCTGAGCTGTCACCTCAAGAATTTAGAAAAAGAAGAGCAAAATCAGAAGAAAATGATAAAGGTAAAAGCAGAAAGCAATAAAATGAAAACAGGGAAAAATCGATGAAACAAGTAACATAGCTGGTTATTTGAAAACATCAAAATTGACAAACCTATAGGAAGACTGGCCAAAAGCGGGGAGTGGGAGGAGAGAAAAAACACCACAAATTATCACAGATAGTAGACATTAAAAGAATAATAAAGAGATGAACAACTCTATATACATAAATTTGACAAGGAAATGGACCAGTATTTTGAAAAACACAAATCACAGCTCATCCTATACGAATAAATACAGTTGCCCTGTAACTGTCAAGGAAATTAAATTCATAATTTGAAATCTCCAAGACCAGAGAGTTTTACGGAAGAATTCTACCAAAAGTTAAAAATAATAACTAACACTAATTCTACACAATCTTCCAGCAAATAGATGAGGAGGAAACACTTCATTTTATGATGCTAGTGTTACACTGATACCAAAACAAGACAAAGACAGTACACAAATGGAAAATTTGAGGCCAGTATCTGTCATGAATATAGACACAAAAATCCTAACAAAATACTAGCAAATAGAATTCAATAAATAAAAGGAATCATACATGATTATGAAGTGGGATTGATTCCAGGGACCCAAGTTGGTTGGATCCCTGGAATGAACATAGTTGTTCATAGTCTAAAGAAGAAAAAGCATACAGTCATACTGTCAAAACAACAAAAGTATCTAACAAAATTTAACACCAGTTCATGATAGAAACTCTCAGAAAAATATATAGAGTGGGATCTTCATCAAACTGACAAAGGCTAACATTAAACTTAATGGCAAAAGATGGAATGCTTTCCCCCTAAGGTTGAGAACAAATCGAGGTCTGATCTCACCACTCTTATAAACACAGAGCTGGAAGTACTAGACAGTGCACTAGAGTAAGAAAAGGAAATAAAAGGCATCTACATCTGAAAGGAAGAAATAAATCTGTCCCTATTTGCAGATGACATGATTGTCTATGTGGAAAATCTCAAAGAATATGCAAAACTTCCAGAAAGAAAAAGTGAGGTCATAGGCTGCAAGGTAAATGCACAAAATCAATTATAGTTCCATAAACTAGTGATAAATACTTGGACACTGATACTAAAAATACATCGTTTACAATTGCTTTTTAAAATGAAATAGTGTAAATTTAACAAAACATACAGCACTTACATGCTGGAAACTATACCTTGTTGAATGAAATTTTTAAAAAATCTTTATAGATGGAGAGACACACTGTACTCATGGACTGGAAGATTCAACATAGTTAAGACGTCAGTTCTCCCCAGACTGATACAAAGGTTGAATGTAATTCTTATCAAAATCCCAGAAAGATTTTTTCAGATATGGACAAGACTATTCTAAAATGTATATAGAAAGGCAAAGAAACTAGAAAAGCTACAACAATTTTGGAAAAGAATAAAATGGGAAGGATCATTATACTAGATTTCATGACTTATTATATAACTACATTAATCAAAATTGTGTGGTGTTGGTGGAAGGATAGACACATAGATCAATGGAAAAAATAGAAATAGGCCCATCTAAATATGCCTAATGATTTTTTTAAGATTTTGTTTTTAAGTAATCTCTACGCCCAACATGGGGCTCATACTCACAACTCTGAGATCAAGAGTCACACACTCCAGAGACTGAGCCAACCAGGCACCTAATGATTTTTTGTTAAAAGTGCAGAATCAGTTCATTGGAGGAGATGTAGCCTTTTCAACAAATGATGTTAGAACAATTGAGTACCTGTACACAAAAAAATGAACTTTGACTTCAGTCTCATACAAAAATTAACTCAAAACAGATCACAGATTTAAATGAGAAATGTAAAGCCACAAAACATTAAGGAAAAAATGAGAAAATCTTCAGGTTTTAAGGTTAGGCAAAGAGTTCTTAAAACCAAAAGCATGAGCCATAAAAGAAAAAAAAACTGATGAATTGACTTCATAAAAATTAAAAACTCTTGCTCTGTGAAAAACCCTGTTGAGAGGATGAAAAGACAGGCTACAGAGTGAGAGAAAATATTTGCAAATCACAGTCTGACAGAGCAATAGTATCTAAAATATATAAAGAACACAAGATTCAACAGTAAAAAATACTCCAGACAATCCAGTTAGAAAATAGGCAAAAGACATGAAGAGACAGTTTACCAAAGAGGAAATACAGAGGGCATATAAACATATGAAAAAGTTTTCAACATCATTAGCCATTAGGGAAATGCAAATCAAAGCCACAATGAGGTATCACTATACAACTTTCACTACACACATATCAGAATGGTTAAAATTAAAAATAGTGAAAAACACCAAATTCCAACAAGGTTGCAAAGACCCTGGATCACTTATACATTCCTGCTGGAAATGTCAAATGTCAGAATTTCTGGTGGGAATGTTAAGTGTCAGTCTAGAAGGCAGTATGCAATTTCTTTAAAAACAAAACATGCAAACCACCATATATAAGCCAGCAATTACACTCCTGTCCTTTTCCCCAGAAAAAATGAAGATTTATATTCATACAGAAACCAGTAAGTAGTTTATAGGTGCTTTATAGTCAAAAACTGGAAACAACCCCGTTATCCCTACATGGGTTAAACAAACATAGAGCCATACTATGAAATGCTACTCATCGATAAAAATGAACAAATTACTGGGACACAAACCAATTTCATTGGATCTCCAGAGAATTATGCTGAATGAGAAGGCCAATCTTAAAAGGTACATACTGTAAAATTATATTTATATTACATTTTTGAAATGACAAAGCATAGAAATGGAGAACAAATTAGTAGTTGCCTGGTGTTAAGAAGGAGGATAGTGGAGGTGGCTTTAAAAGGATAACGTGGATTAAAAAGGTAACCAGAATCCTTGTGGTGATGAAATGATCTGTATCTTGACAGAATCAATGTCAATATCTTGGTTGTGATATTTTACTGTAGTTAATGCAACATGTTACCATTGGGAAAAACGGGTACAAGATAGCTTTCTGTATTATTTCTCACAATTGTATGTGAATCTGAAATTATCTCAAAGTAAAAAGTTTAATTTGGCTTATTCTATTCTTCAAATGGGAAAAAAGCATCTTTGGTAGTGAAACTCAACACCACTGGAGTTATAATGATAAAACATTACTGTCTGCTCAAGAGTGAAAGAAAGTACACAAATTAACAAGTCAACCAAAAGCCACTCCTCCTCTGCATAGAGCCCACAAATTAGACTGAAACCGTGGAGGTAGTGATGAAAACAGAAAAAAAAAAATTCTTTCAGGAGACCATGAGTATCCTCTGCAATATAGTGTCTGTCATCTTCCCCCTTGGACTTTCTTCAGAGAGGCTACTTCATGCAGAGAACCTCTTCTTTCCAATTCGTCAAGAGTTAAGCTGTATAAAAGAAAGTTTCCTCTTTGCTAGTGGAAGTTTGTTAACAGTGTATAAGTCTTCTAAAAAGATGAAAGAGGGCTTCGACCATTTTGTTTTTGAAGCTCTGAGTGTATTAAAAAATGGATACATGCCCAATTGACACAAAATTGTTTAATTATGGTATATGTTAAGATCTATCTTTAATAAAATGGTTCTCTTAACATAAAAAAGATTAAAAGCAAACAAGTTGGATATTTAGCTCAAGAAGCCACTAAAATAATAGAGAACCCCAGAGAATATAAAAAAAAAGAATTAAGAAAAGAGCAAAAAGTAATTAATTGGAAAAGAAGCACTAGAAAAGAGCTGCAAAACAAAACCTGCTTTAAAAGACTAACAAAATAGACACACTTCTGGCACGATTGAGCCAAAACAAAACCAAGAAGACAAACAATGTTAGGAAGAAAATGGGGCTTTACTACCGATAAAGTATATTTTTAAATTTATAAAAAGAATATTGTTGAAGATTCTGGGAAGATAGGAGAGTAGGAGGCACCAAGAATCTGTCTCCCACCTACACAACACTTGCACTGCCACGTTCTGTCTGATATAACTATTTTGGAACTCTGGAGTCTGTTGAAGGCTTGCAACTTCCAGGGGAAGGTTTGGATGGCTAATTGTGATTAATTTTGGTTAATTTCAGATCTTAACACAGTAGCAGCTGCTCATTCCGTACCCCCTCTAGGTATGTGGCAGGGAGCCATGTATGTTTTCCTCTAGTAGCTTGCACACAGCTTGCTGGAGCCAGAGTAAGCTAAAAGGACCTTGTCCTTCAAATATTGTGGATCTGTGCTCTAATTGCTGATTGCTGCTTCTGATCACAGAGGTGCAGACAAAGAGGACATCAGGTGTTGTTGCACCTCCCTCCATCCCATTGTTGTAAGACCCTTCCTCTCCTGTTGAAACTACCAAGGGATTTAAAGGGCAGCATCCTTTCCCCCCTTACCTTTTTCTCTTTCTCCCCATTCAGAAACCAGGCATTAACAACTAGGACACTTAAAAACAATTGCAAATAAGGGGAAAACTAGAAAGTGACCATGCATGTCCAGGGAAAGGCTAAGAAAAGACCTGGAAAGACCTTAATCTTACACCTCAGGCTGATCCTCAGCACAGACACAGCTTACAACAATGACAAATAAAAATAAAAACAACAAAAAACAGTAAACCCTGGGAAAGGGGAGAATATAATTTCCAGACTTATCCCATTATTAGATTCAATATCCAGTGTCCAAAAAAAATCATAAAGCATACAAAGAAACATGAAAGTATAGCCCATTCAAATTTTTTAAAAAATCACAAGAAATAACAGTGTTGGCAAAGATGTGGAGAAGAAACCCTCATGCACTGTTAATGGGAATGAAAACTGGTGCAGCCACTGTGGAAGAAGTATGGAGGCCCCTCAAAAAATTAAAAATAGAATTACTATATGATCCAGTAATTCCACTATTGGACATTTACCTAAAGAATATGAAAACACTAATCCGAAAAGTTATATGCACCGCAATGTTTATTGCAGCATTATTTACAATAGCTAAAATATGGAAGCAACCCAAGTGTCCATCAGTAGAGGAATGGATAAAGAAATTGTGGTATATAGATACAAAGGAATATACTCAACCATTAAAAGGAATGAAATTTTGCCATTTCCAACAACATGGATGGATCTAGAGGATATAATTTTAAGTGGAACAAGTCAGTCAGAGAAAGATAAACCATATGATCTCACTTATATGGATTTTAAGAAACAAACAAAAAAAAGAAACAAACCAAACAACAGACTCTTAACTATGGAGAAGAACTAGTGGTTACCAGAGAGAAGTGGGTGGGAAGATGGGTGAAATAGGTGAAGGGGATTAAAAGTGCTTATCATGATGAGCACTGAGTAATGTATAGAATTGTTGTATCACTATGTTGTACACCTGAAACTAATATAACAGTGTATGTTAATTATACTGGAATTAAAAATAAATAAATAAAATTTAAAAAAACAAGGAACATTTCAAATCAACAATCTATACCACTTAATACCATTGGGTATTAAGAAGAAAGAAGAACAAAAGAAGAAAAAGAAGAACAAAACTCCAAAACCCGCAGAAGAAAGGGAATAATAAAAACTAGAGCAGAGGTAAGCAAAATACAGAATAAAAAACACAGAAAGTCAATGAAACCAAAAGTCAGGTTTTTAAAAAAGATTTATTCATTCTAGGGAGAAAGAGTGTGCACATGAGTGGGGGAAGGGGGAGAGGGAGAATCCCCAAGCAGACTCCCTACTGAACAGGGAGTCTGACATGGGGATGGATCCCAGGACCCTGAGATCATGACCCGAACTGAAATCAAGAGTCAGATGCCGAACTGACTGAGCCACCCAGGTGCCCTCAAAGGTCAGTTTTTTAAAAAGATCAACAAAATTCACAAACCTCTAGCTAGATGGACTAAGAAAAAATAGAGAAGAATCATATAACTAAAGTTAGAAATTTAAGTGTGGATATTACTACCAATTATACAGAGATATAAAGTATAAGTGAGTACTATGAAAAATTGTTCATCAACAAATTGGATAACGTAGATGAAATGGACAAGTTCCTAGGGACACAAAACTACCAGATGAAAGCACAAAGAGAGAAAATCTTAATAGAACTATAACTAATAAGAAGATTAAATCAGTGATAAAAAAAATCTCTGATGGGTAATAAGGAGGGCACGTATTGCATGGTGCACTGGGTGTTATATGCAACTAATGAATCATCAAACTTTACATCAAAAACCAGGGATGTACTGTATGGTGACTAACATAATATAATAAAAAAACATTAAAAAAAAAAATCTCTCAACAAAGAAAAGTCCTGGGCCTGATGGCTTCACTGGTGAATTTTACCAAATACTTAAAGAACTAATATGGTACTACTGAAACTTACCCAAAAAAATTGAAGAGGAGGAAATATGTCCTAACTAATTCTATAAGGCCAGCATTATCCTGACAGTAAAGCCAGACAAGGACACTATAAGGAAACTACAAATCAATGTTTCTTAGGAACAGTGATGCACAAATGCTCAACAAAGTACTAGCAAACCAAGTTGAGAAGCATATTAAAAGGATTATGCACCATGACCAGTGGAATTTATTCTTGGAATGCAAGGATGGCTCAACATACAACTCCATCCATGTAATACGTCAAATCAACAGAATGAAGGATAAAACCCCACATGATCATCTCGCTTAATAGAGAAAAAGCTTTTGACAAAATTCAACACCCTTTCATGAAAAAAAACATTCAGCAAAGTAGGAATAGAGGGGAGCTACCTCAAAATGATAAAAAACATATATAAAAATTTCTCAATGAACATTATACTCAATGGTGAAAGACTGAAAATATTTCCTCTAATATCAGGAACAAGGCAAGGGTTCCTGCCTTCACTTCTTTTCAAAATAATATTAAAAGTTCGAACCGGTGGGGCGCCTGGGTGGCACAGCGGTTGAGCATCTGCCTTCGGCTCAGGGCGTGATCCCGGCGTTATGGGATCGAGCCCCACGTCAGGCTCCTCCGCTATGAGCCTGCTTCTTCCTCTCCCACTCCCCCTGCTGTGTTCCCTCTCTCGCTGGCTGTCTCTCTCTGTCGAATAAATAAATAAAATCTTTAAAAAAAAAAAAAAGTTCTAACCGGAGCAGTTAGGCAATAAAAAGAAAAAAGACATCCAAATTGGAAAGGAAGCAGTAAAATGATCTCTGTTGCAGATTATATGATCAGTTTTATATGTGATTATATGTAGAAAACCTTAAAGATAACACACACTCACACACCAGAATAAATTATATAAATGATTTTGGTAAAACAGCAGGATATGGGTTGCCTCAGTGGTTCAGTCAGGTAAGCATCTGACTCTTGATTTTGGCTCAGGTCGTGATCTCAGGGTTGTGAGATTGAGCCTCATGTCAGGCTCCACGCACAGAGTCTGCTTGGGTTTCTCTCTCCCTCGGCCTCTCTCCTCCACTCTCCTAGTGAATAAATGAATGAATGAATGAACGAATGAATCTTTTTTTTAAAGGCAGTATATATATTCAGCATACAAATATCAGTTGCATTTCTGTATAGTAACCATGAGCAACATGAAAGGTAAGTTATAAATCAATTCCATCAAAAGGAATAAAATACCTAAGAATTAACTCACCCAAGAAGATGAAAGACTTGTACAATGAAAACTACAAAACATTGCTGAAAGAAATTAAAGATGACACAAATAAATTGAAACACATCGCATATTCATGGATTGGAAAAGTTAATATTGTTAAAATGTCAATACTACTCAAAGCGATTTACAGATTCAATGAAATCCCTATCAAAATCCCAATGATTTTTTTTTGCAGAAATAGAAAAATCCATCCTAAAATTCATATGGAATACAAGAGACCCCAAAGAGCTGAAATGATCCTGAAAAAGAGCAAAGTTGGAGATCTCACACTTGCTGTTTTCAAAACTTACTACAAAACTAGAGTAATCAAAAAAGTATGGTATTGACAGAAAGAGACATATATAACAATGGAGTAGAATAGAGAGCCCAGAAATAACCCTTACATATGGTCAAATGATTTTTGACAAGCATGCCAAGACCATTTAAGAGGAAATGACAGTCTTTTCAACAATAGGTGCTAGGAAAACTGGATACCCATATACAGAACAATGAACTTGGATCATTACCTAACACCATATATGAAAATTAACTCAGGATGGATTAAGGACCTAAATGCAAGACTGGAAACAATAAAACTCTTAGAAGAATGTATAGCACAAAGCTTCATGACATTAGTTTTGGCAATGATTTCTTGGATAGGATACTAAAGGCACAGGTAACAAAAGAGAGAAATTAAGGGCACCTGGGTGGCTCAGTTGAGCAGCCAACTCTTGGTTTCGGAGTCTTGATCTTGGGGTCAAGGGATCAAGCCTCCTGTTGCACTCTGCACTTGGCATGGAGTCTACTTGAGATCCCACCCCTTCCCCCCCCCCCCCTGCTCACACCACTCTTTCTAAAATAAATAAATAAATAAACAAATAAATAAAATCTTTTTTAAAAAGGGAGAAATTGGACTTATTGAAAATTTAAATATCTTGTGCATCAAAAGACCTATCTATGAGTAAAAAACAGCTCACGGAATGGCAGAAAAATATTTGCAAATCATATATCTGATAAAGAATTAGTATTTAGAATATAACAAGAAAAGCCAACCTGATTCAAAAATTGGCGAAGGACTTGAATAGACATTTCTCCAAACATCCACAAACGGCCAATGAGCTCATGAAAAAATGTGCAACATCACTAATCATTAGAGAAATGCAAACCAAAACTACAATGAGATATTATCTCATACATATTAGAATGGTTTCTATAAAAAAAAAAACACAGAAAACAACAACTGTTGGAAAGGTTGTGGACAGATCAGAATCTGTATGCACTTTTGGCAGGAATGGAAAATGGTATAGTCGCTGTGGAAGCTGGTCATTCCTCAAAAAATTAAAAATAGAATTATATGATCCAGCAATTTTACTTATGGGAATGTATCCAAAATAATTGAAAGCAGGTTTCAAAGAAATATTTTTGCACTGATGTTCATAACAGCATTATTCACAAAAGGTAAAATGTGGAAGGAATCTACATGTCTGTTGACAGAATGGATGAGCAAACTGTGGTGTATATATACAAATGAATATTATTCAACCATAAGAAAGAAAGAAAGCCTGACATAAGCTACAACATAAATGAACTTTGAGTTCAATATACTAACTGAAATAAGCCAGTCACAAAAACACAAATGCTGTATGAGGTACATAATCAAATACATAGGGACAGAAAGAATCCTGGTTGTTGCCAGGGGGAGGGGAGAATGGGAATTATTGTTTAATGGATATGGAGTTTCAATTTTGGAAGATGAAAAGAGTTACAAAGATGGATGGTGGTGATGGTTGCACCAAAAATGTGAATGTGTTTAATACCATTGTGTAAGATGGTAAATTTAATATGTATGTTACCACAATAAAAAAAAAGACATTAAAAAAGAATATTTTGCAATTACTTTTGAAAACAAAGATCATAGAGCTTGATAACATACCACATAGGCATGTGTGTTATCAAATTGTATTATCTTTGCCAAAAATACTGAAGATGAGCCTAAGTCTACAGGAAACAAGAACTGAGAAACAAATTAAACACATGTGTGGGGGAGGGGGCGACATATCCAAAAAATGAGACAGCCTATAAAACAACTGACCTGATGTCTTCAACAAATTAGTGTCATAGAAAAAAAATGTATGTGGGAGAAAAGACTGTTCTAAGTGAAAAGAAATGTAAAAACATGAGAACCGGATGTTCTCATCCAAAGAAAGCACATGTCAGTCTTTGGATCCTAGTTTGAACAAACAAGCTACAAAATCAATGTTGGGATAATTAAATATTAAATGTAGACTGGGCATTAGATAAATTAAGTAATTATACTTAATTTTATTATTATATACTTGCTAGATTGATAAAGTTATTGTGATTATGTAGGAAAATGCCATATTTTGAATTTGCATACTTTAATATTTAGGGGTAAAATGTCATGATGTCTGTAATTTGCTTGAAAGTATTTCCACAAACAAGAATAGATGAAGTAAATATGACAGCATGTTAACTATTGTTAAATCCAGGTGATGGCTATATAGATATTCATTTGGTATACCAATCTCTCTACTTTTTTGTGTATTTCAAATTTTTCGCAACAAATAAGCACATACACCAAGTAATGCTGCAGTGAAAAACCTGGTACATACCGTGTATGCTCTGTAAATCACTCTAAGTTTGCTAAGTCCTATGCTAGGCAAAGTGGTAAGATGTAGAACAGTATTTTTCAAACTGCAGATTGCGACTTTCTACTCATTCCTAAAATTGATTGAAGGGGATCATGACCAGTGATTTCTAATACATGAAATAGAATACAAAATGCTTAAGGGCTTTCAGTCAGTAAGTATGAATATTATATGGAACTTTGTTTTAATCATAAGTATCAGTTACTTTTATACATATGTGTGTACATGATTATGATGTAAAGTCTATTTTTTACTGTACCATGTATGTAAAAAGTTTAATAGGTCACTGAGGTGGTTCAGTATTTTCCACCAGAAGTCACTAATAATGGTGCCTTCTCAGGTTTCAAGTTAATTTCTCTTAAATTTCTTTGACAATTCTTTCTTTGCTGCACCATAATTATCTGATGGATGACCCAGACATGTTCTCATTTTCTTTGTTTTGATTTTTCTAGTAACTATGACTGAAGTTTTACCAAAGGAAAAGAAACAGAAAGATGAGAAGACCTTAATTCTTGGTCAAGCTGTGGTGGACCTTCTTCCTTTACTGGAAGGTCAGATGTGTTATTTGCTCAAAAGCAGATATAGGAAAGCTCATAAAATTTAGCTCCAGAGAAGTGCAAAAATAAGCCTCAGTGGATTTGAGGGATTTGATAAAAAGATGAGCACATTTATCTCTGCCTAACCCTTCTTCCTATGGCTTGATTTGCCTTCTTTTTGCAGGAGAGAGTTCGTTTGAAAGGACGGTCCCCTTGCACCCTGTGCCAGGCTCGCCTTTAGAACCTCTTCGGTCAGGTGTTAAGGTAATCAGAGTTATGAATCTTAACTTTCAGCTGTTCAGTCTACCAAGTCTGTTATAAAGATTTGATTCAGTTGAGTCCAGTTCATCAGGTATATTCTTTTCACAGGCGCACAGAGTGCTAAGTTCTGGGAAACAAAAATAAATAAATCAGAGTTCTACTTTAAGAGTCCATAATCTATACGTCATGGGTTAAAATCAGTGTATTAATAGTGGAGTGGGGCATGTGGGCACAGAGTAGTTATTGCTTACTTTGCCCAGGGGTACATGTAGAGAAAGCTTAACCATGGAAATGCCTCTTGAGCTATGTCCTGATGGATTAAATTGAATAATACGTGAATGCACCTAACACACTTTCTGGCACAGTAAGCCTGAATTGGTAGGCTCTGGTAGTCTGGTTTGTCTTCTGGGCTGTTTTTCCATCTTCCTGGGGATGAGTAGCTTCTTGGGGCATTACTTTTGCCTCTCTGATGCAAGTGCACTTATTTTCAGCAGATACTACAGCTGCCTTCTGTTTTGCAAAAGTAAAAGAGAGAGAAGGGTCCAAATGACCCAACTATTCTGAATGCAGTTTCCCTAATTAGCCATTGCTGTGGGTCCCTTCCTGCCTCTTTGTTGATTCTGACCTTGGACTGCCATAATCCACTCCTGCGTCTGCTGTGGTCCTCTCCCTCTCTTATTTTAGACTGTGATTGATTTCTTCTAGGTTGTTTGGTTTTTTGTTTTAAGATCTGATTTAATTTGCTTTATGTCTTTCTAAGATTCCTATAAATATGTAGTCCATTGATAATATTTCTTATTTTCCAGGGATATCATAGCATTATTCTTTTATTGGATGTATAGGTATAATTTAGTATCTTTCTATAATATCATATGACTTGTGCTAGAAAGAGGGATGGATCTGAGCTCAGTCTGCCTTCATTGGTCCAGTCTCCCTGCTTATAAACTGTTGATTTTCCTTATATTATCTTTAGAAGAAAAATTAGTCAGATGGATTATTAGTCCTTAGGATGTTTGCTCATAGTATTCCTGTGTTTACTTGTTTTACACATTCAATGAAAAAATATATGACACTTAATTTTCATTCACTTGAGAATTCTCACTAATTTTATATTTAAGCATCTGTACTGGTTATTCTCAAGAATAAAATGACATAAACCTGTCCTTGGAAAAGACAGGTTTCAAGTATTCCCTGTCTTGATTGAGTTACACAATTTAGAAAATTTAGGGACATTTTACTTATCTTTTCAGAGACATATTGATCAGAGGTGTCACATTCTTCAATGCCTCTCTTTCTTAAAATCTTCTTTCCTTTGGTGTTCTCATTTCCTGCTCACTGACTGTATGTTCTCTGGTTCCTGCACCAGACCTCTTTCCTCTGACTGTGTCTTACGTGTGAAGGTTCTGACCTTGGCCATCTTTTCTTCTTAGTCTGTGTTCATATTCCTGGTTGCAGGGGGAGGTTATTCATTATGTAACAGTCACCAGTATGAGTGCTTCCTTGGACCCTAAATACAACCAATCCCCAAATCTGCCTTTCAGCAAATCCAGCCTTTTAGATCTCCTAAGTGCCTGTGGACTCTTCTCTTATTAGCTTTGTTCCTACTCTTTATTTCCTTATAACCTCTCATTGGAACATTACAAGAAGCCTTGTAACTGCCCTTACCTCCCTCCTGTTCCGCTTTCTCACTGCTTGCCGGGTGACTTATAAGTAAATACGATCACATCTCATCCCCTGTTCAGTACCATGTAGTTCATGGCTTCCCCAACTGCTTACATGTTAAGGTCCAGATTCCTTAGCAGGCATGGAACAGCTTTTATAATAGGAACCTGTCATCTCTCAGACTCCGCTTCTTATACTTCATATTCTAAAATCCTCAACTACCTACACGTGAACAAAATACACCATGCTGTTTCAATCCTCTTTTACATAAACTCTTCTTTTTGTTCAGAATTATTTTCTCTTTCCTTTCTCTGCTTATCTAAATTGCAAACTTTTATTTATTCATTTTGTAAAAGTCAATTTAGTCATCACCATCTCTCTTCCCACCCCAGTAATTAATTATTCACTTCCTCTTTGGTGCTTCTTGACTAGGGTATTTGTACAGGTCTCTATTATAGCATTTATCATAAATCATAGAATTACAATATGAATCCCATAATAAAAGGGGCCATGTCTTCTTTATCTTTATATTCCTAGTGCTGTGGTAAAGTGCCTGGCATATAATGAGCAACCAATACACATTTTATTTTATTTTATTTTATTTTATTTTATTTTATTTTATTTTATTTTTTATATGGAATTTTTCATGAATTTGTCATCCTTGCACAGGAGACATGCTAATCTTTGTATCATTCTAACCAATACACGTTTTAAAGCTTCTTTCTATTGTATCCTATGTGAAAATGTTAGATATATACTTATATATCTGTATCTATACCTATATCTGTGTGTGTGTATATAGGTATATACATATATATCTGAAAAAATATTTTCTTATTAAAAAGCACATTTCCCACGCTCCATGCCCATCAGCCCATGGACTTGTCAGGGTGCTGATGGGCCAACTTCAGGGCTGCATGGGGGCCAGTCTGTAATGCACTTTGAGGGGTATCAAGAAGGGTCTTCCCCTGCCCGCACTTAACGTGATGGTTCAAGGGCCCCGGGGGTTGATATTTGTATCATGTTTGCTAAGCTCAAGTGTCTCAAGTCTGGGCCATGCCAGGCAAGGAGAAAAATTAAAGATTTGGGGTTTTCCCAGAAAAAAATAAAATAAAGTAAAAAAGAAAAAGCACATGTGCCAAATCAGAACTTCTATTGGAAATACGACTTGGAAATTTCTCATTAGTAGAATATGTAATTCTTTTTTTTCCTTAAATATTATTTTAGAGAGAGAAAAAGAAAGAGAGCATGCATGTGTGCAAGCAGGGGGAGGGAAAGAGAGAATCTTAAGCAGACTTCCCGCTGAGTGTGGAGCCCAAAGTGGGGCTCAATCTCAAGACCCTGAGATCATGATCTGAGCAGAAACCCAGAGTCAGATACTCAACTGACTGAGCCACCCAGGTGCCCCAGTAGAATATGTAATTCTTTAACAAATAATATTAATTATTCTTATTAATGTTGATGTCTAAGAAAATAAAAATGAACAAATTATTTTTCTCCTCTCTAATTAAAAAAAAAAAAGCTATCTTGACAGCCCTACTCAGATACATCACTAACTAATCAAATCTTTGGTAGTTCTTCTAAAAAACTCATTTTTGAGCTTGTTCATGCTGCCAAGAAATACTTTCTCATCTGTGAAAAATGGAAATATATTAAAGAATATGATTCTCAAATATTTAATTAAAAAAAAACTCTAAAATTTCTTTCTTTCTTTCTTTCTTTCTTTCTTTCTTTCTTTCTTTCTTTCTTTCCTTCCTTCCTTCCTTCCTTCCTTCCTTCCTTCCGATTTTATTTAAATTCAGGTTAACATATAGTATATTATTAGTTTCAGGGGTAGAATTTAGTGATTCATCAGTTGCATATAATACCCAGTGTTCATTACATCAAGTGACCTCCTTAATGTCCATCACCCATTACCCCATCCCCCCCGTCCACCTCCCCTCCGGCAACCCTCAGTTTGTTCCCTACAGTTAAGAGTCTCTTATGGTTTGCCTCCCTCTCTGTTTTCATCTTATTTTATTTTTCCTTCCCTTCCCCTATGTTCATCTGTGTCATTTTTATAATTCCACCTGTGAGTGAAATCATATGGTGTTTGTCTTTCTCTGACTTATTTCACTTAGCATAATACACTAGCTCCAGCCACATCACTGCAAATGGCAAGATTTCATTCTTTTTGGTGACCAAGTAATATTCCATTGTATATATATACACCACATCTTCTTTATCCATTCATCAGTCGATGGACATCTGGGCTCTTTCCATATTTTGGACATTGCTGCTATTAACATTGGGCTGCAGGTGCCCCCTGGAATCACTATGTTTTTATCCTTTGGATAAATACCTAGAAGTGCAATTGCTGGGTCATAGGGTAGCTCTATTTTTAACTTTTTGAGGAACCTCCGTACTGTTTTCCAGAGTGGCTGTACCATTTTGCATTTCCACCAACAGTATAAGAGGGTTCCTCTTTCTCTGCATCCTCGCCAACATCTGTTGTTTCCTGAGTTGTTAATTTTAGCCATTCTGACTAGTGTGAGGTGTTATCTGTCTCATTGTGGTTTTGATTTGTATTTGCCTGATGCCGGGTTATGTTGAACATTTTTTCATGTGTCTTTTAGCCATTTGTATGTCTTCTTTGTAAAAATGTCTGTTTATGTCTTCTGCCCACTTCTTGATTAGATTATTTGTTCTTTGGGTTTGAGTTTGATAAAATCTTTATGGATTTTGGATACTAGCCCTTTATCTGATATGTCATTTGCAAATGTCTTCTCCCATTCCGTAGGTTGCCTTTTAGTTTTGTTGATTATTTCCTTTGCTGTGCAGAAGCTTTTTATCTTGATGAAGATAGTTCATTTTTTGCTTTTGTTTTTCTTGCTTCTGAAGACATGTCTAGTAAGAAGTTGCTGTGACCAAGGTCAACGAGTTTGCTGCCTGTGTTCTCCTGTAGGATTTTGATGGATCCCCATCTCACATTTAGATCTTTCATCCATTTTGAATTTTTGTTTTTGTGTAGTATAAGAAAGTGGTCCAGTTTCATTCTTCTGCATGTGGCTGTCCAATTTTCCTGACACCATTTGTTGAAGAAACTGTCTTTTTTCCATTGTATATTCTTTCCTGCTTTGTCAAAGATTAGTTGACCATATAGTTGAGGGTCCGTTTCTGGGTTCTCAATTCTGTTCCATTGATCTGTGTGTCTGTTTTTGTGCCAGTGCCATACTGTCTTCATGATTACAACTTCATAATACAGCTTGAAGTCCAGAACTGTGATGTGTCCAGCTTTGGTTTTCCTTTTCAACATTAATTGGCTATTTGGGTTCTTTTCTGGTTCCATACAAATTTAAGGATTGTTTTTTCCAGCTCTGTGAAAAATGCTGGTGTTATTTTGATAGGGATTGCTTTGAATGTGTAGACTGCTTTGGGTAGTATAGGCATTTTAACAGTATTTTTTCTTCCGATCCATGAGCATGGAATGATTTTCCATTTCTTTGTGTCTTCCTTAATTTCTTTCAAAAGTGTTCTATAGTTTTCAGAGTACAGGTCTTTTACCTCTTTGATTAGGTTTATTCCTAGGTATCTTATAGTTTTGGTGTAATTGTAAATGGGATTGATTCCTTGATTTCTCATTCTGCTGCTTCATTATTGGTGTATAGAAATGCAAAAGACTTCTGTGCATTGATTTTATATCCTGTGAGCTTGCTGAATTCCTGTATCAGTTCTAGCAATTTTTTGGTAGAGTCTAATTTTTAAAAAGCACTTCATTTAAATTACAAAAATAGTCACAGTATATAAACTGGCAAAAAAAGCAACCCAATGTCACTCATGCGAAAATACCATTAATGTTTCAGTATAGAACTTTCCAATTCCTCTTCTATATGTATTCATATGCATATGTTACCTCAGTATGATAGAGGGGAAAGGCCTCTAGCTTAGGAATAAGAGTCTCATCTCGGCTATAGTTCTAACTCATGGGACCTAGAGGAAGTTATTTGAATCCTCTATATAGAAATAATTAAACTTGACCTTCTTACCTTGAACAGTGATATGAGATTCAAATAAGATAATGAAAAAAAGGGGGGAAGGCCTCTGGCATTTTCACTATGCTGCATAATTTTATTTTTTTCCAGCAGTGCAGTCTTGCAGTTAAAGTATTTGTGGCAGAACCCTTATTGACCACAGCGCAAATCTTAGGAGGCAATCTACTGAAAGTCACATTGGAGGCTGCCTACTCTGTGCCTGAATCTTTCATTCCAGTAGGGCCTATGCAGAACTACATGGTTGGTCTGCAAGTTCCATCAGTTGGAGAGGTAAAGCCCTACAGCCAGATAGTTATATAGGTTTAAATACTCATATAGTCATCTCTTCCTCACCTGCTAAAATTTCATTCTAAGCAAGCTCTATTAATGGCTGAGATTTTTTTTTTAGGTTTAAAAAATAAAGTTTACTTCTGTTTTATATGTAGATATCTATAGTTTACATATACATAATAGTATACATTTCACATAATTTTTGTCAATAAATACATATTTATGGTGGAAAATATGTAAAAAATTTCAAAATTGACTATTTTTAATGTGTTTCTATACTACTTTTATGCATATATTTTGTGAATTTTGTACAGTGTGCTTAATTATATAAAACTTTATGTTAATTTCAGGTTATTTTCTTAGTCCAAATTTCTTTTATTTTTCTTTTTTTTTTCAGATTTATTTATTTTGGTGGGAGGGGAGAGTGCAGGTGCGTAGGGCAGAGGGGCAAGGGGAAATGGAGAGTGAATTTCAAGCAGAGTCCCTGCTGATTGCAGAGCCTGACATGCGCTGCTGGATCCCATGACCCTGAGATCATGACCTGAACCAAAATTAAGAGACAGCAGCTCAATCGACTGAGCCACCCAGGTGCCCCTCTTAGTTAAAATTTCTGTGGAATAATTGTGTTGGATTTTTTGAGGCTCTTGATAGAGATTTCCAAATTGCTTGCTAAAAAGGTATAATTCATTAATACTGCCATCTGTTTTATTGCCATCTACATTTCAGTAGGAACCCTCCAATTCCTCTTCACCATTTACATTCCCACCAGCAGTATAAAGGGTTCTAATTTCTCCATATCCTTGTCCACATTTATTATTTTTTGTTTTATGATAACACCCATTCTAATAGGTGTGAAGTGGCATCTCCTTGTGTTTTAGATTGGCATTTCCCTAATGGCTGATGATGTTGAGCATCTTTTTGCATCCTTATATCGCCATTTGTCTATTTTCTTTGGGGAAATGTTTATTTAAGTTCTTTGCCCATTTTTGAATCAGGTTGTTTTTTGTTGGTGTTTTAAGAGTACTTTATATAGTCTAGCTATTAATCCCTTATCAGATATGTGATTTGCAAATATTTTCTCCCATTTTTTACTTTGTTGTTAGTATATTTTGCTGCACAAAATTTTTTCATTTTAATGTAGTCCAATTTATCTATTTATTTCTTTTGTTGTGCCTTTGGTGTCATAACCAAGAAATCATTGCTTAATCCAATGCCATGAAGTTTACCCTCTGAGTTTTCTTCTAAGAGTTTTATAGTTTTAGCTCTTATGTTTAGGCCTTTGATTCATTTTGAGTTAATTTTTGTATCTGGTTTAAGGTAAGGGTACAACTTGATTTTTTTGTATGTGGATCATTAGTTTTCTGTACCATTTATCGAAAGGATTGTCCTTTCTCCATTGAGTGGTCTTGGCATGCTTTATTTTGACAGTTTTTGCCAGCATTCTTGTTTTTATGGAGGAGCAGATTTTCACAGGTCTTTACTCTGCCATTCCGGAAATGTCTCTCCTTCACAAAAGTTTTTTTAAGCTAACCCAAAGAACCAGAATTGTTGAATTATAGGGTATGACAATTTTAAATTTACTGGAGACTGCAAAATTGCTTTCCATAGTTATACCAATTTATATTTCTATCAACTGTGTATAAGAATATATTCCCTTCACAATATTGCCAACGCTTGTTATTTTCAGACAGATTTTGCCAATCTGTCGTTTAAAATGATATCTCATTGTTTTGGGGCTCCTGGGTGGCACAGTTGTTAAGCGTCTGCCTTTGGCTCAGGGCGTGACCCCAGTGTTCTGGGATCGAGCCCCACATCAGGCTCCTCCGCTATGAGCCTGCTTCTTCCTCTCCCACTCCCCCTGCTTGTGTTCCCTCTCTCGCTGGCTGTCTCTGTCAAATAAATAAATAAAATCTTTTAAAAAAATGATATCTCATTGTTTTAATGTTCATTGCAATTGTTATTAAGGATATGTAGCATGTTTTTATTTAAATGGTGGATTATCTAATTTCCCTTTCTATAATTTGCCTATTTATATCTTAATCAATTCTATTGCAAGTATATTTTAGATAAATTTATAGGTAGAAAAGTGCCTATATTGTTAATCCTTTGTCAGATTTGTTTTTAAAAAGGTAATTTTTAAAAAGTATATCATAACTCTCATATAGATATAAAATAACAAAAAGGATTTAAACCGAAGGGTGTTCAAAGGATAATCTGAATAAATAACCCATATATAAGCAATCAGGAATGTTAAAATGAATTTGCTAATAATTCTAAACTCATCATCAGCTATAGGGCAAGAATCAATTACATCTCCACTGAACAAAATTTATTTGCATATCTATGGACAATCACTTTTTTATAAATTAAATAATTATAAAATAGCACAAAGATAACGAAGGGCAAAGGCTCTTCCGTAGAATCAGATAATCTCAGAAGGAAGGGTCTGTTAGACAACACCCACCATTACATTGAAAAGATACTTCAGTAATCTTTTTTGTTCATTTTGAAGTCTTTTACAAAATTTCCTGATGTATGATAATTTATTCTGTAGAAAGACTATCCCATTTTGTTCAAGAATGGAACTCTGAAGCTTGGAGGGGAAAGAGAACCTGTTCCCAGGCCCAAAAAATGGCCAATTGCCAACATTCTGGCTCCAGGAGCTAATAACATTCCTGATACTTTCATCATTGGTGGGCCCTATGAGGAAGAAGAAGGAGAACTCAACCACCCTGAGGTGAGAGAATTATGCAGTTTTTTGGTGATAAACTAAGTGCACCGACAGATGCTAAAACATTTTTAAAATCACTCTAATTTACATATATTTGTTACTTGTTAAAATAAAACAATTATCTAATGCTGACGAAAATGTCTCCTGACTTCTTAAGTTCAACAAACAAAACAACTTATTAAATTCAAATTTACTCTTTATTTTAAATTATTTATTCATTTAAAAAATTGTTAAAGATTTTATTTATTTGAGAGAGAGAGAGCATGAGCAGGGCAGGTGGAGGGGTAGAGGGAGAGGGACAAGCAGACTCCCCACTGAACAGGGAGCCCTACTCTGGGCTGACCTGAGCCAAAGGCAGACACTTAACAACCTGAACCACCCAGTGCCACAGATTTATTTATTTTTGAGTGGGTAGTAATATGGTCATAGATTATGCATATAAAAGCAAATATATATACTCAAAGGAAAAAAGGAAGACTCACAAACAAAAACAGAAGAGTGAAGTTTCCTTGCAAAGAGTGCAAAGGAGTAAGATTTCAGAAAGACTGACTCACAGATATCAGCATTAAAGTCAGGGATAAACTGTTTTTCTTTAGGAAGTCTAGATTTATAGAAGTATTCAAAATCTTGTTATTTTCAGAACCAGAACCCATCAAGAAAACACTATTTATTTATCTCAGAGTGTAAAGTGTTTATTTATTTGTTTATTTTTATTTTATTTTTCAAGGTTTGTTTATTTTCAACTGAGTATCTAAAAT
Organism: Ursus maritimus; assembly: GCF_017311325.1. NCBI lineage: Eukaryota > Metazoa > Chordata > Mammalia > Carnivora > Ursidae > Ursus > Ursus maritimus. The sequence goes on from NW_024426885.1 coordinate 52,189,943, forward strand.
GCTTAGTCATATTGAAAGCAGGGAAAAATGACAGTTTTGCTTTATATACACACATATATACATACATGTATTCTTTCCCTATTGTTTGTTTCTTTGTGTTTTACTGAAATGGTGGCATACTCACTGTTTTGCAACTTGCTTTTTAGTGTATCTTGGTGATTTTTCCACATTGCTACCTGAAGAACATTCTTATTCTTATTCTTTCTTTCTTTGCGCTTGCTGTATGGTATGACATTGTATATGGACATACTTAAATTCACTTAACCAGTCGCCTATTGGTGGATATTTAGGTTGTTGAAAGTATTCTTTTCTTTTTATTCCTCCCTTCCTCCTTCCTTCCTTTTCTCTCTCCTCCTTCCTTCCTTCCCTCATTCTTTCTTCATTTCTTCTTTTGCTCTTTCTTTCCACATCCTATACTTGTCAAGAACAGGGAAAATGCTGCAAGCACAGTTGCATATGTTTCTTGAATGAGTTAATAATCATTAGTGGAAACATTCAATAAAATAATTTGTAAAATGAAGATGGTTGAATTAAGTATCTAACTATTTTAATAGTTGAAATAAGTCAGGCAATTTTTGAAAAACATTGTGCAGTGTCTTCTCTCATCATTGTGATTAGTGAAAATTCATCCTGTTCTTTGATTTATATTTTTATTTAGATCAGATATTTTATTTTACATATTTGGATTTTATATTACATTTTGGTTTATTTATTTTTTTTCTGTTTCAAGTTTTTATTTAAATTTTAGTTAGTTAACATACAGTGCAATATTAGTTTCGGGAGTAGAATTTAGTGTTTCATCACTTCCATAAAACACCCAGTGCTCATCACAACAAGAGCCCTCCTTAATTCCCATCATCCATCTAGCCCATCCCCTGCCCACCTCCCCTCCAGCAACCCTCAGTTTGTTCTCTATAGTTAAGAGCCCTTTATGTTTTGCCCCCTCTCTTTTTTTTTTCTTTTCCCCTATGTTCATTTGTTTTGTTTCTTAAATTCCACATTTGAGTGAAATCATATGGTATTTGCTTTCTCTGACTGACTTATTTCACTTAGCATAGTACACTTTAGTTCCTTCCACATCATTGCAAATGGCAAGATTTCATTCTTTTTGATGGCTGAATAATAATCCATTATATATATTTTTTCATTTAGATCATTCGTTCTCAACCCTGGTTGCTCATTTGAATCACCTGGAAAGCTTTTAAAACAATAACAATGGCCAAGCCCTAACTGAGATCAATGACATAAGAATTTACTTTCAAATTATTATCACTGTCCAGGTGGTGATTTTTTAAAAAACTCCCAGATAATTCTAATATGCATCCTGGGTTGAGAACTGGATGATCGAAGTTATATGAGTGAATATTTGGAACTTAGTACTGGATTGATGTAAGGATATAAATAATTTATATTATGTACTTTATTAATGGTAAAGTACCCTAAAATTTAAGATGTGGATCATTGAAGTTACAGTAGCAGTCATACTTATAGTAGTAGTAGTAGTAGTAGTAGTAGTAGTAGTAGTAGTAGTAAAAGTGTTGTGATCAAATCCATCAAAAGAATGCCCCACAGATTGAGCAGGACGAAGCCACGGTACACGGAGAAAACAAAAGTCTCTTACTGTTTTGCAGGACAGAGAATTTAGGAACCAAGCAGAGTGCATAAAGAAAAGGATTATTTGGGACTTGGAAAGTCGCTGCTACCTTGATCCTCCTGCAGTGGTCAGGTAGGAAGAGGAAGGGCATATGGCTAACCACCAAAGACTGTAGGTGGAAAGAAATGCTACTTTTGTTAATTTTTTCTATATTTGAGTTAAGGTGATCTGAGAATCTCTTCCACCATATTTGCTAATAACAGAGGCTTTTAATGATGGTGGCTCAACCAAGGTAGGTTCTGATTTCTTTTCATATAAAACAAGTCCAGAGCTGGTGTGTATGGTAGCTCCACAGTGCTATCAGGTATCCACACTCCATCTGTCTTTTTGCTCTACCTTCTTTAACATGTGCCTTCCACAAGGTTGTCTCTGGTCCAAAATGGGTGCTGGAGCTCCATCCTTCACATTCACATTCCTCGCAGAAAGTTGGAAGAGGGGGAAGTGTTTGTGGATAAAAAAGGATACATGTTGGCTGTCTTAGCCCCCCTTATAGAACCTTCCTAGAATCTGCAACCTCAATTTATATCTCAGTAGCCATCTCTAGATGCACAAGAGGCTGGGAGTTCTTTTTTGTTAGACACATTGTTACTCAGACTAAATCAGGAGTTAGATACTAAAGAAGAATAGGGCACTTGATATTGTTTGGGTAACTACCAGTCTCTGTTACAGTGACCTGGGGGTTAGGGAGAGAATGAGAAATAGAGGATTATCAATATATTTGAATGAGGAACTCTGGTTTTCTTTTTCAGTTCATAGACTATTTTTAAAAACAGCGTTAGAATTGCAGAAAAATTGACCAGCCATTTCAGAAAATTCCTATGTACCTCTGGTTCCCCACATTACTGTTGTGTATAATATAAATATACATTATTGGGTTTGACTTGCTGATAATTTTGTTGAGGATACATTGTTGCTATTGTTACTTTGAACCGTTACCTATTTGATCAGTTTAAAATAAGAAAAATTTGAAAATTTATTTTACCTTAATTTTATTCTCTGATTCTCTTCTTTTCTTAATGCAGATTCAAGTTTCTAACCCATATCATTTTCTTTTCCTCTGAAAACTTTTAGCATTTCTTTCAAGGCAGGTCTACTGGCCACAAATTCTCTCCATTTTTGTTTGACTGAGAAAGTCTTTATTTCTCCTTCACTTTTGAAAGATAATTCCTTGGACACAGAATTCTAGGTTGGTGGTTTGTTTTTTTTTTTCTTCAAAACTTTGAATATTTCATTCCATTCTTTTCTTAACTTGCATGGTTTCTGAAGAGAAATCCAATGTAATTCTTATCTTTGTTTTTCTATAGGTAAGATGAGTTTTTCCCCCTCTGTCTTCTTTAAAGATTTTCTCTTTCTCTTTGACTTTCTGCAGTTTGAATATGATATGCCTAGGTGTAGATTTTTTTGGTATTTATGATGCTTAATGCTCTCTGATCTTCCTGTATCTGTGGTTTGGGGTCTGTCATAAATTTAGTAAAATTCTCAGTCATTATGACTTCATGTATTTCTTTTGTTCCTTTTTCTCTTTCTTCTTTTGCTATTCCTGTTATACCTTTTGTAATTGTTCCACAGTTCTTGAATATTGTGTGGTGATTTTTTCATTTTTTTCTCCTTACCATTTTAGTTTGGGAAGTTTTTATTGACATATCTTTGAACTCACTGATCCTTTACTCAGCCACTATGTCCATCAAATGAATTCTTCCTTTTTGTTGCTGTGTTTTTAATTTCTAGTGCTTCTTTTTTATTCTTTAAGGTTTCCATCTTTCTCTTTACATTTCCATCTCCCTATTACATTATCTACAGGTTGTCTGCTATAGGTTCCATCTCCCTATTACATTATCTACAGGTTGTCTGCTTTTTCCATTAGAGTTCTTAACATATTATCATAGTTATTTTAAATTCCCTATATGATCATTTCAAAATGTGTGTCATATCTGAATCTAGTTCTTATGTTGTATCTCTTCTGTATTTTTTTTCTTGCCTTTTAGTATTCCTTGTAATTTTTTATTGAAAGCTGGACATTATGTATGAGGTAATAAGTGAGGTAATTAGGGGTTTTAGTGTGAAGTTTTCTGTTAATCTGGCTAGGAGCTGGGCTGTGTTTAATGTTTGCTGTATCTGTAGGAGCTAGGGGGTTCAGTTTCCTTTTTTGCTCTTCCCCTGTTGTGTTTCAGTTTGCCTAAGAACTTTTCTTAGGTAGAGTCTGTGTTTTGCAGCCTCTCTGTTATAATCCACTGTTGTTTTACTGGAACCCTATTGATATGGTGGGAAGGTGTTGGGAAGCGGGAAGTGTTTTATAATCCTGTGGTTAAATCTCAGTATTTTAATGGTTTGACTCCCTGGGCTGTGACCTTTGGAAGTGTTTAACAGCATTTTTTACTTCTTATGTGAGACAGGAAGGCTAGGCAGAGCTGGAGTTGTCTAATTGCCCTTCCCCTGGGTCAGATAAGGCTCTGGTAAAGTCTTTTCCGCTAAAGAGTAGGCATTTGTTATGGATAACACTCCAGGCATATTTCAAAATGGTTACTTTTCCCTTCTTCCTGCCTAAGAGGATTTTTCTCATATCTTCACCATGAATATTTGATGTGGCCCCTTGATTTAAAACCAAAAAACTATGGGGATCCCCTAAGACTGGGCTCCCAGGAGTCTATAACTCTGCCTAATCCAGCCTCCAGTTGGATTAAAGTGTTTCCCTCCAGTTGCTGGCTCCGTTGCTTTCTCCTACCTGTAAGCTGATCTCAGCTGTGATTCTCTATACTTGCCTTATCTCCAAATTTCAGGGTGGTGATTTGCCCCACGAACTTAATTCTTAGATGGATCTTAGAAAGGTCATTGATTTTTCAGTCTGACCAGCTTTTTTGTTTTGTTTTGTTTTTGTTTTTGTTCTGAGAACAGGAGCAACAACTTCTAAGCGCTTTACGTGTCAGAGTTGACACTGTTTAAGTCCTACTTTATTTTTCCACAGGAGAAATAAACATATTTTATACTATTTGAATACTTGTCTGATGATTTCTTTAGAATAAATCACTAAAAGTGCAATTTCTGGGTCAAAGATTATGGCCATTTTAAGGCTTTTGCTTCATATTGCCAAATTGCTCTCAAAAATGTAAAGTTTGCCTTTGCTAGCAGTACAGTAGAATTATTTTTGGAATTTTATAGATTTGGGAAGGTTTAAAAAACCCACCTACCTAATAAAAATGTTAAATATGTGTGCATATTTTGCTATTTTTTTAAGAGTTATTTATTCATTTTGAGAGAGAGGGAGAGAAAGAGTGCGGGGCTGGGGGGGAGGGGTGAAGGAAGAATGAGATGAGAAAGTCTCCCAAGCAGGCGTCACACTGAGCCCTGAGCCCCAAGCTGCTCAGTCAGGCGGGAATCAATCCCACAAACCCAAGATCAGGCCTGAGCCAAAACCAAGAGTCAGTTGCCTAACTGACTGCACCACCCAGGTGCCCCTCCATTACTTTTTAAAGGAGAGGAACACTTCCCTTTAAATTACATTAACCACATTTTTGTATGTAATGCTAATGGACTGATTTTTGATTTGCAGTTTTCAGAAGCGAATTGCTGATTGTCGATTTTGGCCTGTAGAGATCACAAGAGTTCCTCTGGCTACTGCACCCAAAGGGAAAGCTGCAAAATTTGATAAGGTTAATTTGTTCACTTAAACATTTATATAAGAAATGTCTGGTTAGCCCCAACCTTTTATTCTGCTTCTAATTCTGAACCAAGGGAGTGTGTGAACTGATGTGGCTGCTCGCTAGAGCGACCAACTTAACCTGATTGGCCAAGTAGTTTCCTGGTGTTAGCACTGAAAATCTCCTGTCCCTGGCAAATCAGGATAACTGGTCACCCCAGCTCCCCAATGTCCACTAAAAATTATTTAAACTTTATTCCTGGACATCTTATTTCCCTTTAGCTCTTTATTATAGTTTTACCATCAATAAAACCACACAAAATAGCCATTTTTATCGGTCACAGTAGTTAAATATTGGCAATATGGTTCAACTTAATGCATCTTCCTGAATTTCTTTTAGACATCCTACTTATAATGTTTTAGCCTGCTAATTAGAATAATAGAATTCATTGATGTACATTGTTCTGAAACATATGTGAAAAGATAGGCTTTGTGAGCCTAGAACATGTTCTCTATTGTTTTATTTGTGCATGTCTGGTCTTCTGCTTGTTCATAAACTCGTTGAGAGTAGGAATCCTGTCATAAACTGCTTTGTATCCTCCACAGCACCTAGCATGATTGGTGGTATACAGCAGATACTTAACAAGTACCTAAATTATTGTACTGATTTTTAAAATAGAGCTTTTGCATAATAAAAATACTACTGCTAGTAACCGTTTCTCTCTTTGTAATATATAATGTACATTGGCTAACTTTCCTTAACAACACAATATTATATGAACATAGGACTTTTAAATCTAATTTCTAATTATTATAATATGTGAAATCAAAGAGACTACTTTAAATCTTGTGGGGATTAAATGTGTTTTCTTTCACTAAATTGATTTTTTCTCTATTAAAGTTTTCTATGGCAAACCATACATCCATTAAAAATTATGTTATATTAATTAACATGTAATTCATCTTTGAAATGGGAGTTTAGATGAAATTAGAGATGACAAATACATGATAGGAGACTATCATTCATTCTCGTCATCCATGGCAGATATTACTGATTAATCAAAACATTCTTTCTTTCTGAACTCAGATAAGGATACAGAATCTTTCTCAGTACAGTACTCTGAAACAAACCCACCAATTTATTACAATTTAGGCATAAGTTAAATTTGTCATCACTGGTCTGGATGATTTGTAAGGTCCCTTTCATTCATAAAAATCTGTAAGCTAAAGCTAAAAGCCACAGCTTCTGATTCTTTTGCATTTTCGTTGTTTTTATTTTACAAAGCTTCACTTTTTCCTTAGAAACAACATGATAAAATGGACTTTTTGGTTGAATACATATGTTATCAATTAATTTGAGTATGTGTTGATCTAACTACTGCCTTTACTATTTGTTAACACTGTTTATATGCATTATTTCAGTGATCATAGTATTATTAAACCCATTTTGAATATAAATATAGATCCAAAATATCTATGTAACTGGCCCAAAGCCAATAGTTAAGTAGCATAGCTAGTTCCTAAAGCCAGGTCTTTGAATGACTAAGTCAGAGCTCTATACTTTATGCTACATTGCTCTATAGCACTAACAGCTCTCTGGTTTTATTCCTTTAGGCTGATGATGAAAGTCAGCTTTCATTTCATGGTGTGGCTTATGTTAATATGGTCCCGTTGCTGTATCCAGGTGTGAAGAGGATTCGGGGAGCTTTTCATGTTTACCCTTACCTAGACAGTACAGTCTATGAAAAGGTAAGAAAAAAATTGTATAGAAGGTATTATCCTAATTTATCCTTTATGTATGTGTTTATTTACATCTTTAGCATACACATCTTTGCAATTGAAATTTGGAGCCAGTTGGTATACTAGGATGTTAAATATAGCACCTTGCAGTCATTCTGTCATTGAACCTTAAAAACTTCAGGATAACGAAAAACCAAAAGCTGGAAACAACCTAAATCTCCATCAGTAAGTGAACAGAAAAACAGATTTTGTTGTATATCAATATAATGAAATACTACTTAGTGGTAAAAAAGGAATGAACTATTGATACATGCAACATGGATGAATCTCAAATGCATTATGCTAAATGAAAGAAGCCAGATAAAAGAGAGTACATAATGTATGATTCCATTTAAATAGAATTCTAGGAAAATAGTATGTAGTGACATAAGCAGACCAGTGGTTGCTTGGGAACAGGAATAGAGCGAAGGATGGATTTTAAAAGAGTGTGAGGAAAGAATTAGGGATGAGGGAAATTTTGGTTATGTTGATTGTGGCCATGGTTTCACATGTGTATTCATGTGTCAAAATTAATCAAATCGTATACTTTAAATATGTACTTTATTATATTTCAGTTTTACTCAACAAAGTCAGATACACAATCTTTAGGATAATGAAAGAAGTCTATTGTGTTAAGTATGCAGAAACTTAAATCAATGAGCTGATTAATGAGCTACAATATGGTTCTTTCCATTTTCAGGTGTTAAAATGTTAAAATCAACTATCTATCTATCTATCTATCTATCTATCTATCTATCTATCTATCATCTATGTCTATATGTCTACACTTAAATAGGGAATATATATATAGGATATATATGTATATACGTATATACATATATTTATATATTTTATATATATAAATATATGTGTATACATGTGTATATATATATATATATTTTACCTCCAAACAAAAAGTCAGTTTTACCATGTTGTTTCTTAGGAGAAAGTGAGTCTTTGTAAAATACAACAATAATAACAAAAACATATTACTGTTGTATCATTATTAGGATAGCTATTTTTTAATAATAGAGTCATAAAGACCTATCATCTATTTATAAAACAATTGAGTAGTAAATTCTTTCTATATAAGTATCCTGTAATCAGAAATCACACTTATAGGGATGTATCTTAAGGAAATAATTTAATAGGATCAGAAACTCCATATTAATAAAAGCTTTTTGGGATCTCTAATAGTAAAAACTAAAAATAGGTTTAAATGTCTAATAATAGAGAAAGACTTAGTAAATTATTATAAATAAAAATGATATAATATGTGTCCATTAAAAAAGATAATTGTTAATGTTTTGTAAATAGTTAAATGGAAAAAAAGAATGCCAGAATGTTACATATAGCATAGATCAAAATTAATTCCAAATGAGTTTATTGAAATAGTTAAATGTGAATATAAAAGTAGAAGTGGCTATTAATTAAAAGATACAATTTTAGGGAAGATTTCCTAGGCTTGAAAGCAATGAAAGATATAAAAGATTTAGATTGCCAAAAAGTGAGTAGCTTCTATATGTAGACGAAATCATCATAAACAAAATTACAAAGTAACTGAAAAACTGGGGGAATATTTGAATACATATCTGAAAGATGGCTATTATTCCTAAAATATAAAGCACTTTATCAAATTGGTTAAGAAAAATACACCAATTTTTTTTTTAAAGGGCAAAGTACATGAAACAGCAGATCACAAAAGAAGAATGCCAATGGTGAATAAATATAAGAAGAAACATTTGGCCTTATCTATAATCAAAGCATTGCAAATTAAAATAATAATATCATTTTATCTGTAAAATTAGACAATTCTTTAAAATACGATAATGCCCATGGGTGGCAAAGGTGTGGTAAAACCACTCTCATTCACTCCTAGAAGTGTAAATTAGTACAAACCGTCTACAAAAAAAAATTTTTTTGTCAGTATGTATTAAGAAGCTTAGAATACTTAAATCTTTTTCCATAGTATTCCTACTTCTAAGAATCTATTTTAAGGAAATAAGTAGAATTTTATCCAAATTTTACTACATGAAGATATTCTTAGGAATCTGAGGGAAACAGTGTATCATAATTGAAAGGTTATAGGCCTTGATGTCAGTCAGCCTCTAGTTCGAATTCTGGACCTGCCATTCACAAGCTGGGTGACTTCAGGCAAGTGACTAAGTTTCTCTCAACAAACTTGTCTTGCAAGAAACACTAAAGGAAGTTCTTCAGCTTGAAAGGAAATGGCACCAATTGCTAACGTGAGTCCACCAGAAGAAACGAAGAACACTAGAAATGGTTAAGTTTAAGTTAATATAAAAGATTTTAGAAATATATTTTTTTACTTTTACTCTTAATTTCTTTGAAAGACATTATATAAAGCATTAATTATATTGTTGGGTTTATAACATGTATAGATTTGATATATATGATAATGGTAACAGAAAGGAGGGACAGTAGTATGGAACTACAGTGCACTAAAGTTTCTACATTATACCAGAATTAAGTTAGTATCAATGTGATATAGATTGTGATTAGTTAGGATGGCTAAGAAAATCGTGTGTACATATACATATACATATACACAAATACATATGTGTATATAAATATATATATAAACAAAGGAATTAAATGAGAGCATCACAAATATTTAACATAAAAGAAGGCACTTAAAGGAAGAGCAGAAGAACAAAAAAGACAAAATATATAGAAAACAAATAGCAAAATGGCAAACATACATGTAAATACTTCAACAATAACTTTATATGTAAGTAGCATTAAACACCCCAATGAAAGAATAGAGATTACAAGACCGGATTTTTAAAAATCAAGATTCAATAATATGCTGTCTAAAAACAGACACACTTAGATTCAGATACACTTATATTATAGTAAAAGGATGGAAAAGATATACTATGCAAATGGAAAATGTAACAGAGCTGAGTGGCTATATTTATATCAGACAAAAGAGACTTCAAGGAAGTATTACTAACAACATAGAGTGTCATGTCAGAATGATTAAAGGGTCAATTAATTAGGAAGATAGAATTTACGAAGTATTGTATATAATAAATATATAAATTATAAATGTATACATACCTAACAACAGAACCTCACAGTACTTGAAGCAAAATCCAACATATTTGAAAGGCGAAATAGATAATCTGATGGTAACATTTAGAAATTTCAATATTCCGGTCTCAATACTTGGTCGAAAAACTATACAGAAAATCTATGTTAAACACTAACTCAGCATACAACCCAGAAAATCATGTTTAGGAACTTACCCAAGAAAACTGAAAACCTGCATTTACACAAAGACATGTATGTGAATATTTATAGTATATCAGTGAAACTATCACTGTAATCAAGATAATGTATATCAAGATACATTGAGATAATGTAAATATCCATTACCTGCCCCCCCCAAAGTTTTCTTGTGTACCCTGTGATCCTCTCATAAATCTGACCACTCTTCCCCTCTTTGTTTTTTGGTCTGGCTTCTTTCACTCAGCATAAATTGTATTTAGATTTCATCCATGTTGTTTAATTAAAAAAAATTTGTTATGAGATTCTTTTCCAGTCATTTACCTAAAGTTTGAATTTTCTCATGCAAAGTTTTTAGTTTGAACTCTAAATTTGCCTTATTTTTCTGATTATAGTTGATAGGCCAGTAGTAATTACATAATATTTCTTATACAGAAATAAATTCTACCACTTAAAGTTCATCTGAAATTGTTATGAAAGATTAAAAGCTTTCTGGGAGAAAGAGTTATGAAACACCAAAATCAGGCACGTTTGAAGGGGTTCCTCATAATAATTTAAATAATAGGGCAGGCAGCTAACTTCCTATGATGGTTTTACCTATTCAACAAGTATGGCAATCAGTAAAGTTTTTCATTTCCCCTATCTCCCTCTGGTTCTACAATGGTGAGATTATCTAGAAAACTACATGATGTGAAAGAATAATGTGAGTTTCTTTCAAATTTGTCTCATTTGCTTGTGATTCATTGCATTTTTTGTTGTTGTTTATTTTCAGACCAAATGTTTATTTAGCTTGTTCCGGGATACTGGCCATCATTTGATTCAGAATAATAAAATTGGAGGAATTAATTCTCCATTGTCTAAACCTATTGTTTCTAAGAACCTGAAAGAAGAGAAAACAGTCAAAGAAAAGGAAATGGAAGGAAAGCTTAGGCCTGGGGATTTGGTAGGTTGTTTAGAAGATGATGATTTTGCTAGTTTTGTTACATTACAGAGGCTTGAACTGATTTCTTATCTGGCAAATTGCATCAGTTTAGTTTGCATTTTGTTGCAACATAATGATCATTGTTCCTAACATTGTGAAGACCATGTAAGAATTCAGTTTTTGAGGTGTGTTCATTTTCTTCCAGCAAGCACCTAGTATAAAATCTCAGAGCTCAGATACTCCTTTGGAAGTTGAACCCTCTCTAAGCCACAATCCAGAAGGACAGGTAACTATGCATAAAGAGTTGGAAAATTAAGTATGATATTGTGAAAAATGCTCATTATCTTAGTTACCATCCCATATTTGCCATGACTAGTTTATGACTTTGGGTAAACTTCTTTGTCTTGCTGAGACTCTCTAAAATGAGCAGGTAGTACCAAATTAAATTTAAGGTCCTTTCTAACATTACAAGTTTATGTCTTTTATTAATTTACTATATTATGCACTAGGAGGGATGCAAAGATTTATGATCTGCAGCATTTACTCATCTGCGTTCAGGAAACTCAGCAGTCTGGTGGGTGAAACAGATGGGTACATAACTAACCATAATATAGAATTTTGATGAATGCTATACTAGAGGTACAAATAAAAGGGCTGTGAGGGCTCAGAGAAGACGGATTAATCACCCCTAGGATGGAGCATTCTCAGAAGGCTACATGGAAGAGGTGGCATCTGCACTAAGTAGTGAAAAATAAAGAGAACACTTTGCCAGATGAAGATGAGAGGGTGGGCATTTCAGGGCCAGGGAATAGCTTGAGTCAAGGCACAAAGAACGTAGCAGAATTTGGAGTATACCAATTAATTTAGTGTATGGAGTAGAGAAATGAAAAAGAAAGGAGAGATTCTAGAAGGAAGTAAGAAAGGAGAGAGAGGCTGCACTGAGTTGTAGAAAGGTTTGTTGTTGAAAGGCTTGCTAAAAGTTTGGGCTTCATTATATAGGTGATGAGGGACTCTTGAGCCTCATCTTGGAGACTCACATGAAAGGTTTTTAAGTCATGTGGAAATAAGACCTTATATGTATTTCAGGGCAGAACTCTTGCAAGGATGTGAAAAAGAGAGAATGGGTGGGGGCTTCAAATATCAGTTTATATGTTTTTATTATAGTACAGATGAGTGTTAGTGCCAGTTTGATTTAGGGAAGAGGTTGTAGTAAAGAAAGTCAGAAAATTGAAAAGGCAAGATCTGGAATTAGGAAGTTTGAAGGAGCTAAGGAAGAAAAGCTAAAGGTAACTCAGGTTTCAAGCCTCACCTTCTAGAAGGATGACAAAATCATTAAAAGAAAAGTCAAAAGAGAGGTCAATGTAAGGGAGATGATAAGTTCAATTTGGGACATGTTGTATTTAGGATGGTGGCAAAATTCTGGGTAGAAGTGTCCATCAGGTTGCAGTTGGTAGGTGGTGATGTGGATGCTGTGAGTGGGAATATCAGAACATTATGTGACTATTTCCACAGGACTTAGAAAGTCTGGAGACAGAAAGAATAGCATTCATTTAAAACAGTTCCAAGAAAAGTATTGAACAAGTTAAATAGTGCTTCAGCCGAGATAGAAGTTTCCAAGAATAAAATTGAAAATGCTTTTCCACAAGAGATAACCACTATTACTATTTTCTTTCCAGCTATTTTTCTATATTAAAAATATTTTGGAGCGCCTGGGTGGCTCAGTCATTAAGCGTCTGCCTTCGGCTCAGGGCGTGATCCCGGCGTTCTGGGATCGAGTCCCACATCGGGCTCCTCTGCTGGGAGCCTGCTTCTTCCTCTCCCACTCCCCCTGCTTGTGTTCCCTCTCTCGCTGGCTGTCTATCTCTATCAAATAAATAAATAAAAATCTTTAAAAAAATTAAAAAAAAATATTTTGACAGTCAAGATCATGCTGTATACATATAGTTGTATATGGAGTTTTCTTACTTGTATTATGAATGTTATGTTACTAAAATTTGTTCATAAATATCTGTTTTTAATTGAAAGAATAAATTAAAGAAATATATCTTTACAGCAATATGTAGAAGCAGGGACATACATTGTGTTGGAAATTCAGCTGGACAAAGCCTTGGTTCCAAAGCGAATGCCAGAGGAACTAGCCAGAAGGTGTGTAGCAATGGTTCTTATACTCGTTTTGCAAAAACATTTTAGGTATAAAAAAAGGAATTCAGATTGTCCCCATAAATACAGTTTTCCTAGGCTAAGTAGCAGACAGTTTCCTGTTTTTTCCTCTCAGATGAAGTTTCTTTTGTTACTGTTGTTTTCTTATTACATAAGCAGTATATACTTATTATTTAAAAAATGAAGATTTTGAGAAAATTGAGATCAGCAAGTATATAAAAACACTCAGATTTCTACTCACCCAGTGATAGCCACTTTAAAAAACTGGTAAATATCCTCTGGAGTTAAAGTGAAGTTTCTATATTATATACACACACCATAAACATACACACCCATGTCACATATAAATAAATGTAATTTTTGAAAATGGTTTTTATATTGTACCACAGTGTTTTGATTGTGTTTCTAGAAGATTGTCCATTTCTTCTAGGTTATCCAATTTGTTGATTTACAATTGTTCATGGTATTCTCTTATTATTCTTTTTATCTCTATAAAATGGGGAGTAACGTCCCTGTAGAGCCAGATGGGAGGCTTGATTTCACCACCCTGAGATCATGACCTGAGCCAAAATCAAGAGTCAAACGCTCAACCAACTGAGCCACCCAGGTGACCCTGTCACAGATTGTATTTTTAGACATTTTGTGCCCATTAGCAAAGATTTCTAACTACTATTTTATGCATTTACCTTCTAAAAACAAGTAAAGAGGAGTTAACAAACCAAAAGTACAATAATACTGGCTTTCATATATACCTTTACCAGCGTTCCTTATTTCTTCAGTTACTTTCTAGTTACTGACTAGTGTCCTTTCATTTCAGCCTGAAGTGCTCCCTTTAGCATTTCTTATAGATTAGATCTTACTAATAGACTCTTCGTTTTTGTTTATTTTGTTAATTTTTTCTTCATTCTTGAAGGGTAATTTGCTGTATGTAGAATTTTTGTTTGGCATTTTTTTCTTTCAAAACTTTAAATATGTTACCCTAGTACCTTCTGGCCTCCATGGCTTGTGTTAGTCTTACTGACATTATTGAAATTATCTGTTTATCTTATGTGACAAGGCACTCCTCTCACTGCTTTTTGAGTTTTTCTCTTGTCTTTGACTTCTGACAATTTGACTACAATTTGTCTTAGTATAGATCTCTTCAAGTTTATTGTGCTTGGAAATTGTTATGCTTCTTGGATGTATAGATGCATGTCTTTCTGCCCCTTTCCTTCTCTCTTCTCCTTCTGGGTTTCCCATAAGTTGTATGTTCGTCATACAAATTGTGTACGTTGATGGTGTCCCACAGATTTTCGACCCTGTTTACTTTTTTGTTGTTTGTTTTTCTTTCTGTTCCTCAGACCAGGTAATTTCAATTATCCTATCTTCAAGTTTGCTCATTTTTTCTTTTGCCTGACCAAATCTGTTGAACCCTCTAGTAAATTTTTCATTTGAGTTATTGTACTTTTCAACTATAGACTTTCTATTTGGTTCTTTTAAAAATTTCTATCTCTTTACTGATATTCTATTCTTATTTTGTTTATATATTATTTTCCTGATTTCTCTTAATCCTTTGTTTGTGGTTTCCTTTAACTCTTTTAGCACAAGTAAGTTGCTTTATTTCACATCTTTTTGTAGCCGGTCCAGTGTCTGGGCTTCTTCAGGGACAATTTCCATCATTTTTTTTTTTAAAGAGCCATATTTTTATGTTTTTTTTAATACATTGGGTGATTTTTTTTGTTGTTGAAAACTGGACAGTTTGATATTATAAAGTGGGAAGTTTGGAAATCAGATTTTCCCCTTCCCCAGTGTTTGCTGTTCTTTTTTTTTTTTTTTTTTTTTAAGATTTTGTTTGTTCATTTATTTGACAGAGAGAGAGGCAGCGAGAGAGGGAGCACAAGCAGTAGGAGTGGGAGAGGGAGAAGCAGGCTTCCCGCTGAGCTAGGAGCCGGATGCAGGGCTCAATCCCAGGACCCTGGAATCATGACCTGAGCCAAAGGCAGACACTTAACGAGTGAGCCACCCAGGTGCCTCCAGTGTTTGCTGTTCTTAATTGTTGAAGTTGTAGGTTGTGTTCAGCCAGTGTTTTGATTGAGAGTTTCTTGAATGCCAGGATCTTAATATAATCAAACAACTAAACAAAAATAAAACAAAAATTTTTTGTTTTTGTTTTTGTGGATGACTACATGCTGGAACATTCTTTTTTTTTTAAGATTATTTATTTTTAGAGAGAGAGAGCATGTGTGAGCAGGGGGAGGAGCACAGAGAGAGGGAGAGAAGCAGACTCCTTGCTGAGCAGAGAGCCTGAGGAAGGGCTCAATCCCATGACCCTGAGATCATGACCTGAGCCAAAATCAGAATTGGACACTTAACTGACTGACCATCCAGGTGCCCCTGGAGCATTTTTTTAAACATTTAACTAGGCTGTTTATAATTCTGCCTCAGCCTTCACTTCCTGCTTGCACTAGGACTATAGATCAGTCAGTGGTGGAAGTTTAGGGTCTACTCAGGTCTTTTCTGAACATGTATCCTGTCCTGAGCATGTGTGAGGCTTTCTAAATTCTTCTGTACAAGTACTTTTGAATACCCTAATTTCCCAAAGAAACTGTCTAGCTTTTCTTTCTAGGCCTTAGGTGGTTTGTTGTATCTTAACCATAATCTTTTGTCCCACAGAGCTATGGGTTTTTGATAACCTTACAATGTTTTTGAGTAATGCGCACCTGCTAGTTTTCTACCGTGAGTGGATTTCAAGATAAGAGAAACAGAATTGAGTGCCTTATGTCAGTCATTCAGGTAGCCCCAGATAGATTAGAACAAATGCAGTAACTTGTGAACAAGGTCTGCTCTGCTTCTCCAGAATCAGAGCCCAGTGTGCCACACTGGAAATGCAGGTTGCCATTTTCAATATTGCCAATGAGCTGGGAATGGGGTGAGGTAAGTGCAAGTAAAAATGTCACAAATCTTGCCCAGTATTATAGTTGCCTTTTTCTTGGTTCAGTATTCATTTGGTTGCTGTAAACTTTTGACTGTCTTCCACAGTTCTGTCAGAGTTGGTTATGACAGTTTCTGGTTGTTATTGTCAATGTTTCTATGGTGGGATGGGAGTTTAAAGTTTTATACTCTATCATTTTGCTGATGTCTAGACTTCACCTTTTGATGCGAGGAACACTATGCTCAGTGCAGGATGAAAGGAAACAATAGCTTTTATCTTGGAGATTATTTATTACAGATATTTTTAAGGCTTTTGATAAATATCCCCAAATTGCCTTCCAAAAACTTGCAGTTCCACAAGTGATGTATGAGCCTGATCTTTCTTCATACATTCACCAACACAATACTTTTTTTATATTTGCTATTTGGACAGGGGAAGAAAGTTTCTCATTTTAATTTTAATCCACATTATAAATGTTTTAGTGAGATTAAACATGTTTTCACATATTAGTCATTTGGAAGTCTTCTTTTGAAAATAAAATGAAATTAATAATCCAGAAATAGAAAGTTAAAAACTCAAGCCATGGAAACAAAGAGGAAGAAAGTGTTAAATAGAAATTTCACAAGTAAGCATCAAATCTTAGTTGTTTAACAAAAAGGGAAGTCCTATAAATTATGCAGCTCTAATCCTAAAGGAGGACCCATGCTAGTTCCAAAAGAGATCAGATATCTCCCTGGCATTAATTTCTAAAACAGATTTCTCATTTGAACTTTTACATAGGGAATACTGAATGACAAAATAACAGCATGCTTAATGAAAGTTTTATAGCAAATGTAGGTGCAATTTTTTGTAATTTTTTAATTGAAGTATAATTGAAATTTAACATTTATTAGTTTCAGGTATACAACATAATGATTCAATAGTTGTATACACTGTGAAATGATTACCACAATAAGTCTAGTTAATATCTGTCCTCATACAGAGTTATACAATAATTTTTTTCTTGTTAACAGAGCTTTTAAGTTCTACTCTTTTAGCAACTTTCAAATATGCAAATACAATATTATTTTTTTGTTTTTCTTAAATTTTATGTATTTTTTTTTTTTTAGTTATTTCTATACCCAACATGGGGCTTGAACTCATGACCCTGAGATCAAGAGTCACGTGCTCTTCCAACTGAGCCAGCCAGGTGCCCCTCAAATATGCAGTACAGTATTATTTTTTTATTTTATTTTTAAAAGAATTATTTATTTATTTGAGAGAAAGAGAGAGAGAAAGCCCAGTGGGGAGTGGCAGAGAGAGAGAGAGAATCTCCAGTAGACCCCCTGCTGAATCCAGAGCCTGATGCGGGGCTCCATCCCACCACCCTGAGATAGGGACCTGAGCCACCCAGGTGCCCCTATTCTTAGACTTTTTAATGAGATATGGTTATTACCTGTAAGTTTTTCTTTGGCTGTAGGGAGGTAGAAGGTAGATATCTCCTCCAAGCTAGCCCAAATGACAATATTATAGAGCAAAGGCAAATTAGAATGGCAGCGTTAGAATATCAGACCCAATATTCATAAAAGATGGTTTGCCTCTGGTTCCTGGCTGAGACATATATGTACCTAATTGCTGAATCTATGTCAATGTATAATAACATATATAAATTTAATGTATTCTTAAACATGAAGTAAAGCTCAATTACTTTTATAATAAAAGAAATACAAATTTAAAACTACCCTTAAATACCTTTATTTAATTGTAGAAGATCAAAAAAGCTTAATAACTCATTAAGGTTGTTGATGAGCACATTAGAAATAGATCCTCTCATTGTAACTAGTGAGAGTATAAGTTGGTAAAATTCCTGTGGAGGACAATGTCGTACTAGCTATTAAAATACATAAGCATGTGTCTTTTAACCTAGTAATTCACTTCCAGTTAACTTCTTTACAGATGAAGTTCTTAGCAAGGCCATTAGTGACTCCTGCATTATTAAATCCAGTAGTCTGTGTTCAAGGTCATTGAGACATGTTATTAGTGTTTAATGACTCAGTCCTCCTTGAAGCACTTTCTTTACCAGGCTCTCAAGATACTATACTCTCTTGGTTTTATTCCTCTTCCTCTGGCCTTCTTTATCTCTCTAGCCTTTCAGAGCTCAGTCCTTGGACCTCTTTTCAATTTACATTTATTCCCTTGGTTTTTTCATCTAGTCTCATGGTTCTAACTACCATCTACGTGCTGATGGCTTCCAAATTTATATATCAACCTTGGACCTCTCTCCTGAATTCATATATTTAATTCTCACAAGCTTTATTGAGATATTATTAAAGTAAAAGCTTTATTGAGATATAGTCCACATACCATTCACTTCACCCATTTAAACTGTACAATTCAGTGGTTTTAGTATACTCATAGAGTTGTACAGCCTTCATCACAATCAACTTTATAACATTTTTCTTACCCCTAAAAGAAACTGCATACATTTTAGCAGTCACTCTACATTTCCTCCCAACCCTCATGCCAACCACTCACCCAGAATCCCCCAGCCCTAGGAAACCATGTATCTACTTTTTCTCTGTATAGATTTTCCAGCTTTGGACATTTCATATAAATGAAATCATACAGTATGTAGTCTTTGTGACTGGCTTCTTTCATTTAACATAATGCTGTCAACGTTCATCCATACCGTAGCATGTATCAGTACTTCATTTCTTTGTTGTTGAATAATATTTCACTCTATGGGTATACCATGTTTTTCCCCCATTCTTCAGTTGATGGACATTTGGACAATTTATTCTTAATACAGCATTCTATACTGATTGTGTTAAAATGGAGGTCAACTCATGTAACTAACTCCTCTGCTCAGAAGCTACTAGTGACTCCCTGGCACACTGAAGAAAGGCCAGAATCCTTTTAATGGCTTACAAGGGCCTAAATATTGTGTATGCACTTTGCTCTCACTTTTTCTGTCCAGCCATACTTGACTTCCTGCTGTTCTTCACACATGCCAGGCACGCTATTGCAGCCAGGCCTTTACACTTTCTGTTCCCTTTGCCTGTACTTTCCTTATGCCAGATATCTACACAACTTGCTTCCTCACTACCCTGAGGTCTTTACTCAAATGTTACCATCTCAGTAAGTGTCTTGATGAAATGTGTTTCCCTACTTCACCACCTTAGCCCCCAACATAGTCTGTCTGCCTTCCTGCATTATTTTTCTCCATGGCACATATCACTAACATATTTATCTTAATTATTGTCTTTCTTTCCCCACTAGAATATAAGCTCCATCAGGGCAAGAATTTTTGTCTAATTTGTTTAATGCTTTATCCCCAACACTTAAAAAAGTGCCTGATGGATGGGTACTCAGTATATATTTTGAATGAGTGAATAAATAACATTGTCTCTGGAGAGGAAATTGCGTGGCTGGACTACAAGGTTGTCAACAAAGTTGAGGACAACAAGACAATTTAGTATATATTGTTTCATACCTCATAAGTTTTGAATCAGAGGATATATAACCTATTAAAATAAATATAACTAAAATTAGAAATAATGAGCAGAGGTATACAATTACATAGGACCTATTAAAGAAAAGCTGAATTTGTAAATTTGATTGTAAACTTTAAGGCAGTATTATATACTTCAGCAGGAATCTGAAACTATAAGGAGGAAGAGCTAAGAATTTAATTTCCTCTCGTTTTTGTAAAGTCTCCTGAAAATGAAAGGTAGAAGTTTTGGCATAAGTAGGTTGGCAGTAACAAAATATGTGTACTATGTCTGATATCATTATTGTAATTTAATGCAGTCATAAGTTATGTGTACCAAGGGGAGACTTTTTATCCTAGATGGAGAGGAAAGAAAAGCATTCACTTGCCTGTACCATTTAGATTTCCAAAACTTCATTCTTTCAGAGACTCTACAGAGTGAATCTAAAATCCTAACACCCATTTCTTGCGAATTCCCGAGTCAAGCAGTCTCTTGAGTGCAACAGCAGTTTTAAAAAATGCATAAGAGTAAAACCAGGGCTCCAATCAGCCAAAAGTACAACTTAGCTACTTTCTGAGTAGCTGCTTCCTGGCTTCTTTCCTATCTAGTCCATAGCTGTATACTATTCTATGGTTCACATCTAGGCATTTACATGAGAGAATTGCAGTGCTCAAATGTGATGTGGGAACAGAACTTAGATCTCTCCCATACAGGCCCTTTGGAAATAGGAATAAGAGAACATAAATCTGCAGATAATAAAGTTTGTGTTTGTGTTTGTCATTTTTTTCTGGTACAGGGTCAAGGAAATGATTCCTCCAAGGCCACCTCTTACCCGTCGATCAGGAGGAGCTCAGAAGGCAAGTGCCAAAGCCAAGGTGAAACTATAAGTGATAAGGTATTGAATACACCCACTTGAAAATAAGGCATGGACTCTTCAGTATATTTTCTAGAAGGGGTGAAAAATTGTAGCTTCACATATTTCTCTTCCTGGTTCTGTTTGTGACCAGTGACATACAATGAATAGTGAACAGTGTTTAATCTTTGGCTGGTAGTCTCTGAGCTGAAAAGTAAAAGGCAATTTATACCTAAGCATTATTGAATGTAAAACCCAATCCAGTTTCAGACGTCCATTATATATCTTGATCTCTTTGAGGCGTCTTTACCAGATATTTTATATTTTCCAAGGCGGTGAGTGACTACCACATGCAGATCAAGAATATTTCTAGAGCTATTCTGGATGAGTATCATCGGATGTTTGGAAAACAGGTGACCAAACTGGGGAGTGATATGGATAGTGAAACCATGGAGGAGCAGAAGTGCCTGCTCAACTATGAACTTAACTGCTCTGGAAAATACTTCGCTTTCAAAGAGCAACTCAAGGTAAATATTCATTTAGTTGTTCAACGGATTGTTATGAAGCATCTTCTCTACATTCCTAATTCTTAGTTTTTCTCTGGTCATGTTCAGCTATGCTTCCACCATTCTTGCTATTGGTACTAAGAGTTATGTTCCATCTGATAGAATATGAGAAGCTCCACTTGTGCAAAGCCTTGGAATGGTTCAGTATTCATTCCAAGTGTGAGCTTTTAAGAAATTAAGGCTTTACTTGAGGCTAGGCCAGATTTTGAGCCAGTTTTCATGTTGCTGTAGCAGGCAGAAACTCTGAACCTGGTACTGATTTCATGACTAATTTTCTGTCTCCCATTACCTACCTTTCCATAGTGCACAGAATCACTAAGATTTGAGAAATATTTACTTAATAATAATTTCCTACATAATAATGGTTAACATTCATTGTTTGCTATACGCCAGACAAATCTTTAAATGCTTCATATTTTACTAATTTAATCCTAACAACGACCCTATGAGGGAGATGTCTCTCACTTTACAGGTGGAGAAATGCAATATTAATTGGTTAAGTAATTTCCCCAAAGTCATAGAACTAGTAAAGGTTAAAGATGGGACTCAAATTCAGGCAGCCTTCTTGCTCCAGAATTCACATTCTTAACTGCTCCACTGGATTGCCTCTCTGTGCACATTTACTATGTGTCCCATACTGTACTTAACAGATACAAAGAAAGCACATGGAAGTAATAAGGTGAAAAACAACTGACGCCCATGGAGGCGAGGAGCTCTTCTTAGTAGGTGGCATAGTCACAACTTAGTTTGATTCCTGGTTCTACCATTACTAGCTGGATGGTCAAATGACTTTACTTCTCTGAACTTTAATTTTTTGTAACGATGAGGAATAATACTAATACTATCACATGGGATCATTATGAGAATTAAATAATATGATGCATGGAAAGTGCTTTGTACAAAACCTGGCAGTAATGTTAGCTGAAGGGGGAAAAGCTGTCATGGCTATAGCAGTATGTTATTTGTACAGATTTTAAGCTTCACCACCTACCTGTTATATTTCTTTGGCTTCTCAATCATCTTCTGAAGTAAGATAATAAGACCAGAAGTAACATCCATATAACAAATGAGGACAATGTAGTAGTAAATTTAATTTTTGAGATTATATAGTGGCAGGATTAGAACAAGAATTCCATCCTCTAGACTGTTAAGTCAAGCCTTTTCCTTTTGTATCGTGTGGTCACCATGAGAGATGTAATCCATAAACCTAATGCTTAGGTGTTGTTTAGTTTTATGGCTCTCTTCCTATGATATGAGTTCTGCATTGACCATATTAGTGATGACGTCAAGAAAAGAAGTCCATCAGAGAGCTGACATTTTAGCAGTTACCAAGGGAGAAATCAATCACTTTCTGAAGTTCTGATGAGCCTTAGAGCAGAAGCTCAAGGGAGGCCTGTGTTGTCAGCATGGTGCTGAACTTTGTAATCAAATGGATGATCTGTGTCTCTTCCAGCATGCTGTAGTAAAGATTGTGAGAGAGAAGTATTTGAAGACGACATCGTTTGAAAGCCAGGAGGAACTGCAGACATTTATTAGTGAGCTCTATGTGTTCTTGGTGGATCAGATGCATGTGGCCTTAAACCAGGTAAGTGTTTAAGAACTAAGAGCCCTTCCTTTTCTCCATAGGACATCAGGGTCTCTGAATGATTCCTTCCTTCCTTGCTTCCTTTCCTCCTTCATTCAGCAAACACTTATGAGGTGTCTACTCTGTGCTAGGCTCTGACAAAGGTGAATAAGAAACTGCCTAAATTATAAAACTAATTTTGGGGAGAACAGGGGAGAATAATTCGACTCCCTGGCATAATAGCTTTCGTAACTGTCATAAATGTGATGGATAAAAGAAATATATAAAATCAGCTAATTAAATTATAAAACAAAAATCATCATTTCATTTATTCTGTGAATGTGTGCAATTCTCAGTTTGCTCTCTGTGATCGGCAATCAAAACTAAGAAATATTATGAGCTTTCAGATATTATACCTGAATGACAGTGACACTTCAAACATGCCTTTTCTTTTTTCTTTTTAGAGAAGGGGGTGAGTAGGGACAGAAGGAGAGGGAGAGAGGGAGAGAAAGAGAGAGACTCCCAAGCAGGCTCCCTGCCCATTGCAGAGCCCCACACAGGGCTCGAGATCGTAACCTGGGATCATGACATGAACCCAAATCGAGAGTTGGACACTTAACCCACTGAGCCACCCAGGTGCCCCCAAACATACCTTTTCTATTTGACTGATAGCCTGCTCTTCTCCCATTTGTCTGCTTCTATCTGTATTTGTACAGCTTATATCTTGTCTTCATTTGCTCATTTTTAAATGTATACAGTTGTGGTTTATTTGAAAACAATGACAAAAATCAAAGTCTTTTTGTGCCCTTGGTAGTCTCTAAGCAGCCATGCTTCCTCAAGCCTTCTATTCTATTTGCTTTTTCCTTTACTGTTGTTTTCTTCTCTGTCACCATCACTTTTTTTTTTCACCTGGTCCAGCCTTTCTGGAAGAGGAAGGTGAGGAGTGTCCGATATCCTAGAATTATGGAAACAATCCCACCTTGGACACAGATGATTTGGATAAATTGCCTTGAATTGAGCATGAGATAGTAATTATTTTTGCCTCATGACCCCAAGGAATCCCTGTCTAGTAGAGAAGAGAGGCATGAAATACAAATAAGTGCAGTAGGGTGAGGTAAGTGCTGTGATAGGGACGTGTCCATGGTAAGAGCAAGGTTAGGGGATGCCTAAAGAAAGAGTGATCAACTTCACCCTGAGATCTGTCAGGAAAGGATTCACAGAAGACCTGTGGCTTGAGCTGGAAGGCTAAAAACTTCTCCAGGTGGATGTTTCAGAGCATTTGAGTCATAGGGACCATCACAAAAACTTGGAAGCTTGGAAGTGTATGGCATATACAGAAACTGATATAGTTTAGGAGTAGAGGTTGAAGTGGTTAAGGGACATAGAAGTAGGAGGTGAAGCCAGGGATCAGTTCCTGGTAGGGGGATTGAGAATGTGGATGGAAGCCTTATATACCACACAAAGAAGTTTTGACTTTTTCCCTTTTTAGCATTTGGAAGCAATAAATTTAATTCTTTTATAAGTGGAATAATACGATCAGATCTACATTTTATGAAAAACAGTCTGATAACAGTATGTCAGATGGGTTAGATGTGGTGAAACTGGTGGTGTTAATTGGTTATTATGTAGTAATAAAGGGGTCAAAGATTCTTAAGTTTAAGGCTCAATGACTAGGTAACTGGTAGTACAATTAACCAGGACAGGAAATACAACACAAGTGAATTTGGTAGGAGACAGGTATGTTGAAATCACTTTTGAACATTGGTTCTTGTGGGGTTCTTCTCAAGAGAGAGATCTGAGCTAGAAATGAGATTTGGGGAGCCATGAGTATATATATACAGGCATACCTTGGAGATATGGACAGTTTGGTTCCAGGCCACCACAATAAAGCAAATATCACAATAAAGTGAGTCAAATGAATTTTTTGGTTTCCCAGTGCATATAAAAGTTTACACCATACTGTAGTCTATTATGTGTGCAATAGCATTATGTCTAGAAAAACAATGTACATACCTTAGTTAAAAAATACTGTATTGCTAAAAAATGCTAACCATCATCAGAGCTTTCAGTGAGTCCTAACCACAGATCACAGATCACCATAACAAATATAATTAACAATGAAAAAGCTTGAATTATTGTAACAATCACACAAATGTGACACAGAGACACAAAGTGAGCAAATGCTATTAGAGTTGCCACAAACCTTCAATTTGTAAAAAAACAGAAAACAAGAAAAACAGTATCTGTGAAGCACAATAAGAGAAGATATGCCCGTAGATGCTAGTTAAACTATGGTCCTAGATGAAGCTGCTGAGAAAAACACGAGTCGAGAGAGAAGTGAGCTGTCAGTGGAGCCTATCGAACCCCCGCATTTAAAGGATAAATGAGTAAAAGAACTAATGGAGGAGATAAGTGAATTGTTAAAGAGGCAAAAGAGCCAGAAGACAGTGGTATCACGGAAGCTAAGGGAAGAGACTTTTAAGAAGAAAAAGTAGTCAACAACGTCAAATATTCCTAGGAGTTCATGGGGAGAGGGAATTGGAACAAAGTGGTCAAAGGTATAAACTTCGAGTTGCAGAATAAACAAGTACTAGGCATATAATGTACAGCATGATGACTAAAGAGAACACTGTTGTATGATACATGTGAAAGTTGTTAAAAAAGTAAATCCTAAGAGTTCTTATCACAAGAAAAAATTTTTTCTTTTTTTTCCTTTTTATTTTTATTGTGTCCATTTGAGATGATGGATACTAACTAAACTTATTGTGGTAATTATTTTACAATATATGTCTATCAAACCATTATGCTGTATGCCTTAAACTTACACAGTGATGTATGTCAATTATGTCTCAATAAAACTGGGGAAAAAGAAAACAAAATTTGAAAAGTTTTCATTGAATCTGAAAATAGGGAGGTTATTAACTTTTACATAGCAATATCAGTGAGCTAATGGAGTGGATTCAAATTATAATGAATTGTGGAGTAAATGAGTGATTAGGGAAGCAGGTGAATATAAATTCAAGAAGTTGGAAGATGAAAGGAAGGAGGGGAAAAGTAGTAGCTAGAAATTATAGAGATTTTCTTTTTAAGCTGGGGATGCCTTTCCCATGTCCAGAGGTTTGGGAAAAGGAGTCAGCAGACAGGAGAAATTGAAAATAGAAGGAAAGAGAGAATAATTGATGGCAAGCCCAGAGTATATACAAGTGGGAAAGGATCAAAACAGAGAAGGATGTGACACTTCTTCCTCAGACTGAAAGGAAAGAGATATAATGGATGCAGTGTGGGGTTCAGAAGTTGCAGTGTGGGGTTCATAAGTTGAGGGATTTCTGGCCTAATGATTTCCGTTTCCTCCGTGAAGTAATGTCTTTACTAACAGTGAAGGGAATAATGTTTGAATAAAAAGCCTGAAGAAAGAGAAGAAAATTTAGATAGTGCATCATAGCATTATGGAATATGTTGTCGAACAAGGACAACTACATAGGTTGTGGAGAATATGAAAGGCCTTCAGCTAAGGCTGAATGCCAAAGAATCAGTGGCAGCTCAGGTATTTCTTTGTGTATGCAGTTTTCCTCAGGACCTGTTAGCAGCTCTTGTCTAAGAATGAAGAAGTCAGTAGGATTGTTTTAATTTGGGAGTCTTCAGACCAAGTGCAGGAGAAGGACAAGGATACCTGGGACCTGAGTGTGCTGGTGAGAAAGTAGTATGAGTGGATGGTCATGAGGTCCAGGCTTACGCACTGGGAAAGATAGGCACATTGGAAATGAAGGAAATGAAGTCAGAGACCAGTTTTCAGGGAATTAAGTGACAAAAAGACTGAAGGCTTGTTATGTAGATTCTGGGAGTGGGATGTTAGAGGTAGTGTATTTCTGGTTTGGACAACGAAGTGTGTTGCTGGAGGGATTTGGAGGTCAAGACCATCAAAATTAAAAATAACAAAGAACAGAGGCATTAATCCATGATCAGGAGCTCTCTTTGACCCAACTCAAATTTAGTTTTACTCTCTACATCCTTTAGCAATTCTACTTGTTAATGTCACTGATAATATTTTTACTTCTAATTAAAGAATGTTGGGAGGTCTTCCTTGGCACTAGCTTCCGATCCAGGAGATTACTTATTATTCCAGACGTGCTTTCCTGGATGGGTATATATGTATAATATTTTTTGGGTTTTCTCCTACCTTTCTGGCTATTTCTAAAATGTTTCCTTTGTGGGACATGCTTATATATCTCACTAAAAGTACAGAAGCAGCTTTCGAAGCTTTACCCTTAATCTCCTGGTTTGTTTGTTTTGATGTTTGAAGACTAGCTAGTGCTTGCCAACCTTTTTCATGTCGTGGCACCTAAGAATGATAATATTTGTCCTGTACAGTAGAGAAAATGTAGGAAGCTATTTGAGATCAAAGGAGGCTTAGGGATTTTGACTGCCCTGAGGGTTGAGGGAAACAGTTCTGCCCAAATTAATTTTTACTCACTTCTGTGAGCTTAGGTTGTTGGTATTCAGACACCTGAGCTTCTCTTTCACCCTTGACATTTCTCTTTTGAGAAATCATTAGGAAATCATTAGGCCAGAAATCCCTCAACTTATGAACCCCACACTGCAACTTCTGAACCCCACACTGCATCCATTATATCTCTTTCCTTTCAGTCTGAGGAAGAAGCGTCACATCCTTCTCTGTTTTGATCCTTTCCCACTTGTATATACTCTGGGCTTGCCATCAATTATTCTCTCTTTCCTTCTATTTTCAATTTCTCCCTGTCTGCTGACTCCTTTTCCCAAACCTCTGGACATGGGAAAGGCATCCCCAGCTTAAAAAGAAAATCTCTATAATTTCTAGCTACTACTTTTCCCCTCCTTCCTTTCATCTTCTAACTTCTTGAATTTATATTCACCTACTTCCCTAATCACTCATTTACTCCACAATTCATTATAATTTGAATCCACTCCATTAGCTCACTGATATTGCTATGTAAAAGTTAATAACCTCCCTATTTTCAGATTCAATGAAAACTTTTCAAATTTTGTTTTCTTTTTCCCCAGTTTTATTGAGACATAATTGACATACATCACTGTGTAAGTTTAAGGCATACAGCATAATGGTTTGTTAGACATATATTGTAAAACCCCAGTATCATTTTCAACCTCATAACTGGGGTCTCACATTTAGCTTATTCTTATAAGAATTTCTATTTGTAATTGCTTTGTTTTGTTTAACATCTTGATGTTGACAAGACCATGCCAGATGATTTCCAAGGCGCTGTTTCAACCATTTACACAAGCAATGAACAGCTTCGACTCTTTGCATTTGAAGCGGAAGTCAATGAGAACTTTGAAATGGCAGCCGTGTATTATGAAGAGGTAATTAAATGTCTTCCCAATAGTAGTTGTTACTGTTATTTGTATAATATGGGTATAATGAATAGTTCTTAATTATTTGAGACCCAACAGGACTGATGAAAGGATAGACACATAAATCAATAAAAGAGTCTAAAAATAGGTCCACACAAATAAGACCATTATATTTTTGACAGAGGTGTAACGGAAATTGAATAGAGAAAAGAGTCTTTTCAAAAAAAATGGTATTAGAACCATTGGTCATCCATATGCAAAAAAATGAACTTTGACCTAAACCTCAAACATATAAAAAATCAACTTAAGGGACACCTGGGTGGCTCAGTTGGTTGAGCATCCAACTGTTGATCTTGATCAGGTCTTGATCTCAGGGTTGTGAATTCAACCCATGCTGGGCTCCAGGCTGGGTGTGGAACCTACTTAAAAAAAAATCAACTTGAAATGAACCATGGTTCTGAATGTAAAACATAAAACTATAAAAATTTTAGAAGAAAAAAAAGAAGAAAGTCTTCATGACCTGGAGTTTAGGTAAAGAGTTCTTGGACATCACACAAAAGCATGATCCATAAAAGAAAAATAGGATAAATGGAACTTCATCAAAATTAAAATTGTGTGCTCTGTAAAAGATACTATTAACAAAAAGAAAAGAAAAGGTAGAGACTAGGAAAAAATATCTGCAAAGCGTATATCTGACAGAAGATTTGTATCCAGAATATTAAGAACTCCCAAAATTCAACAATAGAAAAACAACTAAATAAAAATTGGTGAAAAATTTGAACAGGTATTTCACTAAAGAGGACATAAATATGATAAATAAGAACATGAAAAGATGTTCAACATCATTAGCCATTAGGGAATGCAAATTCAAACCACAATAAGGTGCCACTGCAATTTATTAGAATAACTAAAATGAGACTTCCGGTTAAGATGGCAGAGGAGTAGGAGACACCTTTTTCAGCCGGTCCCCTGAGTCCAGCTGGATAGGTACCAGACCAGCCTAAACAACCACGGAACCAGCCTGAGATGCAGGAAGATGCATCTGGATCTCTACAAATGAACATCTCCAGCGCTGAGTATTGAGGTACGAAGCGGGGAGCCATGAAACCGCGCACAGATATCGGAAGATAAATGGAAGGGGGAGGGAGCCGCCGCATTCGGGCACCGGGAAGTGGTAGCCACCTGCACTGGGAGAGCGGGCGGGGCTCGCGGACCGGCATCCGCAAGAGAGCAGACTGAGACCGTGAGCCGGGAGCGCGCGCCACCAGACTTCTCATGGAGCTCCGTTGCGCTCACTGGAACCAGACTGAGACTGGGAGCTCCGGGAGCGCGCGGGGGTGGCTGGCGGCTGGCGGTGTTAGAAACACAAAGGACAGAGATGCGAAGGCCCTGGAAGTGAGGGCTGGGACGCCGGGTGTGGGGCGCACATCCTGGATGCTGCAGGGTTGAACAGCACCAACAGAAACAGTTAAAGTGGCCAGAACATCAGT
>NW_024426885.1:52219720-52297913 GCF_017311325.1 Ursus maritimus
TGAGGGCTGGGACGCCGGGTGTGGGGCGCACATCCCGGGACGCTGCAGGGTTGAGCAGCACCAACAGAAACAGAGTTAAAGTGGCCAGAACATTAGTAGAGAACGGGCCGCAATCCTTCTGTTCCGTGACAGAGGCTGAAATTTGGCCGCTGCTGCTCTGACTCTCAGAAGAGGCACAGCAAACCGCCAGGGAAAGCCGCCAGAGAACAAAAGCCTGGAAATACCGGCTCAGAGAGTGCCCATCCCCATCCTCCCTCGCAGGGGACACGGAGACTCTACCCAAACAGGGTTGCCTGAGTATTGGCGCGGCAGGCCCCTCCCCCAGAACACAGAAGGCAGGCTGAAAAATCAAGAAGCCCACAACCCGGGCGCCTGGGTGGCGCAGTCATTGAGCGCCTGCCTTCGGCTTAGGGCGTGATCCCGGCGTTCCGGAAAGGAGTCCCTCATCGGGCTCCTCCGCTGGGAGCCTGCTTCTTCCTCTCCCACTCCCCTGCTTCTGTTCCCTCTCTCGCTGGTTGGCTGCCACATAAATAAATAAATAAAATCTTTAAAGAAGAAGCCCACATCCCTAAGATCCCTATAAAACAAGGGGCACGGCCTGGGACCCAGTCAATAATTTGGGCTCTGGAAACCCCGCAACCTCTCTTCATCAGAATGACAAGAAGGAGAAGCCCCCCCCAGCAAAGAAAAGACAGTGATTCTGTGGCCTCTGCCACAGAAATAATGGATATGGATGTAACCAAATTATCAGAAATGGAATTCAGAGTAACGATGGTCAAAATGATGAGTAGAATTGAAAAAACTATTAACGAAAAGGTTACTGAGAATATAGAATCCCTAAGGACAGAAATGAGAGCGAATCTGACAGAAATTAAAAATTCTATGAGCCAAATGCAGGCAAAACTAGAGGCTCTGACGGCCAGGGTCGCAGAAGCAGAGGAACGGGTTAGTGAATTGGAGGATGGGTTAATAGAGGAAAAAATGAAAATAGAAGATGGTCTTAAAAAAATCCACGCCCACGAATGTAGGTTACGGGAGATTACTGACTCAATGAAACGATCCAATGTTAGAATCATCGGCATCCCCGAGGGGGTGGAGAAAAACAGAGGTCTAGAAGAGATATTTGAACAAATTGTAGCTGAAAACTTCCCTAATCTAGCAAGGGAAACAAACATTCGTGTCCAAGAGGCAGAGAGGACCCCTCCCAAGCTCAACCACGACAAACCTACGCCACGTCACGTCATAGTGCAATTCGCAAATATTAGATGCAAGGATACAGTATTGAAAGCGGCCAGGGCAAAGAAATTTCTCACGTACCAAGGCAAAAGCATCAGAATTACGTCAGACCTGTCTACACAGACCTGGAATGAGAGAAAGGGTTGGGGGAGCATATTTAAAGCTCTTTCAGAGAAAAACATGCAGCCAAGGATCCTTTATCCAGCAAGGCTGTCATTCAGAATTGATGGAGAAATAAAGACATTTCAGAATCGCCAGTCACTAACCAATTTTGTAACCACGAAACCAGCCCTACAGGAGATATTACGGGGGGTTCTATAAAAGTAAAAAGGCCCCAAGAGTGATACAGAACAGAAAGTCACAGCCAATACAAACAAAGACTTTACTGGCAACATGGCAACATTAAAATCATATCTCTCAGTAATCAGTCTTAATGTAAATGGTTTGAACCATCCCATAAAACGCCACAGGGTTGCAGATTGGATAAAAAGAAATGACCCATCCATTTGCTGTCTACAAGAGACTCATTTCGAACCCAAAGATGCATTCAGACTGAGAGTAAGGGGATGGAGTACCATCTTTCACGCAAATGGACCTCAAAAGAAAGCTGGGGTAGCAATTCTCATATCAGATAAATTGGATTTTAAACTACAGACTATAGTTAGAGATGCAGAAGGGCACTATATTATTCTTAAGGGAAGTATTCAACAAGTGGATATGACAATTATAAATATATATGCCCCCAACAGGGGAGCAGCAAGATACACAAGCCAACTCTTAACCAGAATAAAGAGACATATAAATAAAAATACATTAATAGTAGGGGACCTCAACACTCCACTCTCAGAAATAGACAGAACACCCTGGCAAAAACTAAGCAAAGAATCAAAGGCTTTGAATGCCATACTCGACGAGTTGGACCTCATAGATATATATAGAACACTACACCCCAGAACCAAAGAATACTCATTCTATTCTAATGCCCATGGAACATTCTCAAGAATAGACCATGTTCTGGGACACAAAACAGGTCTCAACCGATACCAAAAGATTGAAATTATCCCCTGCATATTCTCAGACCACAACGCTCTGAAATTGGAACTCAACCACAAGGAAAAATTTGGAAGAAACTCAAACACTTGGAGACTAAGAACCATCCTGCTCAGGAATGACTCGATAAACCAGGAAATCAAAAATCAAATTAAACAATTTATGGAGACCAATGAGAATGAAAATACAACAGTCCAAAACCTATGGGATACTGCAAAGGCAGTCCTAAGGGGGAAATACATAGCCATCCAAGCCTCACTCAAAAGAATAGAAAAATCTAAAATGCAGTTTTTATATTCTCACCTCAAGAAGCTGGAACAGCAACAGAGGGACAGGCCTAATCCACGCACGAGGAAGCAGTTGACCAAAATTAGAGCTGAAATCAATCAAGCAGAAACCAGAAGTACAGTAGAGCAGATCAACAGGACTAGAAGCTGGTTCTTTGAGAGAATCAATAAAATTGACAGACCACTGGCAAGACTTATCCAAAAGAAAAGAGAAAGGACCCAGATTATTAAAATTATGAATGAAAAAGGAGAGGTCACGACGAACACCATTGAAATTGGAAGGATTATTAGAAATTTTTATCAACAGCTATATGCCAATAAACTAAGCAATCTGGAAGAGATGGAATCCTTCCTGGAAACCTATAAACTACCAAGATTGAAACCGGAAGAAATTGATTCCTTAAACAGGCCAATTAATTATGAAGAAATTGAGTCAGTGATAAACAACCTTCCAAATAACAAAACTCCAGGCCCGGACGGTTTTCCTGGGGAATTCTACCAAACATTCAAAGAAGAAATAATACCTATTCTCCTAAAGCTATTTCAAAAAATAGAAACAGAAGGAAAGCTACCAAACTCATTCTATGAGGCCAATATTACCTTGATCCCCAAACCAGGCAAAGACCCCCTCAAAAAGGAGAATTACAGACCGATTTCCCTAATGAATATGGACGCCAAAATCCTCAACAAGATACTTGCTAATAGAATCCAACAGTACATTAAAAGGATTATCCATCACGATCAAGTGGGATTCATACCTGGGATGCAAGCGTGGTTCAATATTCGCAAATCAATCAGCGTGATACATCATATCAACAAGAAAAGACTCAGGAACCATATGATCCTCTCAATCGATGCCGAAAAAGCATTTGACAAAATACAGCATCCTTTCCTGATTAAAACCCTTCAGAGTGTAGGAATAGAAGGTACATTTCTCAATCTCATAAAAGCCATCTATGAAAAGCCTACTGCAAATATTATTCTCAATGGGGAAAAGCTGGAAGCCTTTCCCTTAAGATCAGGAACTCGACAAGGATGCCCACTCTCGCCACTATTATTCAACATAGTACTAGAAGTCCTTGCAACAGCAATCAGACGACAAAAAGGGATCAAAGGTATTCAAATTGGCAAAGAAGAAGTCAAAATGTCTCTCTTTGCAGATGACATGATACTCTATATGGAAAACCCAAAAGAAGCCACTCCCAAACTATTAGAAGTTATAGAGCAATTCAGTAACGTGGCGGGATACAAAATCAATGCTCAGAAATCAGTTGCATTTCTATACACGAATAACGAGACCGAAGAAAGAGAAATTAGGGAATCCATCCCATTTACAATAGCACCAAAAACCATACGTTACCTTGGAATTAACTTAACCAGAGACGTAAAGGACCTATATTCTAGAAACTATAAATCACTCTTGAAAGACATTGAGGAAGACATAAAAAGATGGAAAGATATTCCATGCTCATGGATTGGAAGAATTAACATAGTTAAAATGTCCATGCTACCCAGAGCAATCTACACTTTCAATGCTATCCCGATCAAAATACCGAGGACATTTTTCAAAGAACTGGAACAAATAGTCCTTAAATTTGTATGGAAACAGAAAAGGCCCCGAATCTCCAAGGAACTGTTGAAAAGGAAAAACAAAGCTGGGGGCATCACAATGCCGGATTTCGAGCTGTACTACAAAGCTGTGATCACAAAGACAGCATGGTACTGGCACAAAAACAGACACATAGACCAATGGAACAGAATAGAGAGCCCAGAAATGGACCCTCGGCTCTTTGGGCAACTAATATTTGATAAAGCAGGAAAAAACATCCGGTGGGAAAAAGACAGTCTCTTCAATAAATGGTGCTGGGAAAATTGGACAGCTACATGCAAAAGAATGAAACTTGACCACTCTCTCACACCATACACAAAAATAAACTCCAAATGGATGAAAGACCTCGATGTGAGACAGGAATCCATCAAAATTCTAGAGGAGAACATAGGCAGCAACCTCTACGACATCGGCCAAAGCAACCTTTTTCATGACACATCCCCAAAGGCAAGAGAAACAAAAGATAAAATGAATTTATGGGACTTCATCAAGATTAAAAGTTTCTGCACAGCCAAGGAAACAGTCAGAAAAACTAAGAGGCAGCCCACGGAATGGGAGAATATATTTGCAAATGACACTACAGATAAAGGACTGGTATCCAAGATCTACAAAGAACTTCTCAAACTCAATACACGAGAAACAAATAAACAAATCAAAAAATGGGCAGAAGATATGAACAGACACTTTTCCAATGAAGACATACAAATGGCTAACAGACACATGAAAAAATGTTCAAAATCATTAGCCATCAAGGAAATTCAAATCAAAACCACACTGAGATACCACCTTACGCCAGTTAGAATGGCAAAAATAGACAAGGCAAGAAACAATTGTTGGAGAGGATGTGGAGAAAGGGGATCCCTCCTACATTGTTGGTGGGAATGCAAGTTGGTACAGCCACTCTGGAAAACAGTGTGGAGGTCCCTTAAAAAGTTAAAAATTGAGCTACCCTATGATCCAGCCATTGCACTACTGGGTATTTACCCCAAAGATACAGACGTAGTGAAGAGAAGGGCCATATGCACCCCAATGTTCATAGCAGCAATGTCCACAATAGCTAAATCGTGGAAGGAGCCGAGATGCCCTTCAACAGATGACTGGATTAAGAAGTTGTGGTCCATATATACAATGGAATATTACTCAGCTATCAGAAAGAACGAGTTCTCAACATTTGCTACAACATGGACGGCACTGGAGGAGGTAATGCTAAGTGAAATAAGTCAAGCAGAGAAAGACAACTATCATATGATTTCTCTCATCTATGGAACATAAGAACTAGGATGATCGGTAGGGGAAGAAAGGGATAAAGAAAGGGGGGGTAATCAGAAGGGGGAATGAAACATGAGAGACTATGGACTATGAGAAACAAACTGAGGGCCTCAGAGGGGAGGGGTATGGGGGAATGGGATAGGCTGGTGATGGGTAGTAAGGAGGGCACGTATTGCATGGTGCACTGGGTGTTATACACAACTAATGAATCATCGAGCCTTACATCGGAAACTGGGGATGTACTGTATGGTGACTAACATAATATAATAAAAAATAAAAAAAGTTAAGATGGTAAATTTTATGTTCTGTGTTTTTGAGCACAATAAAAAATAATAAACAGATATGAGCTCCGGAAAAAAAAAAGAATAACTAAAATGAAAAATGATGACAATATGAGGTGCTGGTGAGGATACAAAGCAACTGGAACCCTCATACTTTGTTGGAGGAAATGAATGATAAAGGAACTCTGGAAAATAGTTCGGCACTTCCTTACACATTTACCGTATGACCTTCCTGGGTATTTACCTTAAAGAAATATAATCTTATATACATGAATTCTTATAGCAACTTTATTCATAATTGCTCAAACCAGAAACAACTCAAATGTTCTTTAAAGGGTGAATAAATGAACAAGCTATGGTTTATCCATATAATGAAATACTATTCAGCAAGAGAAGAAATGAGCTACTAATACAACTTGGATGAATCTCAAAGGCATTATAGTGAGTGAAAGAAGCCACTGTCAAAAGGTTATGTACCGTATAATGTCATTTTATGACATTCTATTTTAATTAAAGTTTAGTTGAATATAATATCATATTGTATTAGTTTCATGTGTACAACATAGTGATTTGACAATTATATACATTATGAAATGCTTACCACAATAAGCATACTTAGTATCTGTCACCATACAAGTTATTACAATATTATTGACTATATTCCCTATGCTATACTTCTCAATCCTGTGACTTATTTATTTTAAAACTGGCAGTTTGTACGTCTTAATCCCCGTCACCTATTTTGCCCATCCTTCCACTCCTCCCTCTGGCAACTACCAGTTTTCTATATTTATAAGTCCATTTCTGGGTTGGTTTTGTTGTTGTTCTTGTTTATTTGTTTTGTTTTTTAGTTTCCACATATAAATGGAGTCATATGGTATTCATCTGTTTCTGTCTGACTTATTTCACTTAGTGTATTACCTTCAGGTCCATCCATGTTGTTGTAAATGGCAAGATATCATTCTTTTTATGGTTGAATAATATTCTATTGCATATGTATACCACAGTTTCTTTATATCCTTCATCTATCAGTGGACACTTAGGTTGCTTCTGTATCTTGGCTATTGTAAATGATGTTTCAATAAACATGGTGGTGTATATCTTTTCAAATTACTGTTTTGGTTTTCTTTGAGTAAATGTCCAGAAGTGGAATTACTGGGTTGTATGGTATTTCTATTTTTAATTTTCTGAGGAAACTCCATACTGTTTTCCATAGCGACTGCACCAGTTTACATTCCCACCAACAATGGACAAGGGTTCCTTTTTCTCTACATCCTAACCAGCACTTGTTATTTCTCATCTTTTGGTACTAGCCATTCTGACTGGTGTGAAGTGGTATCTCATTGTGGTTTTGATTTACTTTCCCCTGATAATTAGTGATGTTGAGCATATATTCACGTGTCTGCTGGACACCTGTATGTCTTTTTTCAAAAAATGTCTATTCAGGTCCTCTGTCCATTGATTTTAAATATTTTATTTTATTTATTTGAGAGAGAGAGAAAGAGTGAGAGAGAGTACAAGCAGGGGGAGGGGAGCAGAGGGAGAAGGAGAAGCAGGCTCTCTGCTCTGCAGATCTCAGGACTCCGGTATAATGACCCTAGCAGAAGGCAGATGTTTAACCAACTGAACCACCCAGGCACCCCTCTCTGTCCATTTTCAATTGTATTATTTGGTTTTTTGGTGTTGAGTTGTGTGGGGGTGGAGGAATGGGCAAAATAGGTGAAGGGGATGAAGAGGTACAAGCTTACAGTTATAAAATAAATAAATTACAAGATAAATAAATATGAGAAGTACAGCCTAGGGAATATATAATAATTTTGTATGGTGACAGATGGTAACTACACTTGATGAGTAGTTTTGTGATTTTGTGATCCATATAGTTGTCAAATTACTATGTTGTACATCTGAAACAAATACAATATTGTATGTCAACTATATGTCAATAAAAAAATAAATATAAAGTGTACAGTGGTATTTAGTTTACTTATAGAATTGTGTAACCATCACCTCAATCTAATTTTTACCAAAAAAAGTTTTTAAAATATTTTATTTGTTCATTTGAGAGAGAGAGAGAGCGCAAGCATGAGCAGGGGGGGATGGGCAGAGGGTGAAGCAGGCTCCCCGCTGAGCGGGGACCCTGTCAGGGCTCAATCCCAGGACCCTGGGATCATGACCAAGCTAAGGCAGACACTTAAATGACTGAACCACCCAGGCGCCCTTACAAAAATTTTTAATAGTCTCTATACCCAACATGGGGCTTGAACTCATGACCCCAAGATCAAGAATCACATGCTCCTCAACTGAGCCAGCCAGTGCCCCTAATTTTTGATAGACTTTTTAAAGAGCAGTTTTAGGTTCATAGTAATACTATAATCTAATTTTAGAGCATTTGCACTACCCCAAAAAGAAACCTTGTACCCATTAGCAATCACTTCTTATTCCTCTTTACTGCTAGCCCAAGGCAACCATTAATTTACTTTATATATAGGTTTGCCTGTTGTAGACAGTTTATATAAATGCAATCATACATATCACAAAGAAAATGAAAACACTAATCTGAAAAGATATATACATCTCTATGTTTATTGCAACATTATTTATAATAGCCAAGTTATAAAGCAACCCAAGTGTACACCGGTAGCTGAGTAAAGAAAATGTGGTATATATATATTCAGCCATAGAAAAGAATGAGCTCTTGCCATTTGCAACAATATGGATGGACCTAGAGGGTATAATGCTAAATGAAATAAGTCAGACAGAGAAAGACAAGTCCATATGATTCCACTCATGCGTGGAATTTAGGAAATAAAACAGAAGAACAAAGGGGAGAAAAGGGGGAAAAAAAGCTCTTAAATAACGAGGACAAACTGGTGGTTGCCAGAAGGGAGGTGGGTGGGGGGATGGGTGAAATAGATAAAGCAGATGGAGAGTACACTTGATCATGATGAGTACTGAGTACTGGTATAGAATTGTTGAATTATTATATTGTACACCTAAAATGAATATAACACTGCATGTTAACATACAGCATAAATGTATAACATACATGTATAAATGGAATCATACAATATGTGGTCTTTTGTGACTACCTTCTTTCACTTAGCATAATGTTTCTAAAAGTCGTTCATGCCATAGCATGTATTAGTATTTTATTCCTTTTAATGGCTTAATAACATTCCATTGTGTAGATACAGCACATTTTGTTTATTTGTTCATTAGGTGTGGGTATTTGACTGATTTCTACTTTTTGCCTATTATGGATAATGCTGTTATGAACATTCATATATAAAGTGTTTAAGTTTTGTAGGGACCTGTGTTTTTAGTTCTCTTGCGTGTATACTTAGGAGTGGAAGTGCTGGGTTATATGGTAATTCTATGCTTAACTTTTTGAGGAAATGCCAAACTGTTTTCCAAAAGGTTATACTATTTTACATTCCCACCAGCAATAAATGACGGTTTCATTTTTTTTCATATTCTCACTAATTCTTATTATTATACATCTTTTTAAAATTATAACCATTCTAATGGGTGTGAAGGGATATCTCATTGTAATTTTATTTTGAAATTTTCTAATGACTGGTGATTTTGAACATATTTGCACATTTATACTTTTTAAATAAGAAAATATGTTCCAAATTCTAAATTAATTGATAGAGGAATAGTTAGACTACAACAATTTTAAAACATCAGTCCATATAAATATGTTATGTCCTTTTGTGACTAGCTTATTTCACTTTGCATATGTCCTCAAGGTTCATCCATGTTGTAACATGTGTCATCATTTTCTTCCTTTTTAAGGCTGAATAATATTCCACCATATGTATAGACCACATTTTGCTTATCCATTCATCTGTCAGTGGGCACTTGGGTTGCTTGTGCTTTCTAACTGTTATTAATAATGCTTCAATGAACATGGATGTACAAATCTGTCTTTGAAACTCTGCTTTCAATTCTTATGGGTATATATACAGAAGGTTTCTGTATCAATTCTATTTTTAAATTTTGAGGAACCACCATACATTTTACAAAGTGACTGCCTCATTTTACAGTCCTACTGTTTACACATCCTCAACAATTGTTATTTTCTGCTTTGTTGACAGTGGCTCTCCTGATGGGTGGGAGGTGGTATTTCACTGCAGTTTGATTCCCTGATGATTAGTAATGTTGAGCATCTTTTCCCATGCATTTTGACCACTTGTAGATCTTCAGAGAAATGTCTATTTAAGTCCTTTGCCCATTTTTTAGTCAGGTTGTTTAATTTTTTGTTGTTGAGTTTTAGTAGTTCTTTACATATTCTGAATATAAACCTCTTACCAGAGACAGGTATATGATTTGCAAATATCTTCTCCCAGTCTGTGAGTTACCTCTTTACTCTGTTGATAGTGTCTCTTGATGTACAAACGTTTTTTAAAGGTATTTGATGAAGTCCAATTTGTCTATTTTTTCTTTTAACTGTGCCTTTAGTATCATATCCAAGAAATCATTGCCATATCCAGACTCATGAAGCTACTACACTGTGTTTTCTTCTCAAAATGTTACAGTTTTAGGTCTTACATTTAGGGCTTTGATCCATTTTGAGTTATTTTTTGTATATGGCATTAAGTAAGAGTCCAACTTCATTCTTTTACACGCAGATGTGGATATCCAGTTTTCCTGGCACCATTTGCTGAAGACTGTCCTTACATATTGAATGTCTTGGCCTCTTTGTAAAAAATCATTTAACCATATATGTGAGGGTTTATTTCTGGGCTCTCTATTCTATTCCATTGTTCTATATATTTGTCTTGATACCAGCACCACAAAGATTACTATAACTTTTTAAGTTTTGAAACTAGAAAGTATGAGTCCCCCAGGTTTGTTCTTTTTCAAGATTGTTTTGGCTATTCAGGGTCCTTTGAGAATCCATGTAAATTCTAGGATGTTTTTTCCTATTGGTGCAAAAAATACTGGATTTTGATAGAGATTGTATTGAATCTGTAAATTGTTTTGGGCAGTATTGACATTTTAATAATATTAAGTCTTTCAATCCATGGACATGAGATGTGTTTCTATTTGTTTATGTCATCTTTAATTTCTTTCAGCAATGTTTTATAGTTTTCACTCATTATGAGATGCTTTTCTTACATATTTGTACTTAAACTTATATTTGCCATCTCAAGACCATGATAGAAATTATTATATGTGAATCTTTAAAATGAACTATAAAATGAATCTAGGTTTCCAAGTAATTAAAGGAGCTTATGGTGACCATAACATTGACACTAAGAAGTAATGACTTGAAGATTTAATTTTAAAATTATTCCAATGAGTATTATTCACCACATACTATGAGCCAGAAAAGTGACTGTGCTAGACGTTCAGAATTCAGTGATAAATAAAAATATGACAGTTTCTCCTTTCATACAACTTATAGTATTTATGGTGTTATGTGCATAAGAAATATGACATAATGTTACAATAACCTGGGTCCTCCTGATGCTTCATGTGATAGAGGTTGGTCCGTGAGCCCCAGAACCTGGAACACTGGCTGGACTATGGTGCCTTCTGCCTCCTAACTGAGGACAACATCAAAGCACAGGAGTGTTTTCGGAAAGCTCTTTCCCTCAACCAGAATCATATCCAGAGGTATGCTTGGGAGATGAAGAATGAGTAGAAGCAGATAAGCTTCTATATGAAATTGCCTTGGTTCCATGACTGTGACATGGGACCATGTTGTTAATTGTGTTGGTGGTCTCTTCCCAGCTTGTTGCTGTGTGGTGTCCTGGCTGTCCTGATGGAGAACTATGAGCAGGCAGAAATTTTCTTTGAGGATGCTACTTGCTTGGAACCAACTAATGTTGTAGCTTGGACTTTACTTGGTATGGTATTGTCCTGTGATATGAATGTGTTTTCTTCCATTATAAGTTTCTCCCTTTCTCTTTACATTCTTTAATGGTTCATCATATGGTTCTTAAACTTTGGTAAAAATATGGCAAGTAGAAGTGAAATGTTGCAGTTCTTCAGTTTATGATGTGGAAAACCAGTCACATTTATTTCAGCATCTTTCTTTCTTCAGGTTTGTACTATGAAATTCAAAACAATGATATTCGAATGGAAATGGCATTTCATGAAGCCTTCAAACAACTTCAGACACGAATGCTTCAGGCACAAGTAACAAAGCAGAGGAGCATTGGTACTGTTGAGTACATTGAAGAAGGACGAAAAGTAGAAGAATCCAGTTTAGGCCCTTGGGGAATGACTAATGTTTCTTCTGCAACAGCAATTAAGGTGGAAGCCCCAGCAGGTAGCCTTATGAATAGGACCTGGCACATAGTAGGTAGTAAATAATGGTCAAATGAGTCAGTAGATGGAGTTTTGAGTTGTCCCAGGGATACCAGGAAGGACTCCTTCTAAATAATTCCTCATTCATATGATTGAAAGTCTGAAGCTTTTATTGTTGCTATTCAGGTTTTTGAATCTCAGAATTTACTGTTTCTGCGTTCCCAAAGAGGGGTATCATTGTAGCAGACTAAATTTCTTTCATTTTCCCCTCACTTTCTTTTCCAACACTCTCAACCCCTCTCTTGTGATTCTTTTTCTTTTTCTAAGATTTTTAAATTTATTTTAGAGAGAGGGCACAAACAGGAGGGGCAGAGAGAAAAGGAGAGAGAATCTCAAGTAGACTCCACAGTGAGCACGGAGCTGAATGTGGGGCTTGATCTCAGGACCCTGAAATCATGACCTCAGCTGAAATCAACAGTCCAATGCTTAACTGGCTGCACCACCCAGGCGGCCCCATTTCTCTTGTGTTTGTTTGTTTGTTTGTTTGTTTGTTTGTTTCTTTCTTTCTTTCTTTCTTTTTTAAAGATTTTATTTATTTATTTGACAGAGAGATAGAGACAGCCAGCGAGAGAGGGAACACAAGCAGGGGGAGTGGGAGAGGAAGAAGCAGGCTCCCAGCAGAGGAGCCTGATGTGGGGCTCAATCCCAGAACACTGGGACTATGCCCTGAGCCGAAGGCAGACGCTTAACGACTGAGCCACCCAGGCGCCCCTCTCTTCTGTTTCTTAAGCTTATTTATTTATTTACAAACATACACACACACACACACACACACACACACACACACTCACACACACACTCCCTTTTTTCCCTGTTCTTCATTGCCAGTTTCCTTTCCACCATTTTAGGAAATCAGTCATTCTAATGTGTTAAATATGTGTTTGTTTATGTGTTTCTTGCATATGTTATTTTGTTCATATGTTATTATATATTGTTATTTTGTGTGCATGTATTTTTAACAGTTTGAAGTATAATTGACATTTCATAAACTCCACAAGTTTAACGCATACAATTTGATATGTTTGACATATGAACACACCCATGAAAACGTCACCACAATCAAGTTAACGAACATATCCAAAATCTCCCAAACTCTCCTTGTGCCCATTTGAATCTCTTTCTCTGGCTCCCTTCTCCAGGCAACCACCAAGCATCTTTCTGTCACCATCAATGAGTTTGCATGTCTAAAATTTTAGAATTCTAGAAAAATTTCCAACATTTTCTAGAACTTCTAGTATCAAGTAGAGGGTTCCCCTTTCTCTGCATCCTTGTCAACATCTGTTGTTTCCTGACTTAATTTTATATGCTTTTAATTTTCTAAATATATGGGGATTTTTCCAGATATCTTTGTTTTTTATCTGTAATTTAATTTCACACTTTGTATGATTTGAATCCTTTTAAATTTATTTTGACTTGTTCTGTGGTCCATCATGTGATCTATCTTGATAAATGTTCCATATTCACTTGAAAAGAATGTGTATTTTGCTGCTGTTGAGTGTTCTGTAGAATTTTAGTTAGGTTGGATTAGTTGATTATATGTTCAACTCTCCCATATCCTTTGTAGTTTTATATCTTTGAAGTTTTGTTTTAATAGTTCTTCTTGCCTC
Organism: Ursus maritimus; assembly: GCF_017311325.1. Classification (NCBI taxonomy): domain Eukaryota; kingdom Metazoa; phylum Chordata; class Mammalia; order Carnivora; family Ursidae; genus Ursus; species Ursus maritimus. Next base: position 52,233,381 of record NW_024426885.1, read on the forward strand.
AAGTAACATTTTTTCTAACTTGATAATATTAGTTTTATGTTTAAATTTATTTGGATTCCATTCTTGAAAGTGATGCTAAGTAGGCATCCAGTTTTATTTTTCTCCATGTAGGAATCTAATTTTCTTAAAACGATCTATTAAACAACTGTCTTTTCTGTTTTGATTTAAGGTATATGTCTCTAAGCTTTTTATTCTGTTTTACTGTCTGATCTTAAAACAATATTGTATTCTTTTTATTGCTGTGGTGTTGTAGTATGCCTTAATATCTGGTATATCAGGTTCTCCCATTTACTTGCCTTTTCATACCAGACTTACCTATTCATGGACCTTTATTTATCTATATAGATTTTATAGTGTTTATCAAGTACATAAGTTGAAATTTTTATTTGGACCCTACTGAACTTATAAATTATTTTAGGGATAATCAACATCTTTATGTTATTAAACCATTCTATCCAAGTTTGTGGAAGGCCTTTCCATATCCTCAGATCATCTTCTGTGTCCTTTATCAAAGTTTTAACACTTTTTCTAATGAGGCTCTGTTTAAGTAATTCATAAAAACCTTATAGATACCATTGCTACCATAAAATATCTTATTTTAATTACATATTCTCATTGGTTATTGCTGGCATTTTTTAGTGTGTGCTACTGATTTTGACATTTTAGGTTTTGGTGTATACTATTGTTTTGTTGATTGAATTTATATATGATAATCTTGTTTGACTTTTATGGATTTTAATAGGTTATTAGTTCTATTGTTTTTTTCTAGAACATGATTATCATATCATCTGCCAATAACAATAATGATTGGGTTACCTTTTCCCTCCCAATCCTCATACAACTCATGTTTTCTTACTATCTCAAATAGTATGTTATATATTAGTTGTAGTGGTCAACTGTGTCTTCTTTCCTATCTTAATGGGAATGAATTTAAAATTTGTCAATTAAAATACGCTATAAGCTTTTTCAAAAAACTTTTATAGAATTAAGGAAAATCCCTTCTATTCCTAGTTTTCAAAGAATTTTTTCTTAATTATTATACCAGTTTAGCTTGTACTCTTTAAATTATTCAGAAATATAAAAAGTCTGGGGCACCTGGCTGGCTCAGTCACTGGAGCATGTGACTCTTGATCTCAGAGTCATAAGTTTGAGCCCCATATTGGGTGTAGAGATTACTTAAAAATAAAATCTTTAAAAAATATATAAAAAGTCTACAAAACAAGTCTGTCCATGCAATATTTAGGAAATATGTTTCTTATGCTTTGAAAATAATTATATTTTATCTCCTATAATAACCTTTTAATATCCAATGTAGGAAGTTTTTTTTTTCTTCATTAAAGTTTAATCTATTTAGGACCAGGAGCTCCATCATCTATTCTAGATGACTTTCTTGAAGAATCCTCCAAACTACAGTCTGACTCACGAGAACACATGTTATCCACACAATCTCAGGATCCAACTGCCAGCCAAAAACCAGACAACATACTTCTCAAGGAGATACCAGTGAAAAAAGGTACTTAGGAATAAAGATTTCCACTTGAAAGAAGGGCATAAACAAACTAGACAAGGATGAAAACTCTTATGATTACCAAAATGGCGATCTTAACTTATTTGAAGTTGATTAGTTTGTCATATTGCCTAAGTTCCTTCATATGAGGCTAGGCTCTGATAATCCGAACTCAGTAGTGCAACCCTTTCCATAAGCGAGGATTTATATTTAGCTCAGAGAAGTGGCTAGCTACAGACTTACAATTTTCTAACAATGATTCTTCATTTTTAGAATATCTACAGGTTGTGTTTCACATTCAGGAAGATCTGAATACTTTTAAAAACCATTTCATTTGGTTGAAACTTGCATTTGGAACCACCAGTAGACTAACCTTGAGAACTTTTGAGGACCACTGCTATAAAGGAATCTACTGCTTTTCAGATTATAACCTCTCTTATATATTAGATTAGAATACTCTCCTTGCTCATTTGTAGTAATGTAGCTCACTGTCTGAGCTTCTGACATTTTTTCCCTTTACATCTAATTATCTATTATTTTAACATAATATTTTCAGAAACATCAAAATGTCAAGATTCATCAACTGTTCTGCATCCTAGCCCTCATGGTGTTTCCCAAACTCCTGCCACAATCTTCATGGAGACCATACGTTTCTTGATGAAAGTCAATGCTGTTCAGGTCAGGATGTTTGGAAAAGGGCAAGTAGATGGAAAGATTTTAGTGAACTATTTATTCAATCCATAATGGTATCTTTCCAAGCTTTAATATGTGTGATGCAGAAATCAAATATGCTTTTGAGAACACACTGTAGGCCTAATGGTGTGAATATCCAAATATGAACCACTCTTTACAGAGAGCATCAGAACACCTCACTGCAAATCTGCTCCCTCAGAATACCAGCAGAGCAAAATCGGACTCTAAAGGCTTACGTAGCTTGATGTCACTTTATTATCAGAATTCATATTATTGAGTGTTGAGGGTTCACAGGAGCCTAATCATACCTTTCTTCCTTTCTAGGTTCTAAACAATTAAAAAACAGATACATGGTGCTATGTGGGGGAATAAAAATATTAAATTTTTTTATTTGTATAACTGGGCTGGAGATGCAACTAGCCTCAGATTTGACTTGCTCATACAGTCACAGGTAGAACTACTGGAGAATTTTCCCTCCTGCCAGAGAAGAAGAGTATCCTATGAGGTCTACCTATCACATGGAAAACAAGAAATATATCCATGAAGCAAGCAGTAGGAGGGGGAGCAAGATCCGGGAACCAGGAGAGTTGGCCCTGATCCTGCAGAGTGCATGTTCCGCTTCAGGGCGGGCAAGCTCAAAAAAGGGCAAGAATTATGACCTGGCTGGGAGTGGGCCACAGTAAACAGGAACTTTGAACACATTAACATTTCCCAATAGAGAAACAGGCTTTCTGTCTCCCAGATTAAATAAGTCACTAGCCCTGCCTCCCCATGCAAAGAGCCAGAAATGTAGGTAGAGGGAACAGCTCCATAACTTCCTCCCACTATTTTTCTAAGAAGGTATAAATGTTAATGGGAGTTTCTATAGTATAGGCTAAGATGGGAATGGAGGGAGAAGAAAAGCAGGGCTTCCCCCTGCTTAGCAAGTACATCTGACTTTGTTAAATTTGCAAGCCTTATATAGCATTAAAAGCAAAGAATAGCCCAAAGTATAAAACTGGCGGACATGGATGAGAGTTTGTCAGAAACAGACAATTTATGTTTCTAAGATCCCGAGTCTAGAATTTTAGAAAGGGAGGTTTTGCCTCACTAAGTTTCCTCAATAATTACAGCTGCCTGACAATGTTATCTTAGGTGTCAGTGGGGTGGTTGGTGAAGTGCTTTTGTCTGCTGCATAACAAATATAGGCAAAAACTCATCTAGTATGCTGACAAGACAGACCAGAACGGCGCAGTACTGCAGATTTTTCACTTGGAAATGTCTACATTTGGTGACTAGGTGAATAGCTGGTAATGGAACAATGATGTGCTGAATCTTTATAATGCACCTTTTGAAGTGGATAATCATTTCATTCTAAATATGTTTCTTATTCGTTATTATCGGGGACATAATATTCACCTGCAAGAGCTATGGAACTGACACAATGCAGCTACTTATATATTTCTTATAATCCGGTTTTTCCTCACAGTATGTGCACAGAGTGCTTGCTCATGAGCTGTTATGCCCTCAAGGAGGCCCCAGCTGCGAGTATTACTTGGTGCTGGCCCAGACACACCTTCTCAAGAAGGACTTCCCCAAGGCAGAGGAATACCTTCAACATGCAGCCCAGATGGACTACCTGGTAATAACCTTTGCTAGAACCTCTTGAGTAAGTTTGGACGAGGGGCAAGCAGGCTTTCTTAAAGGTGGTGATGCCATATCACAGGTAGATTTCTGGTTACAGAGGCAGAGGTCATCAACCTTCAATAAACTCATCTATTTCCTTCCATTTGTTTTTCTCAAGCAGTTATGAGTTTTGCAAAGGGCAGAGAAAAGGATAAGGATAGCTCTTTAGCAGATAATTGATCTATTTCAAGTTCTCTGGACTTCTGTTTTCTCATTGTGAACATTCTCTTGGTTATATCTGAATGTTTTTCTTAATATTTGCCCCAAAGACAAAATAGTTTTAAAAAATGCAAGAAAGAAATGAGGGAGCAGACCTAGAAAAATACCTCCCACGTGCAACTGAATGGCCCTCTTTCTAATTGAGTGCTATTAGAAAAAGAAAAAGGACTTAGCCTAATTTTAAATGTTAAACAAAAATCATTAATGTACTTTTAAATACCACTTCATCCCAAGTGCTACTTGTTCTTTACTTTCTCAGAACCCTAATGTCTGGGGCGTGAAGGGCCATCTCTATTTTCTAAGTGGAAATCATGCTGAGGCCAAGGCATGCTATGAGCGAACCGTTAGTTTTGTAGTGGATGCTTCTGAGATGCACTTCATCTTCCTGCGACTGGGGCACATCTATCTGGAAGAGAAAGAGGTGAGGGACAGAGGATGGAGAGTAACCATGTAAATAAATCAGGTCATGGTCTGGGACCTGACTATAGTTCAAACATTAGCATCCATCTGTGTGGACGCAACACAGTATTATGATTTTGGTATTTTAATATCCAAAGGTAAAGTGATTCGACCAACATTAGATAAACTAGTAATTAATAGAAGCAGGATTCAAACCCAGGCAGTCTAATATTGGAGTCTGTGGTTTTAACCATTACGATACTAAAAAGTTATGTAGAACTCAATAAATGTTACTGAGTAGTTAACGTTTAAACTAACTTTCTTTTATTAGCAGTAGTAGAAACATTCTTAGCTTGACTTAACTAATGGAAAATGTCAAAAGAACTTCTTCAAACTTCGTCCTCAACATAAAGGTTTATATTTAATTCAGTTGAGGCTAACCCTGTTCCACAGGGAACTCTAACCTGACTCTTTAGCAATTACTCTCCAAATTTTAGGAATCACCCCAAGACCTTCTAAAAATTTTCTAAAAGAAAATTTCTGTTATGGAAAATTTCAAATACATACAAAGTATGGGGCACCTGGGTGGCTCAGTCGGTTAAGCATCTAATTCTCCATCTCAGCTCAGGTCTTGATCTCAGGGTTGTGAGTTCAACCCCTGCACTGGGCTCCATGCTGGGTGTGGAGCCTACTTAAAAAACAAAAAACAAAAACAAGAAACCCCAAATACATGCAAAGTAGACAGAATAGTAGAAATGAACCAACATAGACCCATCATCCCATATTAACAATTATCAACATTCTGCCTTTTGACTTCATGCTTTTGTTTTGACTTCATTCCATTTCTACCCCCAGAACACCCAATTATCTTTCTATTTAAAATAAAGGGATGCCTGGGTGGCTCAGTCAGTTAAGTGTCTGCCTTTGGCTCAGGTCATGATCCCAGCGTCCTGGGATCGAGTCCCACATCAGACTCCTTGCTCAGCGGGGAGCCTGCTTCTCCCTCTCCCTCTGCCTGCCACTCCCCCTCCCTCTGCCTGTCACTCCCCCTGCTTGTGCCTTCCCTCTCTCTTTCTCTGACAAATAAATAAATAAAATCTTTCTAAAATGAAACAACAGCAGCAACAAGAAGTTGCAATGCCTTATAATTTAAGTATGAAGGCCCGTATAGGCTTAAGAGAGAAAAATCACTATCCACTACAGTGAAGAAATAAGTTTTCTTTCTGACATCATTGCAAGCTGCATCTGAACCAAGCTTCTGACTTAAGTAGTCACTCGGCAAGCAATTTCACTAGGCAAGCAATTCTTAGGCTATTTGTTGAGGCTTACCTATAGTTACATCTCTCATAGTGGAGATACAAGATAAGAAGTGGTCTAATTCTTTTGGAAGTTTGTTTTTTGAGTTTTTCTAAACGTTTCCTGTATTGCTCAGCACTAAAAAGAGATAAACTAGCAAACCATGAAGAAACATAAAGGAAGCTTAAATACATATTGCTAAGTGAAAGTAGCCAATCTGAGAAGGCTACATACTGTATGATTCCAACTGTATGACATTCTGGGAAAGGCATAACTATGGAGACAGTAAAGAGATCAGTGGTTTCAAGAGGTTGGGGAAGAGAAGTGATGAACAGATGGAGCACAGAGGATTTTTAGGGCAGTGAAAATACTCTAATAATGGATACATGTCATTATACATTTGTCCAAACCTATAGAATGTGTAATACCAAATGTGACCATGGACTTCAGGTGATGATGATGTATCAATGTAGTTTCATCAGTTGTAACAGAGGTACCACTCTGATGGGGGATGTCAATAATAGGAGAGGCTATGCATGTGTGGCAGCAAGGGGTATATGGGAAATTGCTGTACTTTCCTTTCAATTTTGCTGTGAACCTAAAAGTGCTCTAAAAAAAACTTACGTCTTAAAAAAAAAAGGGGGCTCATTTAACTTAGATTGGTCTTGAGTACAACTACAGAACCCCATGACTATCCTAGCAATATAGCATTTGAAACTTCCAGAAGAACAATTGCTTAGTGGTGCTTTCTTTCTACAGTACGAAAAGGCAAAGACAACCTACCTGCAAGCCTGTAAGAGATCGCCTTCATGCCTTACCTGGCTAGGACTGGGAATAGCCTGTTATCGGGTAAGAGGATAAAGGCTTGAGACTAGGCCTGTGAATACAGCTGACCTTGATTCCTTGGTCTTCCAAGCATCCTGGGAGTTTATAATGATGGTGGGAAAAGTTACTTTTCAAAGGTGTTCAGTAAACTAAATAGTCAATCTGTACTAGAAAAATAAAACATTCTTTAAAAACCTCTCAAAAACGTGAACCAGGAAGCTATACAATAAAAAACTTCATGTTATTTGGTACAGAAGCACATAATTTTATGTTATCTGTAAGGAAAAAGTGATATGATAAATGAAGAATCTACTCAATTAAAGAAATTGATTGATACCTGTTGAGCTCTGTGGCCCTTCCATTTTCAGGAGGAGCTGCTATAGCTTCTAGGAGATCTTTTGCTCCCCACCCCTAAAAACTCCCTAGCCACACTTTCCTCCTTTCTTCCAGTCTTTGAAAGAGGCATGCAATGTGTTGTTCGTGTCCAATTTCTTCAATGTATTCTTGATGCTAACCCTCTCATTTTCTCCTAATACCTTAGTCTCTTAATTTTGTCTTTTTTTTTAATTTACATTTTTAACCTTTCCTTCTCAATCAGTTCTTTCCCCATTCTTTCCCGCTTCTTATTAAACAACAGTGGTAACAACCGAATGAGTTTCCTGTATTCCCTGTCTCCTTCCTTTTCCTTATTGCTGTTTTTTTTTAACCGTAAAGGTGATATATGTTCATCATAGAAAATTTGGAATATAGAAGATATAAAAGGATCCATAGTCCAACCACTCAGTGATAATCACTGTTAACATGTGAATGCATTTTCCTCCAGTCTTTTTCATACATATATGAAAGCAAATTTAATGTATAAAACTGTAAATAATATGTTTACTGCTTTTTAATCTTTTTTCTACTTAAGCAGTATAGCATTGATATCTTCTTGCATCACCAAATAATCTAAAACATGATTTCTGCTGACTTCATTGTGTTCCCTGGTTTGGATGTGTAAATGAAGTGACCGTGTAATATTTCATACTAACCAGGACACTTCAGAGAATGGAAAGGGTGCTATTAATAATTACACTGGGACACAGGGACTGTTCCAGGCCAATTGGGACATATGGTCATTTATATATAAACTATGTGCTTCTGTGTTCCCAGAAAGAATATAAAACATTTATAGCTGTTAGAAAACTGACAGCACCGTCAAAAGTACAAGATACTAGGGGCGCCTGGGTGTCTCAGTCATTAAGTGTCTGCCTTCGGCTCAGGTCATGATCCCAGGGTCCTGGGATCAAGCCCCACATTGGGCTCCCTGCTCTGCTGGGAGCCTGCTTCTTCCTCTCCCACTCCCCCTGCTTGTGTTCCCTCTCTTGCTGGCTGTCTCTCTCTGTCGAATAAATAAAATCTTTAAAAAAAAAAAAGTACAAGATACTAGCTATACAGACTATTCAACATAAGTCATGCTTCTATTTGTTTTGAGTAGTATAAACAATATTTTCATTGAGATAGAAACTAAAACAAAACAAAACCTTTAGTTAAGCCCTACCACTAAGATGTCCTAGTAATCCCTGTTCCCCATCAATGTTTTAGTCATACTATACCTATATGTGGATATATCATAATTTATTTGACCAATCACTCATTATTGGGCATGTTGTTAGTTTCTACAATTATACTATTATAGATGAAGCTGAGATAAAATTCTTGGACATAAATCTCTGTGCCTAATTCTTTTTATTTCCTTAGGATACCTCCTTAAAGAATGGAGAAAATTTTTAAAGTCTTTAAATTATAGTGTCAATTTGCCTTCTAGAAAGGGTGTATACTGATTTACACTCTGCCAGGAGGTATGAGAGCACATTTCACTGTTATCTTATCAAAAATGGGCATTATCATTTGACAACTTGATAGGTATCTTAATTTGCATTTTTATCAGTAATGAGGTTGAAATATGTGATACACATATCTCTTTACTTATGAATTATCTGTTCCTATCCCTGGTCCCATTTACCTTTCACTTCATTGCAATCAGGCTTACTACTTTACCACTTTACCCTTACCACATCACTGACACTTCTGACAGAAGTTCCCTTAACATCCTAATCGCTAAATGCCAGAGACACTTAGATGAATTTCTGGCGCTTAACCCTGTTGACTACTTTCTTCCTGAAACCCTCTCCTCCCTTGACTTTCACAATACTTCATTCACATCCTTCTATGCCTTCTTCTCTGGTACCTCTTTCTCAGCCTTTTTTGCTGGCTCCTACTCTTTTACCCACCATAATTGTTGGGCCACCCAGGTCCTATAGTCAGCCCTCTTCTGTCACTGTATTTATTCACCCTAAGAAAAAAATACATCGACCCCAGTGGCCTTAAATACCACTTGTGCCCTAATGAATTCTAAACCTTTAATGCATAACACTTCAAGTTCTGACCCTTATATCAAACAGTATAATGGACAGCTCCATTTTCTTGGTTCCCTAGACCCCTTAAAATGTGCATAACTGAGATATAACCTAACTTAACCCTGAAGGATTCTCACATTCCTTAAGCCTACACCTTCTCCTGTAGTCCGTGTCTTGGTGAATGGGACTGTGATGAAGCTAATCAACCAAGCCAAAAACTTCAAAGGTGCCCTAGTCTATTTCTCCTGCTACTTTTAATTAGGCATCAAATATCCTATTGATTTTGTCTCCTAAATGTCTCTTGAGTCTATTGTCTCCTCTCCATCCCTATTTTTATAGCTCCAATTCAAACCTCATCCTTTCTTTATCTGCTAGCACCATTTCCTGTCCCACCACAATCCATCTCCCACATTGTTATCCAAGTGGTCTTTAAAATATGCAAATAATGTGTTACTCCGCTACTTAAACTCTTTAATGGCTACCCCTTGTTTCAGAATAAAATTCACATTCCTTTGAATAAATATATATGATCCGGTGCCTAATTCTTTGTTTTATCACTTTATTTTCCCTAATCTCTCTCTCTTTTCTCCAACCCCACATGCATACTTAAGAGTTTCCTGACCACACTACACTCTCTTATGCCTCCATGCCTTCATATGATATTCATTTTACCAGGAATGCCTTTCTTCACCTTGTATAGCTAATAAACTCCTATTTGTCCTTCAGGATTCACTTTAGTAATATTCCTCTCGGAGGCTATCCTTTAATTCCAGGGTACAATTATTCCCATTTTCCTATGTCCCTCCTCTAGATCTATATATGCTTTTATTATAGAAATGTATATTCTGTATTGGAACTATTTATGTGTTTGGGTTTTCATTTTGTTTTATTTGTTTACATATCTGTTAGTGAACTCTTTGGGAGGTTGTATTTTATCTTTTTATCCAAAGTACCTAACGTACTACCTGTCACAGAAGAAATCCTTAGGGGGCGCCTGGGTGGCACAGCGGTTAAGCGTCTGCCTTCGGCTCAGGGCGTGATCCCGGCATTCTGGGATCAAGCCCCACATCAGGCTCTTCCACTATGAGCCTGCTCCTTCCTCTCCCAGTCCCCCTGCTTGTGCTCCCTCTCTCGCTGGCTGTCTCTGTCTCTGTCGAATAAATAAATAAAATCTTTAAAAAAAAAAAAAAGAAGAAATCCTTAGCAAGTATAATTGATTGAGTAATATTGATTGAATGATATTGGTTAAATAATGAATCAGCACATTGATTGAATATTGAATCAATAGTTTAGAGACATTTAAAGTGTGGACCAAAGTATGGCATTGCTGAAAGGCCATTCTTCATTTTGTTTCAGGCCTAGAAACCCATAATTTTCTTTTCAAACAGAAAAAATGAAGAGCTACTATACTGGGGAGAGGAGTGCCTTATTTCTTCCTTTGGTGATCTTTTGGAAGATTTTCCAAAGCAACCTCACTTTTAGGAAGCAACAATGATATCCATATGTCCAGAGCTCGGGGAGCTAGAATTCTAGAGCCTGAATATTGTATTGATTGCTTAAGATTGTGCTATTAATAACTAATATTAGTATTTTGACAGGCTAATAGGACTTTAACCTTAAGAAAGGGATGCACAATGTAAAGGAAAAAACAACAAATGTATCTGACAGCCTACTGTGTATGGGGAAATCACTGAGCGATGCACGCACGGTAGCGAATACTTCTGGTTTTCCAGTCCTGGCATCCGAAGTTCCATGGCTCATGGTTGCCCTGATGGAACTGCTATAGAGGGAAGGAGGAAGAGAGGGGTGTAAGTTGAAAGCCTAACAGGCAGGACTCCAGATTTCTCTACTTGGCTTTTTAATCCGAGCAATTCTTCTTTTAACAGGTTCATATATTGGGCTAACACATAAAATGTTGTTTGAAGAAAAAGTTTTGAGCTAAACTGTTTGTATAGGTCACATTACCCATGTTATTTGGACATAATGTTTTCAGCTAAACCGACTCCATCTGGCTTAAGGGAAAACTGCTTTGACTTAACTCACACTTTTCTTTTTCTATCAAGCTGGAGGAGCTCACAGAGGCTGAGGATGCGCTCTCTGAAGCCAATGCGTTGAACAACTACAATGCTGAAGTATGGGCATATCTGGCTCTGGTCAGCTTGAAAGTGAGTGTTTATTACCTTACACAGTGCCCTTTCGGGGCAAAGAGGTGAGGAAGTAAGTAAGGCAAGAAATAGGTAGATGGCCATTAATGCCTGATAGTTGAGGTTTAATGAGCTTCAGATTTGGTCATTATACTGATGAGGAAGGAGAGGCCCAGTCTGAGAAGCTGCTACTTGGACTGTGCTTAAAAATCATATACTCACATGTGTTTGTCTGAAAAGGAGATTCTAAAAATGAGACCAAGCCATTTGGACTTATTGGTCACAGGTGAGCAAGAGCAAGGTAGGCCAGGGCTGATTGCCAGCCAGGGTTCTGGGTTATGTGGGGTTCCCTGTGGCACTTTTAAGGGGCTCTGCAGGCCCCAGGCAGGGTATGCTAACCAAGCCCAATCCCGAGCATCCCCTTCCTCAAGAGGAAGGATGTGGTAATCAGAGTCTGGCCTAGGGTTGGAGTTAGGAAAGATAAATGGGGAGTCATGCAAGGGCAGTGATTGATGGTGCAGTGAAATGGCACATAATACTAGGAGGCGGTGAGGTGTTTGCCTGCTGCCCTCCTCCAGGCCTCTTGGCCTGCCTGAGCTCTCAAGCCTGGGACACTGGTATGCATTCCTTGTATACTCATTCAAATTATGCTCTGGAGCTACAAAAAATTCCTACATATACTTCTGATTTCCCCCTTTATTAGTCATTTATGACCTAGAAAAGTTATATAAGAATCCACTGATAAAAACAAAGGTGGACTTGGAGCGCTTCAGTGGCTCAGTCAGTTAAGCATCTGACTTTTGGTTTTGGCTCAGGTCATGATCTCAGGGTCCTGAGATCTAGCCCTGTGTTGGGCTCCTCACTCAGTGGGGAGTCTCCTCGAGATACTCTCTCTCTCTCCCCATCCCCCACTAGCTCCCTCTCTTTCTAAAATAAATAAATAAATCTTTTAAGAAATAAATAAAGGGGGATTACAAAGGTACATAAATAGATGACCAACAAACATAAATGGATTATTCAACAAAAATCTCTGATAGACTAGAGCGATTTTTCCCAGAGAGCCCATCATTTGAAAAACGGGCCTGATTGTTACAAAGCATCTTCTTTATAATTGTCTGGTTTTTTGCTCTACTAGCCTTCCTGAAACACTCCTTCCTGTTAAACTGCTGGCTGAGGGTGCTTATCCTTGACATATATGGGAGATTGGATAGGGTGTATTGTGGGAGTTTGTGATAGCTGCTCTACCGATGGAAAGTAACTCTCCCATACTTAAATAACTTGGCGAAATAACTTGCACAGCAGCTTAAGATCAAATGGGGAATAATGAGAGTGGCTCTCAGTTTTCCAATGGCCAATATAACATCAAACTGATAGGGAGTATTGTGATTAGAAGAGAAATGAACAAAATAAAAATTATTGCATTTTATCTTTGGAATAAATTTCTTGAGAGATATCTGAGTTTTCACCCCAACTCTGCCACAACTAGCTATGGGATCCTGGGCAAGTCACTTCAACTGGCTGGACCTCGATTTCTTCATCTTTAAACTAGAAGAGTCAAATGGAAGATTTTTTTTTTTTTTAAAGATTTTATTTATTTATTTGACAGAGAGAGAGACAGCCAGCAAGAGAGGGAACACAAGCAGGGGGAGTGGGAGAGGAAGAAGCAGGCTCCCAGTGGAGGAGCCTGATGTGGGGCTTGATCCCAGAATGCCGGGATCACACCCTGAGCTGAAGGCAGACGCTTAACGACTGAGCCACCCAGGCGCCCCAAATGGAAGATTTTAATACACTTCCCATAGAAACTGCTAGATTAAGTAGGAAAAAAATTAAGGCTATGTAGGATTTGAATAAAAACAACTAACAAGATTGAGCTCAAACACCAATATAGAACTCTACACTTAACAATTAGAGAATCTGTATTCTTTGCAAGTGCAAATGAGTTGTTCATAAAAGTTGACCATACGCTAAACTACAAAGAGAGATTCTACAAATGCGTATAGATAACACTGCAGTGAAATTATAAGTAAACAATGAAAAGATAGGCCAGATTGGGGCACCTGGGTGGCTCAGTCGGTTAAGCATCTGCCTTCGGCTCAGGGCATGATCCCAGGGTTCTGGGATTGAGCCCCACATCTGGCTCCTGGCTCAGCAGTGAGTCTGTTTCTCCCTCTCCCTCTACCCCTCTGCCTGCTTGTGGTCGCGCACATGCTCTCTCTCTCTCTCAAATAAATAAAATTTTTAAAAAAGATAGGGCAGATGACGTACATACATTTATAAACTTGAATTCATACTTATAATTAATTCATATGTCAAAGAGAAAATCATATGACAATTTCTTGTGGTAGGTAGAATTCTAAAGATGACCCTCCCCCTTCCACCAATATTATTCCATCAAATACAAATATAGGTACTGCTGTCAAGGGATTTTGCAGATGTAATGAAAGTTGCAAATCAGTTGACCTTAAAATACAGAGATTATCTAGGTGGGCCTGTACCAGTCAGGTAAATCTTAAAAAGCAGAGTTTTTTTTCTGGCTGGGGGCAAATGGGAAAGTCAGAAAAATTCAAAGCACAAGAAAGATTCAACACACAATTGCTGGCTTGAAGATGGAGAGGGGCCACATATCAAGGAATGTGGGTGGACTCTAGAAGCTAAAAGCACTCCCTGCTCACAGCCAGCAAGGAAATTGGGACCTCTATCCCACAAGTACAAGGATTGAATTCTGCCAGTAACCTGTATGTGCTTGGAAGTAGATTCCAGATAAGAACCCAGCTCTGCAGACACCTTGATAATTGGCCTTGTGAATCATACCAGACTCTGACCTATGGAAACTGAGATGATAAATATGTATTGTTTTAAGCCACTAAGTTTGTGGTAATTAGTTACACAGCAGTATAAAACTAATACAGGCCTCCCAGTAGATTTTTTCCCCAGGTTTTTTTTTTAAGATTTTATTTGTTTATTTGAGAGAGAGAGAGAAAGAAAGAGAGTGCGCACAAGGTGGGGGGAGGAGCAGAGGGAGGGCGGGTAGAGAGATAAGCCGACTTCCTGCTGAGTGTAGAGCCAGACAGGCAGAGCCAGATGCAGGGCTAGATCCCAGGACTCTGGGATCATGACCTGAGCCGAAGTCAGATGCTTCCAACTGAGCCACCCAGGTGCCCAGATTTTTCCCCCAGTTTTATTGAGAAATCATCAACATACATCCTGGTGGATTTTCATAATAATGGCCCCCATTTAATTATGCTTTTTAATTATGTCCACACCCTTTGCAATGTGGTGTTGCCAGTCCTCCCATCAAGAGGTGGATTCTCCTTATTTCTCCACCCTTTGGAATCTGAGCTGCACTTGTGACTTTCTTTGACCAGTGGGATATGATAGAAGTGATATTGCATGAGTTCTGAGTCTAGGCCTGTAGAGGCCCTACAACTACTGTTCTTGTTCTCTTAAAGGGCTGGGACCATCAGCTGTGAAAAAGCCCAGTTTAGTCTATAGGAGGCTCAAAGTCTACCTGGAGAAGAACCGAAGCATCCCAACCAATAGCTAACCTCTCTATTTGAGTGAGGCCACCTTGGACCTTTGAGCCTTAGCCAAATTCTCAGAAGACTAGAGCTGCATGAGTGATTTCAGGAAAAACCAGCAGAAGAAAGACCCAGATTGCCCATAGAATTGTGAGAAATAATATATTGTGTTTAAGCCATTAAGTTTTAGGGTGACTTTTACATTTCAGTAGATAATTAAAATGGGAATGAAAAAACAAAACAAAATCACTATATTTTGGAATTATGGGATATAATTAAAGCAATATGGAGAGCTTAAAATATAGCCTTAAATACATTTATTAGAAAAGAAAGTTGAAAAGTCAATGAATTAAACATTTAAATCAAGAAATTAGTGAAGACCAAAGAAGGAATAATCAAGAAAATAAGAAGTATATACCTGAAACTAATGTAATATGTCAATTATATCTCAATAAAAAAGAAAAGAAAAAAAATAAAGAGTAGAAGTAAATGAAACTTAAAACGAGGACAAAATAGAATTAACAAAATCATAAACTGCTTTTTAAAAAAATTTTTTTATTATGTTATGTTAGTCACCATACAGTACATCATTAGTTTTGATGTAGTGTTCCATGATTCATTATTTGTGTATAACACCCAGTGCTCCATGCAATACGTGCCCTCCTTAATACCCATCACCGGCCTAGCCCAATCCCCCACCCCCCTCCCCTCTGAAACCCTCAGTTTGTTTCCCAGAGTCCATAGTCTCTCATGGTTCATTCCCCCTTCTGTTTTCTGGTTCCATACAAATTTTAGGATTATTTGTTCCAGCTATGTGAAGAAAGTTGATGGTATTTTGATGGGGATTGCATTGAATGTGTAGATTGTTCTAGGTAGCATAAACATTTTCACAATATTTGTTCTTCCAATCCATGAGCATGGAATGTTTTTCCATTTCTTTGTGTATGCCTCAATTTCTTTTGTGAGTGTTCTGTAGTTTTCTGAGTACAGATCCTTTGCTTCTTTGATTAGGTTTATTCCTAGGTATCTTATGGTTTTGGGTGCAATTGTAAATGGGATTGATCCCTTAATTTCTCTTCCTTCTATCTCATTGTTAGTGTATAGAAATGTAACTGATTTCTGTGTATTGGTTTTATATCCTGCCACTTTGCTGAGTTCCTGTATGAGTTCTAGCAATTTTGGGGTGGAGTCTTGGGTTTTCCACATAGAGTATCATGTCATCTTCAAAGAGTGAGAGTTTGACTTCTTTGCTGATTTGGATGCCGTTTATTTTTTTCTGTTGTCTGATTGCTGAGGCTAGGACTTCTAGTACTATGTTGAACAGCAGTGGTGATAGTGGACATCCCTGCTGTCCCTGACCTTAGGGGAAAAGCTCTGTTTTTCCCCATTAAGAATGATATTTGCTGTGAGCTTTTCATATAGGGCTTTTATGATATTGAGGTAAGTTCCTTCTGTCCCTATACTGTGAAGAGTTTTAATCAAGAAAGAATGCTGTACTTTGTCAGATGCTTTTTTCTGCATCTGTTGAGAGGATCATATGGTTCTTGTCCTTTCTTTTATTTATGTAATGTATCACATTGATTAATTTGCGGGTATTGAACCACAGTTGCAGCCCAAGAATAAATCCCACTTGGTCATGGTGAATAATTCTTTTTTTTTTTAAAGATTTTATTTATTTATTCGACAGAGATAGAGACAGCCAGCGAGAGAGGGAACACAAGCAGGGGGAGTGGGAGAGGAAGAAGCAGGCTCATAGCAGAAGAGCCTGATGTGGGGCTCGATCCCAGATCGCCGGGATCACGCCCTGAGCTGAAGGCAGACGCTTAACCGCTGTGCCACCCAGGCGCCCCGGTGAATAATTCTTTTAATGTACTGTTGGATCCTTTCGGCTACTCTTTTGGTGAGAATTTTTGCATCCATATTCATCAGGCATATTGGTCTATAATTCTCCTCTTTTGTGGGGTCTTTGTCTGGTTTTGGAATCGAGGTAATGCTGGCCTCATGGAAAGACTTTGGAAGTTTTTCTTCCTTTTCTATTTTTTGGAACAGTTTCAGAAGAATAGGTATTTATTCTTCTTTAAATGTTTGATAGAATTCCCCTGGGAAGCCATCAGGCCCTGGTCTCTTGTTTGTTGGGAGGTTTTTGATTACTGCTTCAATTTCCTTGCTGGTTATGGGTCTGTTCAGGTTTTCTATTTCTTCCTGTTTCAGTTTTGGTAGTTTATATGTCTCTGGGAATGCATCTGTTTCTTCCAGATGGCTGAATTCCTGGGACCAGCTGAAATTAAGGTCTCCTACTTCTCTACCATCTTGGACTCCTAAGTCTAGAAACATTTATTTTAAAGTCAGGAATAAGACAAAGATCCCTACTATCATCATGTCTATTCAATACTACAACATACCTCATTTTATTGTACTTTATAGACATTCTGTTTTTTTAAAGGTAGGAAGGTTTATGACAACACTGTGATAAGCAAGTCTGTCTATCAGCACCATTTTTCCAACAGCATTTGCTCAGTTCGTGTCTTTGTGTGTCACATTTTAATAATTCTCAAAATATTTCAAACTTTTTCGTTATTATATTTGTTATGGTGATCTGTGATCAATGAACTTTGATGTTACTATCAAACTGTGTACATATACGATGTGAACTTATTTGATAAATATTGTTGTGTTCTGACTGCCCTACTGACTGGCTGTTTCCCATGTCTCTCTCTTTCCTTGGGCCTCCTTATTCTATGAAAAACAACAGTATTGAAATTAGGCCAATTGATAACCCTAAAGTAGCCTCTAAGTGTTCAAGTGAAAGGAAGAGTTGTGCGCTCTCACTTTAAATCAAAAGCTAGAAAGTATTAAGGATAGTGAGGAAGGTATGTCAAAAGCTGAGAGAGCCCAAAAGCTAGGCCTCTTGTGCCAGCTAGCCAAGTGATGAATGCAACAGAAGAGTTTTTGAAGGAAGTTAAAAGTGCTTCTCCTTGGCACCCGGGTGGTTCAGTTGATTAAGCGTCTACCTTCAGCTCAGGTCATGATCCTAGTATCCTGGGATCAAGACTTGATTCGGGCTCCCTGTTCAGTATGGAGTCTACTTCTCTTTCTCCCTCTGCCCCTACACCCTGCTCATGCTCTCTCTCAGATAATTTTTTGAAAGTGCTGCTCCTGTGAACACATGAATGATAAGAAAGCAAAACAGCCTTTTTATCTGATATAGAGAAAGTTTTAGTGGATAGATCAAGCCAGTCACAATATTCTCTTAAGCCAAAGCCTATTCCACATCAAGACCCTAACTCTCTTCAGTTCTATGAACATTGAGAGAAGGGAGGAAGCTGCAGAAAAAAAAGTTTGAGGCTACCAGAGCTTGGTTCACGAGGTTTAAGGAAAGAAGCCATCTCCATAACATAAAAGTGCAAGATGAAGCAGCAAGTGCTGATGTGGAAACTAGCTAAGATAATTCATGGAAGTGACTACATTAAAGAACAGATTTTCAGTGTAGATGAAAAAGCTGTATATTGGAAGAAGATGCCATCTATGACTTTCATACCTAGAGAGAGGTCAATGCCTGGCCTCAAAGCTTCAAAGGACAGGCTGGCTTTTTTGTTAGGGGATAATTGTGACTGGTGATTTTAAGTTGAAGCCAGTGTTCATTTACCATTCTGAAAAATCCAGGGCCCTTAAAAATTATGCAATATCTACTCTGCCTGTGCTCTACAAATGGAACAACGAAGTCTGGATGACATCTGTTTACAACACAATTTACTGAATATTTTAAGCACGCTGTTGAGACCTATTGCTCAGAAAAAAAAAATTCCTTTCAAAATATTACTGCTCATTGACAATGTACCTGGTCACCCAAGAACTCTAATGGAGATATACGAGATTATTTTTTATCCCTGCTAACACAACATCCATTCTGCAGCCAATAGATCAAGGAGTCACTTTGAATTTCAAGCCTTATTATTTAAGAAATTCATTTTTTTAAAGCTATAGCTGCCATACATAGTGGTTCCTCTGATGGACCTGGGTGAAGTAAACTGAAAACCTTCTGGAATCCAGGATTCACCATTCTCGATTTCATTAAGAACATTAGTGATTCAGATGAAGAGATCAAAATATCAACATTTGCAGAAGTTTGGAAGTTGACCACAGTCCTCATGGATGATTTTGAGGAGTTCAAGTCTTCACCAGAAGAAGAAAATGCAGATTTGGTGGAAATAACTAAAATTAGAAGTGGAGCCTGAAGATGTGACTGAATTGCTGTAATCTCATGAAAAATTCACAGATGAGGAGTTGCTGCTTATGAATGAGCAAAGGAAGTGGTTTCTTGAGACGAAATCTACTCCTGGTAAAGATGCTGTGAAAGTAGTTGAAATAACAACAGAGGATTTAGAATATTATATAAATTTAGTTGATAAAGCAGTGGCAGGGTTTGAGAGGATTGATCCCAATTTTGAAAGAAGTTATACTGTGGGTAAAATGCTGTCAAGCAGCATTGCATACTACAGAGAAATCATTCATGAAAGGAAGAGTCAATTGATGTGGTAAACTTCATCACTATCTTATTTTAAGAAATTGCCACAGCCACCCCAAACTTTACCAACCCTCACCTTGAACTGCTAGCAGCCATCAACATTAAGGCAAGACCCTCCACCAGCAAAAAGATTACAACTCACTGAAAGCTCTCAGATGATGGTTAACATTTTTTAGCAATAAAGTGTTTTTAAATTAAGGTGCATACGTTGTTTGTTTGTTTATTTATTTATTTACTTATTTACTTATTTATTTTAAAGATTTTATTTATTTGTTTGACAGACAGCCAGCAAGAGAGGGAACACAAGCAGGGGGAGTGGGAGAGGAAGAAGCAGGCTCCCAGCGGAGCAGGGAGCCCGATGTGGGGCTCGATCCCAGCACCCTGGGATCACACCCTGGGCTGAAGGCAGATGGTTAACAACTGAGCCACCCAGGCACCCCCGTACATTGTTTTTTAAAATGTGATCTATTATTGCTCACTTAATAGAGTACGATATAGTAAACACAACTTGTATATGTACTGGGGAACCAAGAAATTCATTTGACTCACTTTATTGTACTGGTCTGGAACAAAACCTACAATGTCTCTGAGGTAACCCTGTGGCAATAACACACATATACACACAAAAGAAATTGGAGGAAAAGGATTCTACAAGCTGAAAGATGTAATAACAAGTTTCACTACTGAAAGAGTAGACAAGAAAACAAAGAATGGTGGTTACTGTTGGGGGAAAAAGTTGGGGAACAGAGTGGATACAGAAAGGATAGAAGCGAGACCTCTTAATGTATATCTTATTATATCCTTTTGATTTTTTAATGATGTATATGTATTATCTATTCAATGAAGATTAACACAGAAGTGGATTTGCAAGGTTGCTGGATAAAAGATTAATATAAAAAATCAACATCAACAAAATCAAATATCATCAGGAACGACCAGTTTGAAAGTCTAACTTAAAAAATCCTATTTAGGATCTGTAAAACTTTATTGAAGTGTATAAAAGAACATTGAATAGAGATTCTATGTTCATGGACAGGAAGTTTCAATAACATAAAGTTGAAAAAATTTCCCAAATATCTAATTTAAATGCAATTCCAATAAAAATAAAAACAGTTTTTTTAGCAACTTGATCAAGTAACCCTAAAATTCACTTGCCCAATAAAGGCTAAAAAGTAGCAATGACAATATGGACAGGGTAATAAGGAGTGAAGGTTTTTCTACCAATTATCAAGTCTTGTAATTAAGTCTAATAATTAAAACTCAGTGGTACTAGTGTAGGAATACGTAAGTGGAACATAATTGCTAGACAGAAGTAGACCCACATATATATATGGAAACGTACATTTTGATTAGATTTTGATTACTCAAAAATTATTGGGGTTTCCTAGGACCCTGAAACTGTTCCTCCAACAACTAAAAACTACACATGCACAAGATATTAATTACAGTATTATTGCAATTGCAAAATATTGGAAACAACGTACATAGGAGAATATTTGAATAAACTATGGTATAGCCACATAATAGAGTACTATGCTGCTGAAAGAAATAATGGAGAAAATCTCTATGAACTGATGAGGAGTGATTTCCAGGATATATTGTTTGGTAAAATATAAATAAAATAAATAACCTAAAGTGCAAGATTTTCATAGTATACCACCCTTCGTATAAAAAGGAAGGTTAAAGAAGAAATCATACAAGAGTGGCTCATTTGCAGAAAAAAAAACAGGAAGAAAAAAAAACAGGAAGGAGGGGCGCCTGGGTGGCACAGCGGTTAAGCGTCTGCCTTCGGCTCAGGGCGTGATCCTGGCGTTCCGGGATCGAGCCCCACATCAGGCTCCTCTGCTATGAGCCTGCTTCTTCCTCTCCCACTCCCCCTGCTTGTATTCCCTCTCTCGCTGGCTGTCTCTCTGTCGAATAAATAAATAAAATCTTTAAAACAAAACAAAACAAAACAAAACAAAAAAAAAACCAGGAAGGAAAAACCAGAGATTAATGAGAGTGGGTTCTATAGGTCATAGACCGACATAGGGTAGAAGGAAGGGAGAGAGTGAGGGGGTGGCCCTCTGTACCCCTTTGTACAGAACTGACTTTTGGAACCATGTTAATGTTTCATTTTTTTAAAGAAATAAATTCAATAAGAAATGGGGAGATTGTATAATATCATAACAACAAGAACAAAACAAAACTACTTCCCATGAATAACATAATAACCCTGAAGATAGGAAAAAGAGAACTAATTCAATATACTTCTGAAAAATTATTTGAAATATATATTCTCAGACTCAAGAGAAAAAAACCTCTATACAAATATTGGATTCCAGTTAGTAAGCTGCTTTTTTGTGGAGTCATGAGTTAGCAGTTCTGAAATTACTAAGTATTCTATGATTTTCCAAATAAGATTATACTGTGGGTAATGGGAGCCAAGTTTCTCATTGTCAGAAGAGTTACAATAGGGAAACCAGGAAGATAGAATGACCTTGTAGTGGAGGATTAGAATTGAACATATTGATATAAGCTCATGATTTGATAGATTTTATAGATAGATAGTGGGGGGTGCTTGGGTATACCTAGGGCTCAGGTCTTGAATATCTAAAAATTGGAGTCCATTAGAAGGAACTAGGACATTTGCCCAGTTTAAAAAAATTAAAGGAATCATAGGCTTCTTGGAAATGGCTGATTCTAGAACTGGGATAGGGAAAGTACAAGATGAAACTAGAATATCTTTCTGGATCAAAGTAAAAAGTGCTCAAAGAAAGATCGAGACATATCAAAAACACACAGGGAAAAAAGAAAAGACAAAAGAACTAGCATAAAGGGGAGTCCCTCAATGGCCCTAGTAAAGGATTATAAATGACAATCTATCAGCCCACAGTAATATAATTGAACAAATAAATGAATGGTAGACAAGAAGGCTTATAGTGGAAGGCCGACTATTAAATGAGTAAGGAATTAGGGAATTAGAAAATCATAATTTGGAAACCACCATAATAATAATAAATTCAGGAAATAGTCATCAATGAATGCTGAAATTATGGATTAATGTTTATGGATTAAGAAGATATTTACATAGTCATAGTATTTCTCCATGAGATATTTATTAATTGCAAAGGGAAACATAGTAAGGTTATAACAGAAAAATCTGGCAGATAACAATCTAAACAAATGATCAAAGTTACCATCACCAGTATTGGGATAAACAACATGTGCCTCCTGATAGGATGCAACACAACTTCATTTTTGTGGCATTCCTGCCAAAAGTTCAGAACCTGATATAATCATGAAGAAACATCAGACAAACAGAAATTGAGGAATATTTTACAATTACTGTCCTGTATACTCTTCAGAAATGCTAATGTCATGAAACAGAGGCTCAAGAACTGTTCCAGATTAAAAGAAAGGCTGAAGATGAATTTTGAATGCAAGGCATGATGCTAGATTTTATTTTGCTATAAAAGACATTTTGGGGGGCGCTCCTGGATGGCACAGTTGGTTAAACATCTAACTCGGTTTGGGCTCAGGTCATAATCTCAGGGTCGTGGGATCAAGCCCTGTGTCAGGCTCCATGCTCAGCTCAGAGTCTGCTTGGGATTCTCTCTCCCCCTCCCTCTGCTCCCTGCTCGTGTGCTCTCTCTCTAAAGTAAATAAATAAATCTTTTTTTAAAAAAAGACATTTTGGGGACCTTTGGAAAAATCAGAATGAGGTATATAGATTAGATAGTAGTATTGTATTTTAGTAATCTGCCGATTTTGATAATTATACTGTGGTTGTGTAAGAGACTGTACTTGAAAACACATAATGAAGTCTAAAGTGCATCATTCTGCAATTTACTCTCAAATGGTTCCAGAAAAGTTAAAATATATACTTGTATGAGTGTGTATGTGTACAGAGAACTGTACATGTAACTTTTCTTTAACCTGAAATTATGTTGAAAAAATTAAAAGATAATTCATTATGATAATGCAAATTAACACCACACTACATAATAACTAGAATGGCTTACATAAAAAAGATTGACAATACCAAATATTGACAAAGATATGGAGAGCCTGGGACCCTCATACATTGCTGGTGGGGTTGCTGAGCAGCCACTTTAGAAAAGTTTGGCAGATTCTTAAAAGTTAAACATACACTTTCCATATATCCCAGTGATTCCACTTCTCCATATCTAGTCAAGAAAAGTGAACATATGTCCACACAAAAGTTTCTCTATTTCATTGCAGCATTTAATAATAGTTAAAGACTGGAAACATTCCTAATGTCCATCAGTGAATTGATAAACAAAATGTTGTATATGTACACAATGAAATACTACTTAGCAATAAAAATGGATTTTTGGGGGTGCGTGGCTGGCTCAGACAGTAGCGCATGTGACTCTTGATCTCAGGGTTGTGAGTTTAAGCCCCATGTTGGGCGTGGAGTCTACTCAAGAAATAACTGAAATTATGATTTATGTAACAATATGAATGAACTTCAAAAACATTATGCCAGGGGGGCCTGGGTGGCAGAGTTGGTTAAGCAACTGCCTTCGGCTCAGGTCATGATCCCAGGGTCCTGGATCGACCCCGCATCGGGCTCCCTGCTCAGTGGAGAACCTGCTTCTCCCTCTCCCTCTGCTGCTCCCCCTGCTTGTGCTCTCCTACTCTCTCTGTCAAATAAATAAATAAAATCTTAAAAAAAAAAAACATATGCCAAATGAAAGAAGCAAGGCACAATAGATTATATATTATTTTATTCAATTTATATGAATTTAGGGAAACTATTGAGATAGAAATAGATCCCTAGTTCCTTACGGCCAAGAATGGGAATGGGGATTGACTGCAAACAGGAATGAAGGAACTTTTTGAGAGTGGTAGAAATCTTCTAAAACTGGATTGTGGTGATGGTTGCACAACTGAAACTTAAAATTAGTGACTTTCATGGTATGTAAATTATACCTCAATAAAGCTATTTTTAAAGATTATATATTCCCCCAAAATGAGGAACAAACGGACTATTCAATAAATACTGGTGGAGCAACTGGCTATCCATATGGAAAAACTTAGTTCCATACATCACACCAAACACACACACACACACACACACATCCAGCTGGTTTAAAGGCCTAAATCCTAAAACCTTAGACTGTTTAGAAGAAAATATAGAGAATACCTCTATAACCTCAGAGTGTGCAAGCTTTCTTATGACTGTAAAAGCACTAGCCAAAAATAAAATAATCAATAGATTAACAACTTTAAAATTGGAAACTCATACATAACAAAAGACAATAAAAGCTTAAGGACTTTATTATAAATATTTGCAACATTTATAACTAACAATTACAGTTTATGTAATTATATAATATAGCTATTATATAAATATGTCCTACAATGAGGAAAAAACCTTACAAACAATCTGATTGAAAAATGGTCACAGAGTTGCCAGGGTGGCTCAGTCAGTCAAGCGTTGGAGTCTTGATTTTGGCTCAGGTCATGATCTCAGGATCATGAGACTGAGCTCCTCTTTGGGCTCTACGCTGGGTGTGAAACCTGCTTGGGATTCTCTCTCTCCCTCTCCCTCTGCTCCACCGTCAAAATAATTTTAAAAAAAGAAAGAAAAATGGTCACAAGATAGGAATATACAATTTGCTGAAGTAGAAATTGTAAAAGTTAATAGATGTATGAAAAGAAGTTTTGCCTTACTTGTAATCATGAAAATGCAATTTAAAATGACAATGTGACAGGGCACCTGGGTGCTCAGTTGGTTAAGTGTCTGCCTTCAGCTGAGGTCACAGGACCCTAGGATCCAGTGAACAGGGAGCCGGTTTCTCCCTCTCCCCCTGACTCCCCCTCTGCTGGTGTGCTCTCAAATAAATAAAATCTTTTAAGAAAATGACAATGTGACAGAAATGCACACCCATCAGATTGGCAAAAATTAGTCTGATATTAACATTGATAAGGATTCTCATAATTGCTAATGGATATAAATTGGTACAACTACTTTGAAGTGCAATATGGTATTATTTACCCAAATTCATATCTACAACTTAGCCATTTTATATCTAGATACATTCCTAAGAAAAATACCAGAGGACATGTATAAGAATGTTTACTGCAGCATTTTCCATAATAGCAAAAAAAGAAATTGTCACTCTTTTCAAAATTGTTTTGACTGTTCTGGATCCTCGCATCATTTGGACCTCTTCCTCCCTACAGCAGAAGTGAAACAAAGATAATACTGACAGGAAAGGAAAACGTGCTAGAAAATGAACTGAAATTCTGTGAACCTCAGGTGGGGAAATCTTTGAAATGTACATATTATAGGAAAGTCTTTTAAATAATGAAACATTTGTGAACTAGTAAAAATTTACCATGAACTAGCACTGATCAGAAAATTGGACTAGATATTCACTAAGTTTCCTTCTCGCCAGAACATTCTGCAGTTTTCATATTTATTTAATATTCTGTATTATGGATGTAGTTCCTATTTATGTATTTCCCAAGTGACATTGCATACTCTAATTTGTTATGCACAAATTGTTAAGTCTAATAGTGAATTCATATTATTCTCATTTAGCTCCTAGATGAATGCTTCCTGCAAAGAATAACTGGGAGGAATAGTTAGTGTTCTCATCCCATATCCAGATCTGCACGGGTAATTCCAGTATCTGCTTTTTCTAATACATAGAGACAGGATAAAGTGTAGTAGTTAAAAACTTGGACTCTGGAGCAGGATGCATTGTTTTAAAAGCTGACTCCTCCAGTTATTATCTTCATAACCCTGGGAAGTTATTTATCCTCTCTGTGCCTAGGTATTTCCATCTGTAAACATAGAATTATAAATAACAGGTTTTCTCCTTGAGTTGTTTTGAGGATTAGGAATGAAAGTATGTAAAGCACTTAAAACAATGTAAACAATTAAATGTAAATGTAAATCACAGAGTAAACATTATATACGTTTTAGCTATTATTAACAGAATGGCTTCAATCCTGAGATTTCAGGGGGGGAAAATGAGAAACCAAGTTATCTTTAAGCTTTTTTTTTTCATTTTTAAATTTTTATTATTATTATTTTTTTAATGTAGACTCCATGCCCAACATGGAACCCAATGCAGGGCTTAAACTCAGGACCCTGAGATCAAGACCTAAGTTCAAGAGTCGGATGCTTAACCGACTGAGCCCAGGCGCCCTTCCTTAAGCTTTTTGAAACAAAGAGTATATGTATGTGTGTGTGTGTGTGTGTGTGTGTGTGTGTGTGTGTGTGTATTATATATATGAGATATATATGAGATATATGGGAGCTATATATATACATGATATATATATATCTATGAATATCTGCTTTTCCTTATCACCTTTCATTTTCCTGCTTCCCTTTTGAATTCAGAGGTTCTTAATTAAGAAGGTATGGAGTCCTCTCTTTTGGTAGAAATGTTCGTGGCAACCTGATTTCCCGCCATAATGTTTATGATATATCATTATAACCAGCTGCTGCTCTTTTTTCAGGCTGGACGGCAACTGGAAGCAGAGCAGGCCTATAAGTACACGACGAAGGTATGATGCAGATGCCTCTGCTGTTTTCTGTACTGTACTCAGGTTGGGAAACTGGGAAGAAGATGCTGGCTTAATTCAGGACTTTACGGCATTCTATCATTTCATGATGTGCATTTTTTTTAGAGGCTTTTCTTATCATCTTTGCCCTTATCATAGGGCTGCTGGGTTTGGAATAACCCACATATTACTATGAGGGATTTTTTTTCTACCTCTTTTTTTTTTTTTAAGATTTTATTTATTTGAGAGAGAGAGAGAGAGACAGAGAGAGTACAAGCTGGGGTGGGGCAGAGGGAGGAGGAGAAGCAGGCTCCCCGCTAAGCAGAGAGCCCCATGTAGGGCTCGATCCCAGGAACCCCGGATCACGACTGGAGACAAAGGCAGACGTCCAACCAACCGAACCACCCAGGCACCCCCCACCTTTTTAAAAAAGATTTTGAGAGAGAGAGAGAGCAGAGCTAGAGAGAGAGCACAAGTGTTGGCGGGGGGGGGGGGTTGGTACTACCTCTTTAGAGATTTCGTTTAATGGAAAGACAGATGGCCTAGGAGTCAGAAGACCTGAATTATGGTCATAGTTTTGCCACTAAATCTACTATGTTTTCTTTGAGCCTCATTTTCCTCATGTACAGACTGAAGGTATTGGTCAGCAAACTTTGTGTAAAGGGCAAAATAATATTTTAGGATTTGTGGGCCAAACTGTCTCTATTGTGTCTACTACCCTCTGCCCTTGAGTGCAAAAGGAGCCATAGACAATACATAAACAAATGAGCATGGTTGTGTTTCAAATAAAACTTTACTTAACAAAAACAGCAAGCTAGATTTGGCTCATAAACAGTAATCTGCCAACCCCTAGTCTATTCTATTATGAATTACAGTTCAAATTAGTGGCTTAAACAAATTAGTTTTATTTTTCTCATCTAATGAAAAGCCCAGGGCTGGTACCAGAGTTCCACAATGTCACCAGAGACCCAAACTCTGTCTTTCTGCTCCACTAATCATAGCATGCAGTTCCTATCCTTCATAGTTGCAAGACAGCCATTGTAGCTCAAGTCACCATATCCATGTTTCAGGCACAATAAAGAACAAAAGGGAGGAAGAACAAAGAGGATACGCTAGCTATTTACCTCCCTTTAAGAAGCAATGACTTTATGGGAATAAAAGATATAGCATAGGGAATATGGTCAATGTTATTGTAATAGTGTTGTGTGGTGACGGATGGTAGCTATACTTGTGAGCACAGCATAACGTATAGACTTAAAACCACTATGTTGTACACCCAAAACATGGTGTACACCCAAAACATGGTGTGTCAAGTATACTCATAAAAAATAAAGATGTTTAATTCACATGTACATAGTATTTGATGGTAAAGAAAATCATCTCCAGAGAAAAGTATCTACTTTCAAAAAAAAAAAAAAGCAGCAGCAGCTATGACTTTAGCTTACATTGGACTGGCCACAACTGGTCATAAGACTACCCCTAGCTCTAAGGGAAGAAGGAAATCAAGCTTTTTAGCTGGCTGCATTCCTGCCCTGAAAAGAAATGAAGATTTTGTTGAAAGAAAGGAGAGTGGGTATTCAGTAGGCAACTAGATATCTCTACTACACATCTAGAGGCTAAAAATAAATTCAGATCTATTATTTTTGTTTTGTGTGTCTTTGATTCCTGTAACTTGCCAAATTGGAATATTGTAGTCAAGATAGACTGGGTGATAATGTGAATTCTTTTAAAAATACTTTATTAATGTTGTTTAACAAAAAAATACACAAATTGTAAACGTTCATACTACTTGAAGTTTCATAAAGTGAATATGTCCATGTAATCAGCACAACGTTCTGAGGTCTTTTAATGGAGTTGCCATGAAATAGGGAATATAGGAAGAGCCCAATTTCATGCCAAGGAACTATATTCTTTAACTGTGGCTCAGTAAATGAGGGGTCTCCACATAGGTATATCAGGTATGATATGTATCCTCCCCTTCCTTCTTCTTATGCAGCTTAAACTAAAAGATAAGACTCTGCTTGCAGAGATCCACATGGTACAGGAGACGCTTGGCTTTGGAAATCCATCTTTCTGACATCCTTCCAGCTGAAGAATATTCTATGTGGGACTCTGAGCTCCTTTCCTTCCCAGAGAGATTAAGCCCCGGGCATTTCACCATATGAGGTCTGGGGATGGAAAACACCATAAACAGAAACCCATTCTTTTATTTCCATTGGCTATTTTACTGGATGGCTATTACTGGATATTTTACAGGTTGACAGTAAACTGGATGACAATAAAAAGTGAAAAAGATTCAAAACTGATCAGTGTGGTTCTGGAGTTAATTAAGGTCTACTAAGATATACGTAAGAATAGAATTATTTATTTACATAATTAAAGTAAAGCAGGTTCATTATTAGGATTTCTGGTAAAAGCTTATCAGGTCATTCCTGGAAGGCAACTGCTAAGGTCTCTGGCTAG
This sequence comes from Ursus maritimus, assembly GCF_017311325.1. Taxonomy (NCBI): domain Eukaryota; kingdom Metazoa; phylum Chordata; class Mammalia; order Carnivora; family Ursidae; genus Ursus; species Ursus maritimus. The sequence goes on from NW_024426885.1 coordinate 52,262,564, forward strand.
GTTCACTTCCTGGAACTAGAGAATTAAGGCATCAATTTCTAAGGTGGACCTAAAGGAAGACTGCTATGCTGGGTCACTGTGTTAGAACAAACACATTAGTTGTAGCCAGACCCTTTGGATCCAATGGGGAACATAGCTGAACAGAGCAGTCTTTGCTGAAGGTGGAGGTACTGACTACCTCTAACCACGGGTATCTTCATGGATCTAAATCACAGGGACTCCGAGTCCATTAACTTATTATAATAGATGCAAAACTCTTCTCGACTGAGGCCAGTATTCTAGGGCTAAAGATGACAAAGGAACCGTACTTCACTCCTGTCCTCCTGGATCACTGCATAGCAAAACCAGGAAAAAGACTCCTCTTCCTTAATTTTTTAAAGAAGGTGCAGAGAATAGGAGGGAGGTGGGAGAACATGAGGGGAGGTGGGAGGTATATTAATAAACACAGAAGAATAAAATAAACCCTACCCTCATTTATAGTCCGTGTATAGCCTTGGTTCTAACTCTACTTCTTAAATTTATGAAGTCTTCCTGCCCTCCAAGCCTGAGGCACCAAGGAAGTTTCAGGTTCGCCTTGTCCTCTGCTCCGCCAGTACTGTGTACGGACCACCTTTACTAACTCCGGTGTAAACTCAGCCTATCTCTCCACGCCACTGCGAGCTTCCCGGGGGCAGGACAGCGCCCTTTCAGCCAGGCGTTCTCCGCACCGCGCTTTGGCTCTAAACAGGCGCTCAAAATACGTTCGCGGGAAGGATGGATCTGTAGAACACTTTAGCACTTCGGGCCGCTCCCAGGGATTCTCCCAATATTCCTCACTCCTAGAGGAACCCACAGTCCAGCGCAGGCCAAGAGCACCCACATAACTCTACTCGCACTACCACCCAAGATACAAGCAAATTGCAGCGCGCCTTTCTCGAGGCGGTTTAAAGTACGTTAGGGTTCAAGGCGTTGCATTATGGGAAGTGTAGGGGCAGGAAAGCGGAAGGGGCGGGGCGAGCGGAGTCCTCGCTTCTTGCGCAGGGGCGCTAGGGCTTGGGTAGCGAAGTGGTGAGGTCAGTGGTGTCGCACTGTGGACTTCTCTGCGTTCGTCCCTCGCCCCGCCCGAGGCCGTAGAGCTGATCGGTGGCGGGCGGCAGTGCCCTTGGAGGCGCGGCAGGTGCCTTGGCGCACGCCGGCCTCAGCATGGTCCAGCTCAGTGAGTGACCTTCCGGGACGGGGGCTGGGGGGCGTCTGGGACCCGATGAAGCAGCCCTCCTAGGCGAGCTGGAGGCAGCCCGAACCCGAAACAGCCGCACTGCCTTACGTTTGTCCGTCTCAGGTTTTGCTCGCTTAATCCTTCCTCAAAATGTATGAGATAAATGGCATTCAGTTTATAGATGAGGCCGCTGAGGCTCCGTCGTGGTCACAGAGCTCTTACGTGGCAGGCTGGTGTTGCGCGGGTCGAGGAGGTAGTCCTTTCTGGCTGAAGTGCATGAGAGGAGTTTCACGAAGAATACACTATCTAACGCGGGTTGACAGTAGTTGGTTGGATAGAAGGATGTTTCAGTTAAAGAAGGGGCTTGTTTTATCTACCTCGTTTTGTCCATTTTATGTACTCGCTTCTTGTGTGTTAACTTACTTCTCCGCAGCCACTGTCCTGTGCAGAGTCTACCGTGGAGGACATTTAACCATCCGCCTTGCCCTGAGTGGCTGTACCAACCGGCCTTTCTACCGCATTGTGGCTGCTCACAACAAGCGTCCCAGGGACGGCCGTTTCGTGGAGCAGCTGGGCTCCTATGATCCCCTGCCCAACAGTCACGGAGAGAAGATTGTTGCTCTCAACCTAGACCGGATCCGGCACTGGATGGGCTGCGGGGCCCACCTCTCTAAGCCTGTGGAGAAGCTTCTGGGTAACTCAGCTCTAGCCTTACTTCACTGAGGGGATTGTAAGTTGAGGTCAGTTTCAGGATGATAAGAGTTAAGAGTGATTTTCATTACCTCAGGCTGCTCAGGGCTAGAGTGAAAGCTGAAGTTGTGATCTAATTGTCATTTTGATTGGAGACCCCTTTTGTGGACTCTTTTATGAGATTTCTTGGGTGAATGGGATTTTGTACTGAAAATAGGAAGTGTGTCTTGAATGACTCTCTGTCCATTTATCTTTTTTCAAATAAGGACATTAGCTTTAGGAAGTAACATCCATTGTCTCCTTGTAGTAAATGGAAGGGAGGGAGTTGGGGGAAGAGATAAGACAGTTGGGCAAGAGAGGAGGAGCATGTTTTAAATCCGTGCTGTAGGTTAGGTCTCCGTTAGGCCTTAACTCTGTGAGGCTAAGTTCCCAGGGAAACATTGGCTTATGCTGTATTATAATGAATGAAAATCCTGTTGCTTTTAGGTCTTTCTGGCTTTTTCCCTCTGCATCCCATGATGATCACAAATGCTGAGAGGCTGCGAAGGAAACGGGCACGTGAAGTTCTCTTAGCATCTCAGAAAACAGATACAGAGGCTACAGAAACAAAAACGAGCTGACTTCAGTGAGCAGAGCATTGGGGAAAAGGTCAAAGTCCTCATAAACACTTGTGCAGAGCTCTTAGTTTTATTAGATTTGGAGGTCAATAAATGGAGTTTCTGAGTCACCCATGCTCTTCTGGCCTAACCTGAGCTGGACTGGAGATATTTGTTCTTTCTGACATAGAGCTGGGTCTAGGTACTAATTAGCTTTTTCAGCCTTCATCTGGAAAAGACAGTGGCTCTGGAGTGTGTTGGACTTTTGGGTTGGGCCCTGGATCTCTCAGACAATTTTACAGTCTTCTGCCTTCTAAGACTTCCCTGTTTGAAAGCCCCAGCAAGCCCATCCGTGGTCCATCCACACAATTCCTTCCTTAATCATTTATGGTCATCCCACTAGCTCAAGAACACAGTTACTTTGTTTTGCTTATTTATTTATTTAGGTAATTGTAGAGTTACTTTCTCTTGTTTGACACATAATCTCAAATTTACAAAGGTAGATTTTTTTTATGAGCTTTTAGCCTATAATAACATACTTTTTAAGAATGAGAAACTGGAAGAAAGGTAATACTGAAAAGTACCTACATACGTTCTTCCCCTTTACAAGTAAGGTTATTTGTGAGGATTATTGGGTATCATGAAGGGTGGGTAGGATTGTCTCTATTTTATTGATGGGAGGCTGAGATTCAGATATGGAAACTTGCCCAACGCCATCTATTTTCATTTGGGCAGAGCTAAGATTCAGACCCCAATATGCATACCTGGAGAGCCCTTTCCAACGTATTATATTGTGTGTGGCAGGGTGAGTGTGAGATGAGCAAAGATGAGGCTTTGCAAAAGTCCACTTAAAAAGCCAGTGATAGAATGTGGTTTAGGTGTCATGAGTTTGGTAATATAAATGACTGGCTGTGCCCCAAGCCCAAAATGTCACATCTGCCTCACCAGAACTGCAGGTCAATCACAAGCATGGATCAGAGGATTTTAGTGCACACTCTGGGTAATACAATTCCAAATTCTGGCATAAGACTAGGATATAAGAGTTTATAGAGGAGATACTAAAGCCTTATCAATGTACCAACTTATTTTATTTTCTGGGTTTTATATATTGAGAACAATTACCAGCCTTCTTAGGGGGTCAGGTCTCTCCCAGGGTTGTCACTGGTGGGCCTCCCTTGCTTTGAGGGGACTTTGAAGGCAGGGCAGGCTGAGAAGAACTGACTACCTGGATTTGATCATGGATCTGGGAAAGAAAAATGCTATGAAAACCATGGGAACTCTGGAAGTTAAAGATAATAATATACTCTGGAGAGTTTAAGGTCTTTGGATAAGCTTTAATTGGTAGAGCAAAGAAGAATGATTATGAAAAGTATTGACCAGTAAAGGGAACTGCTGGGAAATGGGTTAAGGTAAGGTATTTTGAGCTATTGAGTTTCTGCCAATTCAAGTATTCACTTTGTGCCCTGGTCTATCCTTCCTCTGTGATCTGTGTAGGCATACTTCCCCTGTGAGCGCATCCTGTCCCTGATTTCCGGTTTTCCCTAGCTCTAGCCTTGCTTTGGATCTCCTGACACAGTTTCTTACCATCTCTTAGTTGATTGCATTAGCTTATGTTGCTATCACCCTATCACCTCAAATCCAACATGCTCAAACACAGCTCTGCATTAAAAAAAAAAAAAAAAAAGCCTTTACTTCAGCAGCTTTATTTTTACTCAGGTGAGGGTTTGGTCATGGTACCTTAACCAAAGCGGAAGGTGATTAGGAACTGGAAGGTGAATGGGTATGATTCTGTAATAAATGTTAACAGTTTTTAAAAGACCAGTATTTTGTGCTTTTGGTTTACACTTTTTTCTTGCAGAAATGAGGAAGGGTGCTTACCTAGCAGTCCCAAGCTGTAGGTTGCAAAGTTATCGGATCTTAAGTTTTGTGTACTCTTGTCAGGATCACTGAAAAAGAACGAATCTATTTAACGGTGTTGAACCATGTCAAATCGCCAAATGCCGATGTTATGCTGTTTTTTACTTAAAAAAAAAAAAGGCAAACAAAACAGCAATATATAGTTTCGACGTAATACGGACGTGCCATAAATTGAATGAACTTCTGCACTGGGACACTGGTGAGAAGATAAGCGCCAGATTTCTTGAGCGAGGGGTGCGTGGCGTGGCACAGCGCTGCGCTCAGCACACTGAAGGAGTTCCCGCGGCGGCTGCAGTCTCCGCTGAAGTTCTGGCCACGCCCTCGTTTTGCAGCCGCCGTAAAGTGCGACGCCCATTTGGCGCTTCTTGTGACGCAGTCGCCCGGGGCTTTTTTTGCGCGGGAAAAGGGGGCAGCCTTGAGCTCTAGCTGGTGTCGCTGGGACGGGCAGTTTTTGCGGAGTTTGCCGCTCGCTCCCTATTCCTGCCGGCTATGGGGTTGCTGGAGCTGTGCGAGGAGGTGTTCGGTACCGCCGACCTTTACCGAGTGTTGGGCGTGCGGCGCGAGGCCTCGGATGATGAGGTCCGACGCGGCTACCACAAGGTGTCCCTGCGGGTGCACCCGGACCGGGTCGGCGAGGACGACAAAGAGGACGCCACCCGCCGCTTCCAGGTACGCGAGCCCCAGCTCCACTGGCCACCTGGGTTTCTGTCCATGTTCTGGCCGCCCGGCCCGCGCAGGCGGAGTCCGCCCAACCTGGCCTGGTGTTTTCTAATCTTTATTTCTCGCAGCGCGGTTTCAGTGAGGGATGCAGGGGTGACTTCTGGATGCTCTTAACCCGCAGATCCTCGGGAAAGTTTATTCTGTTTTGAGCGACAAAGAGCAGAGAGCATTGTACGATGAGCAGGGAACAGTGGACGAAGATTCTGATGTACTCAACCAAGATCGGGACTGGGAGACGTATTGGAGGTTACTTTTTAAAAAGGTAGAGGACTCTGGAAATTTCTGTGTGATTCTTCCCGTCATTCATTCAACAAACATTTATTGAATGGCTGTAAGGTATTGCATTTTGTGTTGTGTAGGATTGGGGAATTTCTGTTTCATCTTAAAATACACATACGTGCAAGTATTCCTCGGGAGATAACATATCTTTGAAGAAGAATGACTCTGTTTAACCGTTAAACATACACACATACTTTTACTGAAATGGGTCTTTAATTCCCTGTTGATGTAGAGCAATGGTAGTGAAAAGGGTGGTTTAATATTTTATAAGATAATGCTTCATTTTACATATCCACGTGTAAGTCTTGAGTTCTTCTGGAAACTTAAATGTTCCTGGTCTGTAGTTTAGTAGTTGTGAAGGTTGGAATGGGGCAAACTCTGGAAAAGCTTTGGCATAGAAAGTGTGTTTCCTTGCAACAATTTCAACTTAAGCAACTATTGTAATTGGAAAGAAACATTTAAACACCTAAATCTAGCTTTACTAATATACTTTTTATTTAAAATTCTCAGAGTTAAAGCATATGTCTCTTATTTGTTCAGATATCTCTAGAAGACATTCAGGCTTTTGAAAAGACATACAAAGGTTCTGAAGAAGAGCTGGCGGATATTAAACAGGCCTATTTGGATTTCAAGGGTGACATGGATCAGATCATGGAGTCTGTACTGTGTGTGCAGTACACAGAAGAACCCAGGATAAGGAACATTATTCAGCAAGCCATTGATGCTGGAGAGATCCCGTCCTATAATGCCTTTGTCAAAGAATCGAAGCAAAAGATGAATGCAAGGAAAAGGAGGGTAAGATTTTGAATGCTGTTTATTATTATTTATATCTTGATTGCTTCCAAAAAGAATGTGAGGGTATTTACAATAATAGAAATATGTATAAGATTACTGAGATGAGAGTAAGGGTTAACTCATTTCTTTTCTAATAAAATGAGCATACCTGCTCATCAGGAGAAACTTTTTTTTCTTCATATGTTGTGCTCAAGAGGATTTTGCTAGGTGGATTATTTAATATCATCTTAAAATAACACTGAAATATTTTTTATGTGGGCCAGTACTTGTAGCTTTGTCAAGGCTTTCCTCAAGAAATAAAGTAATGGAGTCCAGATATATAGAGTGGACCGTGGTGCTCACTGGGTTAAGAGGTGGGGAGAGAGTGACTAAAAATTTTTTTTTTTTACTATTGTCTTGTTAATACAGATTTTCTTTTGTTCTTGCCCAGATTGATTCTTGAATTGGACCCATAATATACATTTCTAAACAAATGATTTAGTTTATTTTGATTAAAGTGTCTTCCCAAACACACCCGGAGAGGAACACTTGTGAAAAAATCAAGAATTGTGGCTTCTGTATCTTACTAAACTGTTGAGTTGGTGAGGGTAGGGATGATGGCAGGGAAAAGGAGCTTAAGGACAGACAGCTGAAGTTCTAGGAGGGAGTGGAGTCACAGCAAGCATCTGTCTCTCTCGTCTTTTGGGGAAGATCAGACTGGTACTGAAGTAACCATTGCCTCAACCTGGCTTTCCTTGTGGGAGCTCAGTGGAGAGCACTGTAAGATTTTAGATCTCTGGTGGGTACCTGAGATGGGTGCTTTATTTTGTATGGCTCAATTGAAGGTGGAGGTAGGTCTGCAGTTTTGCTACAAGATACCTACAGGGGAAAGCTGGGGGCCGTGTGTGTATAGCGAAGTGGAATGTGTATCAAGATTATAATTTTGGGGGGCGCCTGGGTGGCTTACTCGTTAAGCGTCTGCCTTTGGCTTAGGGCGTGATCCCGGCATTCTGGAATTGAGTCCCACGTCAGACTTCTCCGCTGGGAGCCTGTTCTTCCTCTCCCACTCCCCCTGCTTGTGTTCCCTCTCTCGCTGGCTGTCTCTCTCTCCGTCAAATAAATTAAAAAAAAAAGATTATAATTTTGGGGGTGCATGGCTGACTCAGTTGGTAGAGCATGTGACTCCTAATCTCAGGGTTGTGAGTTCAAGCCGCACGTTGGGCATGGAGCCTACTTTAAACAAAAAAGTCATCATCTTGGCTCATAGGCTACATCTGTTTAGGCCTGCTCTGGCAGTTGGTAATCATTTTCTCCAGTGAAACTGAGCACAGCTATATCCAGTAATAGGATTTTAGCTTGGGAAACTTTCCTAGAGTTGGGGGCAGGTGGATGGCATAGGTTTTTAGAGAGACTCCAGCAAACCTGGGGAGTGGGTATACAGTATTAAAAGAAAGAAATTGAATACAAGGACTGAAAGTAGACAATGGAAACTCTTTTTATTGGAATAACAAAATCCTAATGTATCAGCATTCCTAGCTTTAATAGTGTTCATTGCTATTTAGAAAATATACTGGGGTTTGGGACCTATTATAGTGTTGTTGCCCTGAAAGAAAGAACAAACTCATTAAACCTTTCCCAAGGTATTCTTGTGGTATTTTGGAATCAAAATTTGGCAGAAGACGGTTGCTTTGAGATTAGGTAAAGAAAGGTTAAAACTGAATTTGTTAGTGTTTATTACTTGGGAATTTTAAACCAGGGTTATTCTCTTAAAAAGTGAATTTCCAGAGGAGCGGAATTTGAGATAATTGTATCCTGGCAACATTTTTGAAGGCATCCTTGGTTAAATGACCTTTCCTAGCTCTCCTAGCATTTTGTTTTCATTCTTATCACCATGTGGTTTATGAATACTAAACTACTTGCTACCCCTAGCTAGTAAAAATGGGGAAAACTCAAGATATGCTTATTGGAATCAGAGGATCTACTGCATGCTCTCTGCAGTGTTGTCTTTAATGAATGACATATTTGTGTAATTGTGTCCTTTTTTATCTATATAATCCTCAAATTGAAAGGTTCTTACCATAGATTTGCTTTGGGGAAAGAGGGTGTATTTTTAGTACGTGCTACGTTGCCATGGAGTCTAACGTGAGTTTCTGTTTTAGGCTCAGGAAGAGGCTAAAGAAGCAGAAATAAGCAGGAAGGAGTTGGGCCTTGACGAAGGGGTAGATAACTTGAAAGCGATCATTCGGGTAAGCTTAGCAGATTGTCTTTGAAGGTTGTCACTACTTCTTTCATGTTCTGATTCCTACTGCTAATACTTTCTTGGTAGTGTATAGTGTTGTGGGTGTTTTGTTTTCTTCTTTTAAGACATAAGTCACGTACCATGTTTTCATCCTTTTAAAGTACATAATTCAGTGGCTTTTAGCATATTCATCAAGTTGTAGAACAGCACTAATTCCAGAACATTTTCGTCACCTCAGGGAAAAAAAACAACCCCTTGCTCATTAGCAGTCATTCCCTGTTCTCCCTTCTACCAGCCTCTGGCAACCACTGAGTATTTTTGTCTCTGGATAGCCTTGTGTTTTGAAAGCTTGTGTTTTAACTTCTTAAACAGAGCAGACAAAAGGATCGGCAAAAAGAAATGGACAGTTTTCTGGCTCAAATGGAAGCAAAATACTGCAAACCTAAACGAGGAGGGAAAAAAACGCCTCTCAAGAAAGAAAAGAAATAATGGAATTTTCTCTTCAAAAGACCTTAGGTGTTAATTGGTGCCATTGTAGGCAAGGTACAGTTAAGATTTGAAGACAAAAGTGGACCCTGCCCTTAAGAATGGTGTCTTTCCAGCCTAAATTATTCAAATCAACTCTGTAAACCAAGCAGAATTTCTCAGCCAATTTTAGTAATGCTAGAAATCCCCTGACGTTCTTTGAGGCCCTGCATGAAGGAATTTGGCGATTTTTGAGGGAATGGGGGAGAGTGGGGTACTTCCTGGCAGCGCTTGCCTCTGTGGATCTTCTGTACAAGGAATTCTTATCTAGAATGTGGGTCTGTCCCATATTGACTTCAGCAGTTGTCGTTTGCCACGCAGGAGTGTGCACACAGCCGCAGAGTGTTCAGAGTGATGTGTGTGTTTATTAATAAGAGTAACTCTACCTAGCTAGAATGCTCTCAGAACACTTGCTGGACTTCTGTCTTTCAGATATTTGCCAGTTTGTTTTCGGGTTTAATATTCTTGAATAGATCCTCTCTGCTTTTTGTTTTACTCAGCCGGGTTTTGTACTCTTTGCTTGAAGTATAGGAGAAACAGATGTTGAGGTTACTTCAAGCATCTTTGTAAGACTTACACATGATGAAATAAACAAGTTAAAAATGATTAAGTTCTGGGGCCTTAAATGATCTCAGTGATCATTTAAACTATGATCTAGAAACACTATAAATGGGGTTCAGAGAAAAGAGAAGAAAAGTAAACCGGGTCAGCTTTGTAGTAGGTAGCCGGATTTAAGCAGCATAAAGAGAAGTTGTCCTGCCTGTAACTGTTGCATGTCTGTCCTTAGGCAGGTTGCAGATCTTGTTTGAACTTGTTTCCTCATCTATAAAAGGGTGAGGGAGTTGGGCTAAATGACTTCTTCGGGGCTCCTTCTGATTCTCTTAACTTTGAAAGGCAGGCCATCTTGATCCAGTGGTTTGTTATCATGCACTCATGGTATTGATTTGTGAGAATAGTATAGAGATGTTTACTTATATTTAGTCAAATTGGTATGTACTCATTGGAATATATGGACATTTTTGGCAACTGATAAAGTCTCTGAGTTATAGACTTTTATGCATATGGTATTGAATATATAACAACCCTTCTGTTACTGAGTTTTATGTATGATAATTTATCTGAGGTAAGCACATGACACATTTTTAGTTTGTGGTTACAAACAGGTTAAAAAATACTCTTTAATTGTGTTAAAATATAATTTAATGCAGGTGGTTTGCAGCATCTGTCTTCATATGATAGTATTAGAACACTTTGATAAATAAAAAAAATTACCCTATTTATGATCATTTGAATTTATCTACTCTGAAGATTTACAATAAGATCTAAAACTGGTATGATCATCAAAATAAAAGTTCGATGAAATTCAAATAAAATAAATTTAAGCCATAGTTAAAACCACTGCTGCGTTTGTGAGTGTACTCCAAAAAAGGTCCATGGTGAAATCAGAAGAATGCTGAAGTTCTGTACTTCTGCTCTTAGGATATGTTTATACTAAACTAATTACCAGAGTTTCTGAAATGTTAAGGTATTGTTGGCTCACTAATAGATTCTATAAATTCTTACAGTTTACTTAGAGTTTAAGGAGAAAATCTGGTGAGTTTAATAGTGAAAAAAAATATATATATGACCACTAAGGTCCTTTAAGAAGCAAAGAAGCATAATCTGACAGGAAGCAGGCTTTGTGAGGTTGACATGACTTACTACATAAGCTACTTTATACCAGTGCTCCACGTTTATGTCTTTAGTTACTTAGCCCTTCCATAGCTCTTTGCCTGTAAGATTGGACATCTAAAGAGAAAGCTTTAGGAATGACATCTGTTTGATGAGTAACTCAGATTTTTGACAGCTCTGTCTCCTAAAACTGCCTTTAAAAATGAGTACAACTCTCCAGAAATTCATACAAGCGGAAGTATTTCAAAGCCGGTGATACTGTTATCAGACAATTATTTGCTGCTTTTTGTGTATGTATAGTCTCAGAATCCTAGAATAATTGAGCTGATCATTGTTAACAGACAACATGAGATTTGGGGATAACTATTCATTTGTTACATCTCTGGGTACAAATTTTAAGTCCAGTGGAATAGGTTAACTTATGCTGAAAGAAGACAGGAACTGGAGAGGGAAACAGTACCCGTGTAATCTTTGGTGGATCCTCTTTTTTTCTCTGTCAGTTATACCAGATTAATGCTTCATGAAGATGGTGTTGTCTCTTGTATACAAGCTTTGTGTCACAAGATGACTTAACACTGATTCATGAATATTTCTCACGTGTTCCCTGCAGCCTGAAGCAGGTTCTTCTCATTTGCCCTATGGTCCCTGCCTGGTTCTAGAGACTGGACCGCCTCTGTTTTGAGATTTTGTAGACCCAAGTAACTGAGGACCTGTCAGACAAAGGTGACATCATAGAGTAACATTAGTAGACATTCTAGATTTGGTAATCTCAAGTTCATATCAAGGGCTTTTTTTTTTTTTTTAAGATTTTATTTATTTATTTAACACAGATAGAGACAGCCAGCGAGAGAGGGAACACAAGCAGGGGGAGTGGGAGAGGAAGAAGCAGGCTCATAGCGGAGGAGCCTGATGTGGGGCGCGATCCCATAACGCCGGGATCACGCCCTGAGCCGAAGGCAGACGCTCAACCGCTGTGCCACCCAGGCGCCCCTCAAGGGCTTTTTAGCTCCAATTATCAGTTGGACTTAAATTTGGAGACTGGGACTAAGTAGTAAAGTATATGTTTATCAATGCCATAAAAACCACATTTGTATTATTTTATCATGTAAAACCAGACAAACTGCATTAAGATATGAAATCTGGTTTTAGAGAAAAGGCCACTGGGTGCCTGGGTAGGGCTCAGTTGGTTAAGTGTCTGCCTTCAGCCCAGGTCATGATCCCAGGGTCCTGGGATCGATCCCTAAATTGGGCTCTCTGCTCAGTGGGGAGTCTGCTTCTCCCTCTGCCCATCCCCCTGCTTGTGTTCTCTCTCTCTCAAATAAATAAATAAAATCTTAAAAAAAAAAAAGAAACATTAGAGAAGAGGCTACTAATTAAAAAGGACTAGTATGTCTGTTTGACTTAGCTAAATGTTAAGACTATCAGTAGGCTGAATATAGTAACTCTAGCTCAGAGGTGGCATTGCTTCTCTGTGAGGACTTATCCAAGAAAGAATCCGTAGAGACTACCAAACTATGCTAATAGGAAATGAACAAGAGAATTCACTTGGAAGACAAAGATGGTTTGAGGCAGATTACTTTTTAATGTAACTTGTTGATTAATCTTATTAACAGGAAACATTTCGACTGCCTAACACTTCCGAATTTCACCTACACCATAATGAGAATGACCCTATTGGTGGTAAATATATCATTATAGAAAGAATTAAGATGCCCTTAAATTTTCTCCCCTCCTGTGAAAATACAATCTATAGAATATGACTTAGAAATCAAAAATTAATGGAATGGACTCAGACTCAGCATGTCCTGACATTTTTGAATTTCTTTTTTTTCCCCCCTAAGATTTTATTTATTTATTTGACAGACAGAGAGAGTACAAGCAGGGGGCCTGGCAGGCAGAGAGAGAGGGAGACGCAGACTCCCCACTGTGCTGGGAGCCCAACGTGGGGCTCTATCCCAGGACCCCAGCATCATGACCTGAGCCAAAGGCAGATGCTTAACCAACTGAGCCACCCAGGTGCCCCTTGAATTTCTTTTTTTTTACCTTGGCGTAGCAGGTTAACTGACCACAGCAGTTTATCCTATAACAGTATGGATTTTGTCTACATAATAAAATCCATGCATTGTTTGAATATTATAAACATGACTTATTTAGCTTAAACTTTTTAGATTGAAAAAAAAAGTGGTTTACTTTGCCAGAGTGGTGAACTTGGCTCTGAGCAATAGAGTTCTCCTCTGTCTTTATTATTATCCCATTTCCAAAAGGAACTTGAAGTGATTTACAAAGATGTAGAGAAACAAAATCTATTAAAACCTGGAGGAAGGGAAAATAAACATAGAAACAAAGGCAGGGTCTTAACATAGTCACATTGTAGTAAAATAAGAGCCATGGTCCCACCTGTCACTGCAGATCCCCTACCAGGTCGGGCCTGATGAGGATACTCAACAGCACACGAATGATGATACTGTGTATCTGGCTGCAAAAGAGAAAAGATGACACACTACTTATGATGTGACTTCTCCCAAAGGATAATATGTTAGTGGGTTGACAAGGGAAAACCTTGAAATCAGACAACCATGCAAATGGCATTGTCTGACAATCTGAGGGACACGTTGGCTGAGTACACTCTTGTATTTCAAGTAAAAAATTCCAAGCTAGAGGCCCAAAAAGCCATTTGTTAACTTACAAAAAATTTTTAAGTTCTTTTCTTAAGTTCTAAAATTTTATTAATATGCCTTTAAGAAAATCTTAGCATTTATAAATAATCCATATGGTTTTATATTTCTAAGCATTTATAATTGGCTGCCAAGGCAATTTTATCTAATTTAGACTGTCTGCTGATTGTTTAAAACAACAGAATGGAGCCTTTTCAGCAACATTGAAATACCCATGACTTTACCTCCACACTTGAGATGTGACTCTCAATATGAAACATTTCAAAATTATAAGGAATTTAAAGATTTTAAGACAGGGCTAAAATATTGAAATGCAAATATCAAAAAAAGCTGTCAATGCCATCCTGCTGGTACTTCTGGAATAAAAAACATCCCGTTCCCTGTCAGAGCACTGCAATCAAGAGATTTCAGGAATTTTTTTCTGGTGAAGCCCCATTTTCTTTTTTTAATTGGAGTCACCAAACTTCTTTTCTTTAGAGGGCCGGAAAGTAAATATTGTAGGCTTTGTGGTACGTACCGCTGCAGCTCCTCAGCTCTGCTGTTGTAGTGGGAAAGCAGTCGGAGACGGTACATCAACGGACGAGTTTGGTAGCTCTAATAAAACTTTATGTACAGAAACAGGCAATTTTTGTGGTAAGCCGAATGGCCCATAACAGTAGTTTGCTGACCCCTCTTCTAGATGAGAACACCAAGGAGCGGAGTGCTAGTCTGCAAGTGCCAAGCCAGGGACTCAGATCTAGTGCACTTAGTTACATTGAGCTACCAGCTCAGCTCCCTTTGCATGACAGCACATTGGGAGAGGAATAGCTAAGGTATGAAATTCTTACTTTTATTGTTACAAGCATAAGAAAAAAGAAACTGAAATGTCTTCATCTGTTTAGTTTAATTGCTAAAGCAATCAAAAATTAAATGTTTTATAGAGAATCTAGCCATAGATTATAATCATCAAACACTGCTTAACAAATGCTCTGAATCAAATTTTGAGAAAATTAATAGAGGTTTTCATACTTTCTAGGATTCACATTGAGTATGAATCAGAAATGCTCACATTTCCCTTTAGCTCCTGTTTTGGTGAGTCTCCCCCTAAATAAAGCATCTTGAGGTCTATTCAGTTGAATAGTGTCCCCCATCCCCCATCCCCTACCCCCGCCAAAATTTATGTCTACCTAGAACCTGTGAATGTGACTTTATTTGGAAATAGAGTCTTTGCAGATGTAATCAAGATAAGATGAGGTCATATTAGATTAGGGTCAGCCATAAATTCAGTGATTGGTATCTTTCTAAGAGGGAAATTTGGACACAGAGACACACAGGGAAGAAGGCTGTGTGAAGGCAGAGGCAGAAATTGGAGTGATGTGGCTGCAAACCAAGGAGTACCAAGGATTGCTGGCAACCACCAGAAGCCAAGAAGAGATAAGAAAACATTCTTCCCTGGAGCCTCGAGGGGGAACATGGTTCTGCTGACATCTCGATTTTGGACTTCTAGGCTCTGGAACTGATAGAATAAATTTCTGTTGTTTTAAGCCACCCAGTCTGTGGTGATTTGTTATGGTAGCACTAGGAAACTGATACACTGTCCCGTTAATTTGTTCTCCCCACTCCTTCAGTGGAGGATTGTACAGGGCTTTAGGCGCATACAATTCAAGGGTTATAAGTTGGAATAAGTGGGCTTCAAATATCACCATCCCGAAAAGTGGTACAGGATTTGAGGCCCCTGACTCCTGGGCACCGAGTGTGGCTCCAGTTCCCCAGGCTCTTCAAACCCTCTTGCTCCAAAGCAGATGAGGTGGGGCTGAGTGGCTGGCCTACAATTGGGTAAGGTCAGTGCATGACCTCCAACCTCCCAACTAAGCTTTTTCTATTACTTGCTTAAAAGTAAAAGGGCCAGTAAGTGCACATTAAATGGTAAGGTGATGTGAGCATCTCAAACACCAATTTAAAAAAAATGAATGTCCTGACTTGCCATCCATCCTTCCACATCATAATCTGATACCACTTTTGGTGTCACTCTGTAAGAGCAGGGTTAGAGAATGAGTTATGCTGATTTGATGTACTGGAATTTTAACATTTTTTTGCTTATTCTCAGAAATATTTAATAAGTTAATATTTAACAATTTAAATTGTTTAAAATTTGTGACTTATGTATAAGGCATTTTACCTTATTCTACATTTTACCTTATTACCTTTTTTATTCTATTTGAGTGTCAGAGACCAGTTAGAATTTCAGTAAAATGTACTTACAACACTATTTTTATTGTTAAGAGCCTCTGCTTTTATTCTTGGAGTTGATTAAGGCACTATGTGAAATCTTAAGTCTGCCAAACTAGTTTTTTTCTTTCCCCAACTGTCAAGACCATAGAGGAAGTATGTCACTACCAAAAATGATTGAGTTGTGTTGGGCCTGGAGAAAAAGTCAGGTAAAAGGAGCCTCTCCTGGGGCTGCTGATGGTTAGGCTCATCCACCACCGCACTTCGAGCTCGACTGGAGTCGCCGTGGGTTTTCTGCAGGGAAGGCAAAAATTACAGAAACCATTAAAACAATTTGTAGCGAGAGCTATGCATGTCCTATATCAACCCAAGTAGGCATACGGTAACTGCAGGCCAAGCAGCTCCAATTCCATTGTCATAAGATTAGGATTCAGTCTGTACTTTTGACAAAATATAAATTAATTCCAGAACATGGATCCTGCAGAATTACTGTCCATGAGGTTTTATAAGCACATGGAAAGGCAATAGGAGAAAGACGTACCGTTGGCCTTTGTGGCCCCACAGTGCTCAAGTTTTCCACTTCAGCTGTGCCGATAGGGGGCAGCAGATTGTTTCGACTCAGGGGCATTGGTGAAGGAGAGAGCGAGTCAGCGGCTACTGGGCTGCAAATCCCACCAGCAAACACCAAGATATGAAAGCATAAAATTATAACAATACAAGCAAACTGATTAGAATCAAATAAATGAGGGAGATGAGTTTAATGTCATGCATAGAATGCTTTAAGCTTCCTAAGTAAAGCAATCTCAGTGAAAGGATTTTGGAAAATCAGAGTTGGGAGGTTCATAGTATTTTCTGATTTTTGTTGAAACTTTATCCTGGGAACACAGCAGAATTTGACCCTTTGTCTCACAGAGAGCTGGACCAAAGCAGTTTTCCCTATCTAGTGTTATACTGTTTTGGTGTTAACCTTTTAATGGATTTGTAATTTCACATCTGGTGGAATTCTCTGCAGTTCTGGGCCTTTTGGTTGTGCTTTTCACTAATAACCGTAGTCCTTCCTTATCCATTGTTTTGTGTTCCATGATTTCAGTTACCCATGGTCACTTGGGTCCAGAAGTAGATGATCCTCATTCTGATGTATTGTCAGAAGGTCACTAGTAGCCTAATGCTGCATCACAATGCCTCCGTCATTAACCTCACTTCATCTCAGCACGTAGGCATTTTATCATCTCACATCGTCACAAGAAAGGTGAGTGTAAGATATGAGAGAGACCACATTCACAGAAATCTTGTTCTAGTATAAGTGTTCTACTTTATTAGTTATTGTTAATCTCTTACCATACCTAATTTAAGGTTAAACTGTATCATAGGTATGTATGTATGCATAAGAAAAACACATGGCATATACAAGGTTTGGTACTGTCTGTAGTTTCAGGCATCCCCTGGGGGTCTTGGAACGTATCCCCTGTGGATGAGGGGGGACTACTGTAATTATAATTCCCAGGTAAAGTTCCTCAACTTTCCTTCCATGGCATTTCTAGCAGTTTGTAGCATTACTCATACTCAAGACAGTGATACTGACAATCAGTGATACTTCCATGTCCCAGAAGAAACAAGGTAACTTGTTTCCACTTTGAAGAAACTATCAGAAGGTGTGAGAGATTAATTATACTTCAAGAATACTCATCCTCAAATAAGTGAATCTATAACTATATCAATACCAACATCAACATAATAAAATAGTGAATAGGTGAGAAGAAAGAACTCTGGTGTCCTGACAAAGATTTTTGGGCATTATGGACAGCTCTTTTAGTGACTCTATTGGGATAAATTAAAATAAATTGAAAAATCAAAGTCAAGAAATAACATGTTGGGAGAGAAGTATAGTGACGTGCTTAATTTAGAAGCTGAATTCAAAACATTCAATTCAAAACAGCCATACTATCTCACACCCTTGATCATAGTCTTAGAATCAAACATCCTAAGATATTTTGTGAATCAACAACTAGTGAAAGAATTTTATTTTAAAAAGTAGGCTTCTAAGTATTTTTTGCCTGACAAAGGTCAGAGTGAATTAAAGATGGGAAAAGGAAAGAGAATATGGTTAGTGTTATTTCCTAAGAAGTGCTAAGGGATATTTTTCCTGGTATATTAAGACAAGTACTTATCTGAGGTTAAAATATTATCATTGTCAATGGAATAAGATCTCAGTGGTACAGAAAAATATTAAAGGAGAATTAACTTATTTTGGGATGAATTTCACAGAGCATGTACTCACTAAGGAAAATGTTTGATAAGATACATGTATCTTATTCCTTCAATAAGTGTCACTGAAGTATTCTAGCCAACATTTTATTGTAGAAGTAAAAATCTTTGGCTAAATTAACAGAAAGATCCAGTATCTGAATTTTATTCAGATTTAACCACATTTCTTTCTCTGTTGGATTTAAACCAGGGTGTAGTCCATCATGAGAATACATAATGATTAGTTTCTAGGCATATATTTCAACCTTACATTTTAATTCATTCTCTATATAAAATTCTTCTTCATTAGTTTTACCAGTTTCCAAAAATGCTGCTTTTGAAACCTACATTCGGGCTCCTCTGAGGATTTCTTCCACAGGTCTTGGCGTTCCAGCGCGTGAATGGCTTGTGCTGATAGGATGAAGGGTACGTGGTGGGGGATTGCGTCTCCTGGCAGACTGCACTGTGTATGACAGAGCTGATGTACTAAGCTCCAGGACTCGATTTGGCCAATTTCGAGTTGAAAGGATGGTACTGGATCCAGGTCTCATAAGTAACTTGTCATCAAGATCTCTAGTGACCAAATCAGAAAACCACAGTGAAATCAACATTGCTCTATATAGGGAAACAGGACTCAAAGGCTTAGACTATAAAATATATTCAAGGGTGAAGAAAGCAAAAGTAAGTAACCTAGTTTATACAAGTCACATAATCTAGCTCAGGCATGAGAACGTGTTCTTAAAAGAAGGACATCACTTTAGTCATACAGGTAATTTACTAGAATGGAGATTTGGGAAAGCAAATCCATTATTCACCTGCCATGACAGTTACTTCTTCAGTTACAGTGAAGGCTGACCTGAAGATTACCTGCTCTCGAGTGCTTCCCAAAAGTTCACCTCAGGGACTGAGATCGCTACCATATTGGAAGCATTCTTTGTGCTGAAGGAAAGACTTAGTTGAAAGACAAGTAATGACTGCTTAGGAGCAGCGTGGCACCAGTGAGGCTCCCACTCGAAGATTAAAATGCTGAGCTCATTGGAGCCTGCAGGGGTAGGGGTTTGGGTTCCTTGGAAAGCTGGAAGCAGGCAAAGGGTCCAGAGCCTCGTGCTGCCCAGGGCACTGGGACTACAGTAGATCCTTATCTGTGTGAGCAGCTGAACTCCAACCATTTTCTGTAAGTGCGCTGGTAAGTAGAGTACCAGGCCCACAGCTAAGTAGCTTAAACTGCCCTACAGATTCAGGTTTTTGTTTTTGTTTTTTAGCAGATGAGATATTTGGATTGTAAGACACTTGAGAGCCAGTATTTGGACAAGGAAATGGAAGAGAAGTGAAAGAATTAAGCTCTGCCACATGCTCTTTTGGCTTTCAGCAAGTTCCTCAAACTTTGAGGCCACTTTGGTGTCCTGTAGTGCAAAATATACTTCATTGTTTGGAGGACTTTGAAGGGAAAGTAGCCACCAAGAAATGGAGCTAAACCTTGAGCATTACAGGGTTTGTGCTGGTCTTCCTGCCTCTGTAACCACTCCCTTACAAGTCTTTTCTTTACCCTAACTGCTTTTTGTGACAGAAGCTTCAGGCCTTAGCTGCTCTATGCTTATCTTTATTTTGTCTTCTGGACGACTCATTCATAATCCTAGATTCGGTTATCACCTTTAGCATGGTAACTTCTAGATCAACCTCCAAATCTGACCTTTTCCCATGTTTCTAGTGAGTTGGCTTGGCATTGTAAAAGCAACACTGCCCCAAACCAAATTTATCTTTACCCCACAACAAGCTTCCTTTGAGCTTTGAAATCTCAGCAAGTGATGACCACTTGCTGCTGAAATCTCAGAGTTGACTTTGCTTCCTCTATTTTTATAGAACTGATCTCTTCTACAGTATCTCCTAAAATATCCCATTGCTTTATCCTTTGCGACAACTTGAGCATAGACTTTTAGCCGCTCATGCTTGAACTCCTGTATTAGACTCTCTACCTTCAGTTCCTCCTGCTCCAATCCAGTCTGTGTTCTGTAAAATCTTTCAGATTCCTGACTTAAATGCATATGCTCCCCAAGTGGAATTCATACACTGGTGGGAGTGTAAAATGGCATAATTACTTTGGAAGACTGTATGGCAGTTTCTTGTAAAGTCAAACATACACTTATCTATCCTATGACACCTTCTACATATTGACCCAAGAAAAAAAGGTCCACAAAAAAGACCCATGCAAGAATGTTTATGGTGCCTTTATGCATAAGAGCCGCAACCTGGAAACACCCCAAATGTTCATTTTAACAGGAGAATAGAAAACAAATTGTGGTATATTCTTACTATAGAATATTACTTGGCAATAAAAGAAAAGGTCACAAAAGCAACAACGTGAATGGATCTCAAAAACATGGTATTCAAAACTGTCCACTCTGGTCCCAACCTTAATTAATTTCATAGTCCTCCCCACTAATCACACCATGATCTGTTTTAATTCTGGAAGATTGTCGGTGATTTTTGGTCAGAAGCATTAAAATTCTGACCTATTCCTTTTCTTACTATAGCAAAATTGGCCTGCTTTCCCTTCTAAATAGTTTGTATTTTTTGTCTCCAGACCTTTCCCCACACCATTCCTCCCACCTAGAATATAGTCTTGTTCCTCTTCTCTCCTTATCCGAACTCCCATCTTTGAAGGAAAAACTCATACTATAGTTACCCACCCAAATGCCTCTCTTCTTTGGGACTGTCATGCATTCATTCTGGGTGCCACACACTTGACATTCAGTCACAAAAATGCCCTATATGGTTAAGTCTCTTTTTACCCGTGTGTGTCTTCTCTTTCCAGTTACATTATCAGCTCCTTGAGGGTGGAAACCATTTCCCTTAGATGTTTTTACTCCCCAGATGTCTCTCTGGTTGATTGGTAGGTACTCAATATATGCATGATGATTGACTGATTTAGTTTTCATTTCTTAGTGATCTATGTAAATTCTAAAGTCTATTAAAATTTTACACTTCTTACAGTAGCTTGTCCATTAGGGAGAGATTTCTTGGCTGTAGAGGCATCCCATGAACCAAGAGACCATTCACATTTGGCTGATGACCACTTGCTGCTTGGCAGAGATTCATCTGTATGTCAAAAGAAAATATTACTTGTTACTGGTTGGTGAAGACACTTGCTGGGTTTCCCAACTTTGCCAAAAGTTAATATTCTCAGATTAGATCATCTGTACATTTTTCTCCTATGCCTTAACTTTTATAATGTCTTTGGCCAGTAGCCCAACTGGGGCCTGAAGTCCACTGTCAAGATGACAAGTCAGACTCCCTTTCTCTTCACTTCTAAATGACAGCAGGTAGGGGAAACCTGATCAACTGACATGAAAGTAGTTAACAGCCACTCTGATAGGGGAGCAAGAACTTCATTACTATCATTATTTACATAACATTAGAAAAGAAAACCTAAGAAGAAAAAATATGGAATAAATATAGAAAAAAATAAGAGTAAACTCTGACAGAATCTCTTACACTCTGCACAAACTAATCCTTTCTCTTTCACTACCCTTGGAGCAGTCAGCTATCAGTCATAACTTAATTCTGAAGACGATTAGCAAGAGTTCTAGTGTTAGCAGGATTTAATCTTCCGTGGACTGACATTGCCATCTTGGAGTGCTGTTGATTTTCTCTGTCAGTCATCAGTTCAGTGCCCTTTCTGGTCATCTCCTATGCCTAGCATGCATTTTCCTCCCACTTTCTCTCAGGAATATTTGAATTAATGCCTCTCTTTCCTTTGGTCATTAACAGCCAGAAACATTTAAGTTAATTATTCATAACTTAGGCTACCTAACCCATAGTCATACCACTTCAGCATGTTAGAAGCATTTTGTTACCACCAAAGGAACATTAGTTCACCTGGTTAATCATCCAGTGTGATAAGACAGGGATGGGCCTTGCCGATTTTATTTTTAAATGACCCATTTGTAAATCCAGTAGCACAATATCAGGCCAGCGCACCACCAAAGCAAATGCTAGGTCTGGTAGTAAAACCCAGGGTTGATGAGCGTGGCTCAAGAATTAGAATTCCCCTACCCCCCCTGTTTGTTTGTTTGTTTTGCCACAAGGAACACCGGGAAACTATCATGTAGAAACCGGGACTAGATAAATCATTACACAGAGATGAGACCAGGCTCATCAGCCTTCTGCAAGAGATGGCCATGTTTGTGCTTGTCCACAGACTTCATGGGGCCCACTTCTTCCTTACTTTGGTTTGCCTTTTACACCTCAGTTATTAACCAGTACTAAACACCCAAAAGGCAAAAGTCAACAGATTCAAATATCAAAAATAAAAACCAGGTAGGCTGAGATAAAAGAAAAGGGAGTCAAATGGAGAAATTGAAAGGATAGGATGTTAAGGCCACAGAACATTTGAGATTGGTCCCCCCTTCTGTCCTAGCCTTTGGTCCCCCTTTCTGTCATAGCCTTTATTCTTCCCCGAATAGACTGAGGCTGACCACATAGCTGATTCTACATTGCATAACTTATGGATGACTTTGAAAAAGAGCTGACTGAGGGGCGCCTGGGTGGCTCAGCTGTTAAGCGTCTGCCTTCGGCTCAGGTCATGATCCCAGGGTCCTGAGATGGAGTCCTGCATCAGGCTCCCTGCTCAGTGAGGAGCCTGCTTCTCCCTCTCCCTCTGCTCCTGCTTGTGCTCTCCCTCTCTCAAATAGGTAAATTAAGAAAAAAAGAGGGACACCTCAGTGGCTCAGTCAGTTAAGTATATGCCTTCAGCTGGGGTCATGATCCCAGGTGTCCTGGGATCAAGTCCCGCGTCGGGCTCCTTGCTTAGCGGTGAGCCTGCTTCTTCCTCTGCCTGTTGCTCCCCCTGCTTGTGCTCTCTCTGATAAAAAAATAAAATCTTAAAAAAAAAAAAAAAGCCATCTGTTTAAAAAAAAAAAAAGACCTGATTGAAAATTATCAACCCTAGTTTGCTATTAATTTTTTTAAAATTTCTTTTAGAGCACATGTGTGTACATGCAAGGGAAAGCTGGAGGAAGGAGAGGGGTCGGGCGGGGGGAGGTGCACAGAGAATCTTAAGCAGGCTCCACGGCCAGTGCAGAACCTGCCATGGAACTTGATGTCACAGCCCTGAGATCATGACCTGAGCTGAAATCAAGAGAGGGACACTTAACTGACTGAGGCACCCAGGTGTCCCACTATTAATTTTTTAAACTTAGATTTATCAATGCAGAGAGTCACTGGATTATGATGATAAACACATAACTTTACTGAAAAAAATTGAGTCATAAATAATAAAATTAAGGCAAATAACTCTGAACAAGCTTCTTCTGGCAAGAACAGTCCTAGGTTCTTCAGTACATTCCTGTGTGGGGCTTACTGGATTTGAGGTGATGGACGGCACCTTCGACTGTGGCACTCGAGGTAAGACCAAAGGTTGTGGTTCACTCAGCACACAGGGGCTTTCTGAAGCTGGTCTGGTGATTGCAACATTACTCTCATCATCTGAGCAAAGGAATAGAATCTATTATCCACGGATATCTTCAGACCCACAGCAAAACAGTGAAAAAAAATCTTCCCCAAGAATTTCTAATCTCAAGCTAGGCTTCACTCATTTTTGCAGCCCCGTTTCATACCATCTGCATGTTTAAAAACAACAACAAAAACCCTTAAGAAGTTAGTTTAAAGTGGTTTCCCAGGCTGATGGTGCCTATTGGTACCTGGCAGAAGGAAAAATGATCTCTAGAGCGTAGCTATCCATAGAACACTTGGAGTTGGTGGAAATGTTTTAGACGTGCACTAATATAATGGCTTCCAGCCACACGTGGCTCTGGAGCCCTTAAAGTCTGGCTAGTGTTACTGAGCAACAGATTTTTAAATTTTAGTTAATTTTAATGAATTAAAATTTAAATAGCCAAGCAGATTTGGAAAGGAAAAAAAAAAAAACTACAAAGGAGAACCTAAAACTGCTAAAATTAAGAACAAAATTAATATATTAGCTACTGCTGGAGACAGTGAACTGGAAGAAAAAGATGTGAAGAAATAATTCTGAATTCAGTGCAGAGGAAAGGAGATGAAAAATATGAACTGTACTCTAAAAAGTTAATTTTACTGTATGTAAATTATATCTTAATTTTTAAAACAGACAAAATCACAGTGAAACATCCTTTTAGACATTGACAAACATTGATCAGTATACTGGTAAGACTATCAATACAGGAACTGTGAGTGGGCATATAGAACTGGCACAATCACGTTGGATAATTTGGTGTGATGTAGTAATTGAAGATGTGTATTCCCTATGACCCAGCAACTCTGTTCCTTGGTATATACCCCGGAGGAGATTTTGCACATGTGCACTGAGAGAAACGCTTAAGATCGCTTATAGCATCATTGATCATAATGGCAAAACACTGGATTTAGGGATTTTAGCACTTCTTACCATCAATTATGGTTCCAAAGCTCAACTTAAGATGAGGAATCATGTTTTTGAGTAGAATTATTATGCACTCTGGGTCTTCATGATTTCTAAATCACTTCCGTTATCATCACTTGGTTTACAGTATACTGTGCTTTCATTCAGAGAAAGTATATCTTTTCTTGACAAAAATGTCCACTGAAGCTTGTTTTTCCATTAGCAAATTAGGGTTAATAGTAAAAATAATTATTTTAATTAATTATATCATTATCAATTTTTATTTTAAAATATTCTTTCATAATTTGGATTTTAAAACTGGCCTGATTAAAAGTTTAAAGACCATAAAAGTAAGTTACAAAAATGTTTATATTTTCTTAGTGTTTTATATAGTTTTGGGTTACTGTTCACAAACCTTAAAATACCACAAGTTGTCACATGCTCCTGTGTAGTGTGGTTTTGTTTCTCATGTAGGGGTAGAAAAAGTTGCTTTAGTAGTAGGGATAACTTTGTACCAGTGCCCGCAGTTTGGCTCTGAGAGCGACTAACCAACTGGTCCACACCAGAGCCAAAAATCCAAGAGTTCTCTCTTCATACTTCAAGATGTTATTTTTAAAAAGTAATGATAACACCTAACATTTATTACACTGTTACATATTCCAGGAACCACTGTTTATGCTTTAATTTAATGTAACTCATTTATTCCTTACACAACCCTATATTAGTATTATATTGTTTTATAGATGTAAAAAAAAACCTGAATCACGGTGAGTTTAAGAAACTTGCATAGGGTATAAAGTTAGTGTCAGAGCCAGAGCTCAAATCCAGGTTGTCTAGTAACAAACTACTTTTAACCATTAGAGCACATGACTTCTCACGGGGATACATTTTAGAGCAGGGGTGGCTAACTATGGCCCATGCATGGGCCAAATATGATCCATTACCTGTTTATCTTATTGCAGTAAAACATGCGTAACATAAAATTTACCATTTTAACCATTTTAAAGTGTACAATTCAGTGGCATTAAGTACATGCATAATGTGCAGTCATCACCACTAGTTCCATAACTTTTTCATCACCCAAAGGGAAATCTCATGCCCATTACCATTGCTAGTTTTTGTAAATAAAGTTGCAACAGTACTTTTAAAATTTTCATTGCTGTGTAATACTCTCTTGTATGAATGTATCACACTGTACTGTTGAGGGACATTTGGGTAGTTGCAAGTTTATATTTTCCAGCATGTGGTGCTATTATGGACATTTTAAAGTATGTTTTAGTGAACATATATACTGAGCACATAGGTGTGTATGTAATCACATTCACTCATTTGCATATTGTTGTGGCCGCTTTCAAGGGCAGAGATGAGTAATTGCAACGGACTGGATGGCTGGCAAAGACTGAAACAGTACAACCTGGCTCTTTTATACACAAAGTTTGGTGACTCCTCTTTTGGGGGTCAACTGACTAAACAATCAGTCCACTAAACCACTTAGAGATCCTCCAGCTGCATTTCAAGATCTTTTTTTTTTAGACTTTAAAAATCAAATAATACAATGAAATAACCTAAATTTATGGATGCACAGAAAAATAAACTAAAAGGATATTATTAATTTACAGCCCAACATTGGTAAATTATGAAAGTTGAAATGAAAGTTTTCTCTGATATGTCAGACTTGATACTGAAAATTGAAAGAGTTCCTTTATCACCAGTGTTTATTATTACTGTAGTTTGGATATAACCGTGGACTTTATCATTTATCTGTTATTTCCAAAAGTTTAAGCTCATATAATATAAACCAGTTAGTTTTTTTTTTTAAAGATTTTATATACTTATTTGACAGAGAGAGCACAGGCAGGGGAGTGGCAGGTAGAGGGAAGGGGAGAAGCAGACTCCCCACTGAGCAGGGAGCCTGATGTGGAGCTCGATCCCAGGACCCTGGGATCATGAACTGAGCTGGAGGCAGCCACTTAACCAACTGAGCCACCCAGGTGCCCCTAAACCAGTTAGTTTTTAAAGGGTGTTAGTTCTGTTTTCCAATTCCAGCTTTATTTATTTTAAAGATTTATTTATTTGAGAGAGGGGGGGTGGGGAGGGAGAGGGAGAGGGAGAGAAAGAATCCCAAGCAGACTCCCCACTGAGCACAGAGCTCCACGTGGGACTCAATCCCACAATCCTGAGATCATGACCTAAGCGGAAACCAAGAATTGGACACTTAACAGACTGAGCCACCCAGGCACCCCTCCAATTTCAGCTTTAAAAGAGAACTTGAAGTGCATACAACAGAGTGGCTTAAAAAAGAACCCACGTAGACAGTATCAAATGTAGCAAACATGTGGAGCAACTGGAACTCTCATACAATACTGGAGAGCGTAAATGGATGCAACCACCTTGGAAATTTTTTGACAGTCCCCACTGACGTTGGAATACCATATCTTATGACCCAACAGTGCTACTTTTATGTATATAGTACATATGTTCACCAGAAGACATGTACAAGAACATTCCTGACAACACCATATGCTGGCAAACATAACTGCAAACTACTCAAATAGCCATCAACAGTAAAATGTGATATAGTCATACAATAGAATATGATATAACAATGAAACTATTATTCCAAGCAAAACAGTTGAATCTAACAATGTTGAGTTTAAAAAGACAGATGCAAAATGGTATATACTATAGGAATCCATTGTTATAAGTTAGGATAGGGTTACTCTTGGGGGTGTAGGAGTTTAGTAAGTGACTGAGAGAAAGCATGAGAGGGGCTTATGAAGTGTTGGTAATATTCTGTTCTTGGTCTGGGTTCTGGTCATACATGTGAATTCATTTTTTTAAATTGAAACCTGTTTAACATTAGTTTCAGGTGTACTGCACAATGATTTGACAACTATGTACATTTCAAAATGCTTGCCACGATAACTGTAGCTACCATCTCTGACCATACAGAGTTATGATATTGACTATATTCCCTATGCTATACTTTTCACCCAAGTGACTTACTTATTTTATAACTGGCAGTTTGTACCTCTTATTCCCCTTCACCTGTTTCACCTATCACCCCCCACACTCCCTTCTGGCAACAACTAGTTTGTTCTGTATGAGTCTGTTTCTGTTTTTCATATTTGTTCCTTTGTTTTTTAGATTACATGTATAAGTGAAATCATGGTATTTGTATTTTTCTATCTTATTTCACTGAGCATAATACTTCTTAGGACCATCCGTGTTGTTGGGAATGGCAAAATTTCATGTTTTATGGCTGAGTAGTACTCCATTGTGCATATATACCACATCTTTACCCATTCATCTATCAGTGGACACTTAGGCTGCTTCCATGTCTTGGCTGTTGTAAATAAATAATGCTTCAATAAACATAGGGGTTCTTATATCTTTTCAAATTAGGTATTTGCTTCCTTTCACTAAAATCTCCAGAAGTAAAATGACTGGATCATATGGTACTCAATTTTTAATTTTTTGAAAAAGATTTTATTTATTTATTTGACACAGAGAGAGAGCCAGCGAGAGAGAACACAAGCAGGGGGAGTGGGAGAGGAAGAAGCAGGCTTCTAGCTGAGGAGCCTGATGTGGGGCTCGATCCCAGAACGCCGGGATCACGCCCTGAGCCGAAGGCAGACGCTTAATGACTGCACCACCCAGGCGCCCCTCAATTTTTAATTTTTTGAGGAAACTCCATACTCTTTTCCATAGTGACTACATCAATTTACATTCTCACCAACAGTGCATACGGGTTCCCTTTTTTCCACATCCTTGTCAACACATCTTATTTCTTGTCTTTTTTTTAATTATTATTTTAAGTAAGCTCTATGGCCAACATGGGGCTTGAACTCATGACCCTAAGATCAAGAGTCACATGCTCTACTGACTGAGCCAGACAAATACCCCAGTTCTTGTCTTTTTGATATTAGCCATCTGACTGGTGTGAGGTCTCATTGTGATTTTGATTTGCATTTTCCTGATGATTAGTGATGTTGAGCATCTTTTCATGTGTCTATTAGCCATTAGTATGTCTTCTTTGGGAAAATGTTTATTCAGGTCCTCTGCCCATTTTTAACATCATTTGGTGTCGAGTTATGTGAGTTCTTTATATATTTCAGATACTAATCTCTTACTGAATATCATTTACTAATACCTTCTCCCATTCAGTCGGTTGCCTTTTCATTTTTTTTAAATGACTTCCTTTACTGCAAAAGCTTCTTAGTTTGATATAGTTTCAGTTTTTTATTTTTGCCTTTGTTTTCCTCCTTTTTATCATTTCCTTCACTGTGCATGCAAAAGCTTCTTAGTTTGATAGAGTCCCAGTTGTTTATTTTTGCTTTTGTTTTCCTTCTTGGGGAGACATATCCAAAAATATTGCTAAGGCTGATGTCTATGAGTTTACTGCCTATATTTTCTTTTTAGGAGTTTTATGATTTCAGTCTTATACTTAAGTCTTTAATCCATTTTGAGTTTATTTTTGTGTATGCCATAAGTGGTCTGTTTCAATCTTTCACATATAGCTGTCCAGTTTTTCCAACACCATTTATTGAAGAGACTGTCTTTTCCACATTGTACATTCTTGTCTCCTTTGTCGTAAATTAATTGGCCATATAAACATGGTCTTATTTCTGGGTTCTTAATTCTGTTTCATCGATCTGTGTGTCTGTTTTTGTGACAGTACTATGCTGTTTTGATTACTGCAGCTTTATAGTATAGTTTGAATTCTGAGATTGTGACACCTCCAACCCTGTTCTTCTTTCTCAGGATTATATGGGATATTCAGGGCTTTCTGTGGTTCCATGCAAATTTTAGAAATTTTCATTCTAGTTCTATGAATAATGCTACTAGTTTTTTTATAGGGATTGCACTGAATTTGAAGATTACTTTGCATAATTGGATGTTTTAACAAAATTAATTCTTCCGATCCATGAGCATGGTATACCTTTCCATTTATGTGAGTCATCTTCAATTTCCTTCATAATATCATACTTTTCAGAATATAAGCTCCATCACTAAATTTATTCCTGTTATTTTTTTATGTAAATGGAAATGTTTTCCTAATTTCTCATTCTGCTGTTTTGTTATTAGTGTATAGAAATGTAACAGGTTTCTGTATATTGATTTTGTATCTTGCAACTTTACTAAATTCATTTATTCTAACAGGCTTTTGCTGGAGTCTTTAGGTTTCCGAATTTTGGGTTTTTTTGTAGTATGTCATCTGCAGATACAACAGTTTTCCTTCTTCCTTTCCAATTTGGATACGTTTTTTACCCTTGTCTGATTGCTGTGGCTAGGACTTCCAGTACTATGTTAAATAAAGCAGTGAGAGTGGACATCCTTGTCTTGTTTCCGATCTTAGAGGGAAAGCTTTCATATTTTCACCATTGAGTATGATGTTAGCTGTGAATTTGACGTATATGGTCTTTATTTTGTTGAGGTATGTTTCTACTCTGCCCACTTTGTTGACAGCTTTTATTATGACTGGATGTTGGATTTTGTCAAATGCTTTTTCTGTATCTATTGAGATGATCATGTGATTTTTATCCTTTGTTTTGTCAGAATCCACATTGATTTGTGGATGTTGAACCATTCTTGCATCATTGAAATAAATCCCACTTGATCTTGGTGAATGATTCTTTTAGTGTATTTTCTTAAAGATTTATTTATTTATTTGAGAGAGGGAGAGAGATAATACAAGCTGGGGGAGGGGCAGAGAGAGAGGGAGAGAATCTCAAGCAGATTCCCTGCTGAGCATGGAGCCCAACATAGGGCTCAATCTCACGACCTTGAGATCATGACCTGAGCTTAAATCAAGAGTTGGATGCTTACCCAACTGAGCCACCCAGGCACCCCTCTTTCAATGTAATTTTAAGTTCTTTTTGCTAATATATGCTGAAGACTTTTGCATCTATGTTCATCAGGGATATTAGTCTGTAATCTTATTTTTTGGGTACTGTCATTGTCTTGTTTTGGTATCAGGATAATCCTGATCTCATAGAATGAACTCGGAAGGATTCCTTCCTCTTCTATTTCTCAGGGTAGTTTGAGGGGGGATAGTTTTTTTTTTTTTTTGTGGGTTTTTTTTGTTTTGTTTTGGTTTGGGTTTTTTGTTTTTGGTTTTTTTTTAACAAGAGAGAGTGAGTGAGCAGCGGGGAAGGGGGGAGGAAGAGGGAGAGAGAGAATCCCAAGCGGGCTCCATGCCCAGTGTAGAGCTTGATGTGGGGTTTGAGCCCATGACCTTGAGATCATGACCTAAGCCAAAATCAAGAGTCAGGTGCTCAACTGACTGAGCCACTTAGGCGTCCTCATAGGGATAGGTTTTAACTTGTCTTTACATGTTAGCTAAAATTCACCTGTGAAGCATCATGTCCTGGACTTTTCTTGCGAGTTTTTTGTTTTGTTTTAGAGATATGCTCTTTATTGTTGTTGTTTTTTTTTTTTTAAGATTTATTTATTTTAGAGAGAGAGCACAAGTGGGGGGAGGGGCAGGGGGAGGGAGAGAGAGAATCTGGAGCAGACTCCCCACTGAGCATGGAGCCCTATGTGGGGCTGGATCTCAGAATCCTGAGGTCATTACCTGAGCTGAAATCAAGAATCGGATGCTTAACCGACAAGTCACTGAGGCACCCCATCTTGGGAGTTTTTTGATTACCAATTCAAAATTTTGTTACTAGTAATTGATCTGTTTAGATTTTCTATTTCTTCCTCACTCAGTCTTAGAGAATTGTGTGTATCCAGAAATTTACCCATTTCTTGTAAATTGTCCAATTTATTGGTATATAATTTTTGATAGCAGTCTCTTATAAGCCTTATATTTCTCTGATGTAGTTTGTAAGTTCTCTTTCATTTCTGATTTTGAGTCCTTTTTTTTTCTTGGTAAGTCTGGCTAAAGGTGTATCAATTTTACTTTTTCAAAGAAACAGCTCTTAGTTTCAGTGATCTTTTCTAATGATTTTTTTAAGTCTCTATTTCATTTATTTCCACGCTGATCTTTATTATTTCCTTCCTTCTGCTAAGTCTGGGCTTTGTTATACTATTTCTAGTTCCTTTATGTGTAAATTTAGAATAAGACTTTTCTTGGTTTTTGGGGTAGCCCTGTATTGCTGTAACCTTCCTTCTTAGAACTGCCCTTGCTGTGTCCCAAAGATTTTGAACTGTCCTGTTTCCATTTTCATTTGTCTCCAGGTATTTTTTGATTTCCTCTTTGATTTTTTTTTTCATTGTTTGGTAGTATGTTGTTATCCTCCATGTGTTTGTATTTCTTCTAGTATTTTTCTTGTAACTGATTTCTCATTTCATACCATTGTGGGTGGAAAAGATACTTGATATGATTTAAATATTTATTTGTTTATTTTCGAGAGTGAGAGAGGGAGGGAGTGAGCATGAGGTGTGGGCAGGGCAGAGGGAGATAAGCAGACACCCGCGGTGGGGGGGGCTGATGTGGGGTTTGATCCTAGGACTCAGATCATAAGCTGAGCCAAAATCAAGAGTCAGATGCTTAACTGACTTAACCACCCAGGTGCCCCTGATCTGATTTAAATATTAAATTTATAGAGACTTGTTTTGTGGCCTAACATGTGATCCATCTTGGAAAATGTTCCATTTGTACTTGTTCTTTGTGTATTCTGCCATTTTTGGGATGGAAGGTTCTGTATATATCTGTTAACTCCATCTTGTATAATGTATCATTCAAAGCCAGTTTCCTTATTGATCTGCTGTCTGAATGGTCTATCCATAATGTACATGGGGCATTAAAGTCCCTGCTATAATTGTATTACTGTCGATTTGTTCCTTTATGTTTGTTAATATTTGCTTTATATATTTAGGTGCTTCTATATTGGATGCATAGATATTTACAATTGTTATATTCTTTTGTTGGATTGATCCCTTTATTATGTAATGCTTCTCTTTGTCTCTTATTACAGTCTCTATTTTAAAGTTTATTTTGTCTAAGTATTACTAGTCCAGCTTTCTTTCGGTTTCCATTTGAAAGCAATTTTTTCCCCAACCCTTCACTTTACTCTCTGTGTGTCCTTATATCTAAAGTGAGTTTCTTTTAGGCAGCATAAAGATTAGGTCTTGTTTGTTTCTTCACTCACCCAATTTCTTTTGATTGGAGCATTTAACCCATTTGCATTTAAAGTAATTATTGATAGGTATGTATTACTGTCATTTTGTTAACTGTTTTCTGGTTATTTTTGCATTATTCCCTGTTCTTTTCTTTTATTGGTCTCTTCCATTGTGGTTCGATGAATTCCACTATTGTTATTTTTGGATTCCTCTCTCTTTTTTGTGTGTGGATCCATCAAAGGTTTGCAATGTGGTTACTATGAGGTTCATATATAACACCCTATGTATATACAGTAGTCTATATTAAGTTGATGGTTGCTTAAGTTTGAACACATTCTAAAAGCACTTGATTTTTACTCCATGTTTTATATATTTTACATCTTTTTATTTTGTATATCTTGACTAATTTTTGTAGATATAATACATGTTACTACTTTTGTGTTTAACCTTCATAGTAGCTTTATAAGTGATTGATTACTACCATTACTGTATATTTGCTTTTAACAGTAATTTTTTTTTTCCTTTCAAAATTTTCTTACTTCTAGTTATGGCCTTTTTGTTTCTACTTAAAGGTCCTTTAACATTCTTTGTAAGGCCAGTTTAGTAGTGATAACTCCTTTAACTTTTGTTTGGGAAATTCTTTATCTCTCTTTCAATGCTGAATGATAACTTTACTGGGTAATGTATTCTTGGTTGTAGGTTTTTCATTTCAGCACTTTGAATATATTATGCCACATTTTTCTGGCTTGCAAAATTTCTGCTGAAAAATCAGCTGATAGCCTTATGAGGTTTTCCTTGTATGTAACGGTTTCCTTTTCTCTTGCTGCTTTTAAGACTCTCTGTCTTTATGGGGCGCCTGGGTGGCTCAGTCATTAAGTGTCTGCCTTTGGCTCAGGGTGTGATCCCAAGGTCCTGGGATCGAGCCCCGCATCGGGCTCCCTGCTCTGCTGGGAGCCTGCTTCTTCCTCTCCCACTCCCCCTGCTTGTGTTCCCTCTCTCACTGGCTGTCTCTCTCTCTGTCAAATAAATAAATAAAAATCTTAAAAAAAAAAAAAGACTCTGTGTCTTTAACTTTTGTCATTTTAATTATTATATGTCTCGGTTGGACTTTCTTGGGTCCATCATGTTTGAGGTTCTCTGCGATTCCTGGGCCTGAATGTCTGTTTCCTTCTCAAGGTTAGGGAAGTTTTCAGCTATCATTTCTTCAAATAAATTTTCTCTCTTCTCTAGGACTCCTACAATGTGAATGTTATTACACTTAGTGTTATCACTGAGGTGCCTTAACCTATCCTCTTTTAAAATTCGTTTTCTATTTGCTGTCTCAATTTGGTTGCTTTCCATCACCCTGTCTTCCAGATCCCTGAACCATTTTTCTACATTCTCTAATCTGCTGTTGATTCCCTCTAGTTTTTTTTTTTTTTCTTTTTCCAGAGGGAGGGAGAGGAGGGAGAGAGAGAGAGGATCTTAAGCAGATTCCATGTCCAGCACAGAGCTCTTGTGGGGCTCAATCCCAGAACCCTGACATCATGACCTGAGCCGAAATCAAGAGTCAGGTGTTTAACCAACTGAGCCACCCAGGCACCCCCAACCCCGGTGTATTTTTCACTTCAGTTACGGTATTTTTTGGTCTGACTGGTCCTTTTTTTTTTTTTTTTTTTTTTTTTTTTTTTTTTTATTTTCTATCCCTTTCTATCCCCCACTCTTCTCTCAAGTCCAGTGAGTATCTTTGAATTCTTTATCAGGTAGATTGCTTTCTCTCCATTTCATTTAGCTCTTTCTCTGTTGTTTTGTCTTGTTACTTCATTTAGAACCCATTCCTTGGTCTCCTGATTTTTTCTGATGCTGTGTTTTTCTCTATGTATTAAGTAGGCCTGGTTTTGAAAGTAGTTATCTTATGTAGAAGGCATCCTGTGGTGCTCTGTAGTGCAATCCACCCTGGTCATCAGAACCAGGTGCTGCAGGGTTGTCCCTTGTGTGGGCTGCCTGCACCCTCCTGTTGTGCTTGAGTCAAGGCTACTGTGGGCACACTGGTGGGCAGTGTTTGCCTCTTGAGCAGCTCACTGAGAGGCCTGATTGCAGTCGTTGTAGGCTCAATGGTGAGCAGGACTAACCCTCAGCCCCGCTGTGCAATGACCCACTGTGACTGCTGCAGGTGCAGTGTTGGGCAGAGCTTGCTCCTGGAGTGGCTAGCTGAGAGACCCATCAGCAGCTACTGTCAGCATGCTAGTGTGTGGGATTAGCTTCCTCACACCCTGGGGCAGGCATTGTTTTGTAGGTGAGCTGTTCCTGGCCAGGGCTGACTACCAGGTGTGGTGGGGTAGGAGCTGCTTTTGGAGGTGACTGCCAGGTTGGTCAGTTTGGGTGGGGTGAGCCTGCAGGGCAATTCTGGGGCAGAAATAGTACCAACAAGATAGATGGAGGTGTCAGAACTGTCTCCCACAGGTGTCTGGCCATCTATGCTGGGTAAGGAAAAGAATAATAGTGCCCGAAAGTACTTCTGTTCCCAGAGAAAGCTGACACACATCTCTGCTTCTTTGGCACATGTCCTAAAATTAGTCAAGAAATCTTCCTGTAGAGATAGGAAGATGGTGATGGAGTAGGAGCACCCCAGGCTCACCTTGTCCCTTGAATACAACTGGATAACCATCAGATCATCCTAAATATCCCAGAAACTGACATGAAGACTAATGGTCACATCAAAGAAGGTAGGAAGTGGGGAGATGTGACTTGGGGGAGAAACGGATCACAGCTGCTGCAGATGGGAGGGAGCCATGGATGTGGAGAAGGGTGAGAGAGAGAGTAGCACACAGGGTAATGAACAAGGAGAACATTTTCCCATAGCCACTGGCTTGGAAAATGAGAGAGGCTGAATTTCATGAGTTCTTGCAACCAGTGGGGTTTAAGGCTTGGAATTTTAGAGTTCAGCAGGCTTGGCTGGGATAGAGCCCAGAGGGATGTGCTGCTCTTGGAGAGAAGGCAGGCAAAGAATCTGGGGGCATACAGTGGAAATAGCAATCTGAAGAAAACATAGGGCAGAGAGTAGGGAGATTATTTGCTCTTTTTGGAGTGTGTCCCTGAGGCAGTATTCACAGAGACACATCTCTGAGAATAAAGGAGCTGGCCAGTGCCATTTTCTCCCCTACTGCCCCCCCC